>NC_091071.1:41621363-41924393 GCF_032405125.1 Capricornis sumatraensis
CTCCAGGGGTCCCAGCCCCACCTGTGCTGAGCTGCCCGACCCCTCCCTAGGGTGCTTCCTTGGGCCCATGTTTGCCATGAGCAGGTGGGAGAGACTGTCGTCCCCCAGGGGTGGCCTGGTGTCTGTCTCTCCAGGAGGGATTGGGTTACAACCAGTGAGACGATGGGGTCCCAGACGAAAGCTGGGGGGGCATGTGCAGCGTCATTGCTGCTGGAGCCACGCCAGCTGAAGCCTTGTGCCCATGCTGGGCCATGGCCCTCAGGTCCAGAGGTGCCCAGGGCCCCTCCAATGGCTCTCGTTCCAAATGGAAAATAACTGGCTTAGAACAGAAACGAGGGGAAGAAAGGCCCCCAGGGAACCCTGCTGGGCATGTGGGGTCTTCCCGTCACAACCACAAGTTCTTCTCACTGTTAAAGCGCCAGCAGCTGCGACCATGCTGCGCGACTGCCTCATTTAAGCAGCCCGCAGGCTGCCGTGTCCACCCCTGCCTGCTGGCATGCGTGTCCTGCCCGCCCACTTTCCCTTTGTGTCCCGTAGTTTTCTAACATTTCTTAGCAGAGGCTGCTGGCAAGTGACTTCCCTTCAGCCCTCTGGGGTCTCTGCTGGGGAGTCTGGGGGCCCTGAGCCCCACCCCTCTGGCCATGACTCCTCCCCTCTGGCAGCCTCTGTGATCTTTTTCAGTTTTTCAGCGTGTTGATTGTGTGCCTTGGGTGTGGCTTTCTTCGAGTTTATCCTGTTTTGAGATTTCCTAGGCTTCAGTGATCTGTGTGTAGTTCTTATCACTGAGACGTCCCTTCGTGTTCCTCTGCGCCCCTCCCCTCCTGGGGTTTAGGTCACTCGTTTGCCAGGCTGGTTGGCTGCGTCCCCCAGGCCCTGCTCGGGTCCGCTCCTCCCAGTGCCTCACTGCACAGAGCTCCTGTGGTCCTGGCTCAGAGTCACCGACTCCTCCTTTTACAGCGTCAGTTTTGTCAAAAGCCTATCCAGTGAATTGTTTTATATGTTACTTGTTACTCTCAAGTTACCGCCCAGTTCTTTGGCATTTTCATATTTCTCTTACTTAGGACTATCTTAAGCCCCTTAATTTTTGACAGTAGCTGTTTTCACATTCTTAGCCACCAGCTTCAGCCCGTTTCTGGCTTCTGACTCTGCCCTGGGCAGGTTTTTCTCTGCCTGTGCCTTCAGGCTACTCAACACTTCCAGTCTGTAACCTTTCGGTCAGTGCTTGATGCCAGTGTTGCGGATTCTCTCCTGACAGCCGCTGATTCCCTTACAAATCGCTTTCTGAGCCTCCTGGACACACAGTGTCTCTCCACATGAGTTCCCAGGACTCAGGGGTCTTCCAGACCCGAGTAAGGTCAGTGAGGACACACCCTGGGTGGGTCAAGCCCTTTCCCCAGCCTCACAGAGGAGGCCCCATCCTCCGAGCTCTGTGGCCAAGGGAACCAAGGCGGGACTGCAGCTCTCGGTTCCTGAGCCCCCTACCCTGTGCCCACATGGCAAGCCAGCCCCTCCAGCTCCCGGCATCTCAGACGCTTCGTTTTTCCAAATGCAGTCACTTGTGCGGCCTCTGAGCATAAGGCAGACAGCCCCGAGAGGCAGCCCTGCTTCTTGGGGTGGAGGTGGCAGTGGTGGGGTCTTGGGAAACTTGGCTCAGCAGGGCAGAGGAAGTGTGCGGGGAGCAGGGGCGATGCTGGTGTCCCTGGGCCTCGCTCTCGATCCTTGTCCGTGGTAGGGGTGGCGGGTCCTGACACTGCCAGGCCTCGTGCTCAGCTCGGCTCTCAGGAGAGACCCTGCGTCCTGATCACCCTTCTCCACGTTCCTGCTGCCGCCCACCTCCCTCTCGTTCGTGGAGCTGAGTGGGGACCACTGAGGGGCTCCGAGCTCAGTCGGCAGATGTCCTGGCTCCCTGGGCTGCCTTCCTCTTTTTTCTTTCCTTTTCTTCTAATTTTTTAACATTTTTCAGGCCAAAGGCTTACACTGTTTTACTTTTGACTCATCCTCGGAAATGGGAAATGGCCAGAACACGTGTGGGCTGAGGCCTCGCTGCAGTGAACCGTCAGGCACCCTCATCCCAGGCCGCCTCAGGCCCAAGAGCGCCGCTCACTCTGGCCTGGGAGTCGGCCTGGGCACGGTCGGCTCTGCTGCCTCACCTCCCTCAGAGGGCCGCCTGCGCCTGCGCCACATCACAGACGGCCCCACACAGTCTCCCAGATCGCGATCCTCACGGAGCATCGTTCCGTGCTGCTCACCGGTCTGGGCTTCAGCGTGGTGCGTGTACATGCGAGGGTGCAGAGGAACAGACACTGCTCACTGCTCGGGGTCCTTCAGGCTAGCAGCGTCCTGCCTGGGTTTCTCTGGACGCCTCTGGGGTCTCAGGAGCCCAAGTGGCCGGAAGGCAAGGCTATGGCTCAGTGAGGGTGCAGGCTGCACCAGCCACACCCGGGAGGTCCTCCCTTGGGCCACCTGAGGTGAACGTGGGCAGGCGGCTCCAGGAAGCCCCCAGCTCCCCTGCTCCGCAGCGTGACAGCGGCAGTTTGAGTGTGGCGGGGGTGGTGGGACTGGTGGCTTCTCCCAGAGCTCTGAGCACACACCGCCTGTCCACTGCCTGCGGGGCCCGAGCGCGCACCAGGCTCGAGGGCAGTGTGACAGTGGATGGGGCCAGTTGTTCCCCGAACCTTCTCAGGGGCTGTGGGACACGGGCAGGGCCCCCAGAGCCAGACCCAGAGGTGTCTTCGCGATGGAGGCTGCGGTGCGCCAGGGGCTTCTCCCCAGCTCTGGCAGCCGTCTCAGCTGAGAACTTGGCAGTAAGCAGAGGGCTCGCCACCCACGTGGCCCCACAGCTGCACCCAGATGGCAGGCCCCCGGGGACCGGCCTGTCCTCACCCTCCATCTCCAATGCCAGTGGCCTTACTGCACAGCTGAGCCATGGAGAGAACGGGCCCCACCCGGCTGCCAGCCCACCCGCAAGCACAATGCACTGGCGGGGCTGTCAGGAGGGGCAAAGGGACAGCTCCCCTAAGCCCGTGCTGACACAGAGGAGGGACCCGAGAAGCATCTAAGGACTTGCTGGTCTGGAGACGAGGTCTGCCCAGGGGGAGCTGGGCCCGGGCCACACGATCCCTGCCGCCCCAGTGGTGGTGGAGGGCCTGCTGGCAACTCCAGCCCAGACCCTCAGGATCCTGTGGTCTCAGCAAACCCCAGGGCAAAGCCCCGTCAGCCCTGAGTGGCCCTGCCAGCTCAAGACCAGAGGCCCAGGGACCTCAAGGGGCTGGGCGTGGCTGTGGGAGAGACCACCAGACCAGGGCAGGTGCAGGTGGGGCCACTTTGGGCACCAGGGTTAGTTAACATCCTAGACAGTGAAACATAGAAACTATTTTTAGGCTCAGACGCAGGAAGACTAGCTTTCCAGAGTAATGCAGGGAGAGATCTCCCTGGTGGGCCAGTGGTTCGGACTCCGCTCTTCCACCGCAGGGGCACGGGTTCGATCGCTGGTTGGGGGACTAGGACTCCCCCTCTGTGCAGCGCAGCTGAAAAAACCCCAAAGTAATCCAGGGAGAGCTGTGGCTCCGCATCTCACATCACGCTCTGCGAAACCCCGTCATGGTCCATGAAACTGACTGGGCAGACACCCACCTCCCCACTAGACCTGGGTCAGGCTGGCGTCTGAGACCACATGTTCTCCCTGGTCACCAGGATGGAGACGCAGCTTTAACGACAAATCAAGGAGTGGGTATCAGCTGAGCCTCACCTGGCCGCACAGGTCCGGCCTGGGCCTGTGGTCTTACCTCCTCCCTCAACACCCCACTCGGCCCTGACCCATGAAGCAGAGGAGCCCACGGGCAGCAGATACGCATGCAAGCGACCTGGGTGGGCACTCGGCCACTCTGCTACTTGGGTGCTGTCGGCTGGTCCAAGTCTGACTGCTCTGCAGAAATGTGACCATCTGGTTGGACAGCTGACCTTGATGAAGTCCCCCTTACTCCTGTCATCACCATGGCGACTGCGCTGTGGTCACTGCGGGTCTGCTGTCACTGAGAGTCTCTTGTCACTGAGGGTCTGTTTGCTTGCCGGTGCTACTGATCCCCATTTCCTTCTACTTTGCTGACCTGCAGCTCCTGGTGTCGTTTCCCCTTTTCTGAGATGGTGTTTGAGGCGGTGTCTCCCTGTAGATACCCCTGCATGGACCGCCCACACCTGAGAGCCCTGTCATCCCAGAGCCCCTGCTTCCTTGCGGGTCTGAGCCCCACCACCCCCAGGGGCAGAGCCTGGACCAAAGAAGAGCCAGTGTGACCCTTATCTCACACCTTCCCCAAAAAGCTAGTTTGAAATAGATCCGAGACCTAAACATAATAGCCAGGCCTGGAAAGCTTTTAGATCTTTGTATCTCTGAATGAAGAAAAGATTTCTTAGATGGGATGCAAAAAGCAAAACTGTAAAGTTTTTTAAAAATGTAACTTGGACTTCCTGAAAGTGGAAAACGTCACCTCTTTGAAAACCATATAATGAAAATGAAAAGGCTGCAGCTGGCAGTCTGCTTGCTGACAGGACAGGCTCTGCCAGGACTTGCACTCAGCGAGGCTCTGGGGTGTCCAGGTACAACCCTCACCCTCCCTGGCCTCCAGCCAGCCCCCTGCTGAGTCACCTGGAACCTCCTCCCCTGTGTCTGTCACTCCTGTAGGGACCCAGAGGCTCTGTGCGCAGTTGGCCTGGGGCCCTGGCCCTGGGGCCCTGTGCTCAGAGGTGCCTGCTGGGCACATGGGCAGGCATGACCCTGCAGCCCCTCCTCCCCCCTCCTGGCCACACCCTCGACAGCCAGGTCTGCACTAAGTAGTGCCGCTTTCAGTCTCTAGAACAGCTGACAGACATGCGGTCACCAGAAGGGACCCTGTGGAGCTGCTGGCTGGGAGGCAGCCCCGGGACGCCGGCGGCGACACTAGTGGACAGACCAGGGAGCGGAAGCCCCTTCTGCCCCGCACGTGGGGGACCTTAGTTCTGACACATTGTCTGGTCAGTGCCAAGCCCAGGGGACTGAGTACCTGTGGGCTTCCTGGACCCTGGTCATCCAGGCTCACAGGGACGACACTCACTGGGTCCAGCTGGGCCCATGGAGGCTTCTCAAGAGGGGCAGTGCCCTGACTCTCGGGCAGCCACCCAGCAGAGAGCACTGGGACGGTCACGAAGACAGGGTGCGGCTAAGTTGCATCCAGGTACAGGCCGACCTCACAGACCCCCTGTCCTGGGGGAGGCTGGGTCCAGGGCCGGCCTCATGCCGGTCACTCCGTGGTGGAAGCAGGGCCGGCACAGGCGCACGCGCCAGCGCACTCCCCAGTCCTGGCCCGGGGAGCAGCAGGAGCCCCTCCAGACCCCGCCCCAGTGAGGGGCGCGCTGCGGGGCCCTGGGGCTGGCTGGCGAGGGGGCCGCGCTGGGCCTGCTGCTCACCGGTCACAGTGACGGCTGCCACAGACACAGACTCGTCCTTTCCCGGCTGTGAAGCTGAGAACCCCAGCAGCCTCTGCACGGGGGAAAGGCCAGACTCAGGGTCGGCAGGAGGGTTCTCACCAGAGGCGCAGGGCAGAGCCCACCTCTGAGGTCATTTGGGACATGGGCATCCCTGGGCCAGTCTGAGGGAGGCAGGGCAAGTGGCCTGGGTGGGGCGGGGGGCCGGGCCCCTGGGATCAGCACAGGCTTCGGGAAGAGCGCGACCCCGGCCCGTCCGTCACCACAGCTCGTGAGGTGCAGCGCTGGAGCCTGTCTCCCCGCAGGTGGTCCTCATCATCAGCGGGAACCTGAGCTTCCTAAACTGGCTGACCATCGTGCCCAGCCTCGCCTGCTTCGATGACGCCACCCTGGGCGGCCTCTTTCCCTCGGGGCCTGGCCGCCTCAAGGACCAAGTCCTGAAGATTCAGGAGGGGGAGGCCCGAGGGCCCGGGGCCCCGCGGACACGCGGTAAGTGACACTGGAACGTGGGTGTGTCTGGGGAGCCTAGGTGGTCTCCGTGTCTGGTGCCAGTCAACCCCTGAGGCTATGGCACCCGGCCCCGTGCCCACCCCAGTGGCCTTGGGGACAGAGCAGTGTCTCCACTCCTGGGCAGGGTCACTTTCGCCTGCGTGGTATAGACGGTATGCCCTGGTCCCTGGCACTGTGACCTCAGATGCTCCAGCCCAGGTCTTGGGACAGCTTGGGGGCTGGAGGGGGGCTGAGAGGAGTAGCCGTGTTTCCGCATCAGCCTGGAAGGTATCCTAGGCTCAGGGAAAAGGCAGCTGCATGTGGTGGGAGCCCTTCCCAGACTCCCCGAGGGACCAGCTGTACCTCTCCTGGTCTCCATGGGCCCAAGGGGCCGCAGCCCACCCACTGTGCCCCCTCCCAGCAGGCCGCGTGGCACGGGGCATGGTCAACCTGGCACTGGGCGTTCTGGTGGCCTGGCTCAGCATCCCTGTGGTCCTCAACTTGCTGAGCCCCCGGCAGGTCATGAACAGCTCCTTCAACCCCCTCCGGATCGTCAACACATATGGGGCCTTTGGCAGGTACCTCAGGGCCACTGAGACCCCAGGGGAGACGCACATATGCGGCCAGCCCCTGCCTGCACCCCCAGCCTTACCGTGGCCTGCCCGGGCCGGGGGTCAGGGTGGGGAGGCTCAGCCCTGACTCAGCCCCTCCCCGTCCCCGCCAGCATCACCAGGGAGCGCACGGAGGTCATCTTGCAGGGCACGGCCAGCACCAACGCCAGCACGCCCGATGCCACCTGGGAGGACTACGAGTTCAAGTGCAAGCCTGGGGACCTGAGGCGGCGCCCCTGCCTCATCTCGCCATACCACCACCGCCTGGACTGGCTCATGTGGTTCACGGCTTTCCAGGTAAGGCCCTTGGTGGGGAGGCCCCGCAGACACAGGATGAGGCAAGGGAGTCCATGCTGGGGCGTGGCCCACAGGAACCTGCCAGGGCCCCCCCAAGGCTCTGTGGGTGCCCAGGGCCGGGCCTCCCTGACAGCTTCTCAGAGTGCTTCCCCCAGAGCAGACAAGGCAGGCATGGCCAGCAGCACGGCAGCCAGCATCCACAGGGCCTTCGCTCAGACCCGAGCAAACCAGCAGGACTGTGACCCCCGCCCAGGACAACAGCTTCCGGGAGGCTCAGTCACGTGTCTGAGACCCCTGGTCCTGCCATTGACGAAGCTAGGCCTGGCCCCGCTCCACCCAGGTCCCCGAGGACAGGACGGGGCCGGGGGGAGGCGCCCAGGAGAGCAAGCAGGCGGCAAGAACAGGAAGGACCAACACCACGGGGTACAGGCCCCCAGGAAAGCCCCACCCAGGAGAGCTGACCGCCAAGCGTGCTGAGTCAGGGCTCCCAGGCCAGCAGCCTGAAGGCTGTCAGGAGGGAGGGGCGGGGTGCACACACGTTGGGGCTCTCAGCTGTCTGCACCCGAGTGCCCCGTCCTCTCCTCACCCCCAGACCTACGAGCACAACGAGTGGATCATCCACCTGGCGGGCAAGCTCCTGGCCAACGACGCACAGGCCCTGTCCCTGCTGGCCCGCAACCCCTTTGAGGGCCGGGACCCCCCCAGGTGAGACGCCCCTGCCAGACAGGCCCCCGCTGCAGCCTCGGCTGCCTCTCAGGGCTTCTCCCCTAAATGCAGAGCTCTGCCCTGGGGGCCAGCCCGGCCCAGAACCAGGCCTGAACACAACAGTCCCGAGGCCCCACGCAGCCACTGAGGACCGCGGGCTCAGTCTGCGGGCCCTGAGGCTTGGCCCTTCTGCTCCCGAGCCCCCCTGCCCGCCATCACAGGCCGGGCCTCTGGCTGCTCCTGGCCAGGCACAGCCCAGCTCTGCACCCAGGGCTGTCCAGGGGCTGAGGCTGCCCGCTGCCCTCACCTTGCAGGTGGGTCCGAGGAGAGCACTACAGGTACAAGTTCAGCCGCCCCGGGGGCAGGCACGCGGCCGAGGGCAAGTGGTGGATCCGCAGGCGGCTTGGCCCCTACTTCCCGCCGCTCAGCCGCCAGGACCTGAGGGGCTACTTCACGTCCCGGGAGTGGCCGTACCCGGAACCCGAGTAGAGGTGGGCAGGGCTCATGGCAGGAAATAAAGCAGGAAGACAGCGGCTGGCTGCTCTGAGTGAGGGGTCTCCGTCCACAAGGACATGCGGGAAACAGGGCTGGAGAGGAGGGGCTGCTGGCCCGGGTGGGGTCCACGCTTCCTCATCTGCCTGGGCCCCACGTCGCTGCTCACCGGGTGTCCTGAGGCGCCCGCCCTGGCCACGCTCTCGGTCAGCAGGCCCCGGACACTGGCGTCCCAGTGCTGCCCGCACGGCCTCTGCCCCCCGCCGTGCCCGCAGCACCCACTCTGGGTCCTTGGCACTGGCGGGCTGGTCCTCAGCCCAGCGTGCCGTGTGCCAGTGTGGCTGGGAGAGAACCTCACCTCTCCTCTCTCCTCCCGAGTGGGTCCCCACTGCACGCAGGAGGTGCCTGGGTGGGAGAAGCCGGGCCTCCCCTCAGAGCCCACACACCCCTGCACCCACTCTCCCCTGCAGTGACCAACGCCCAGGGGTGTGGACAGGGCCTCTGTCCTCCTTGGGTGGGCTACCCCCACCAACCCTGATCAAGGTCCTCTCCCTACATGTGACCACGCTCCCCATCTCACACTGGAGCCTCCTGCTCCCTGACCCTAATCTGGGAGGGCGTCACAGCAGAGCGGTCAGCCCCGGCCTGGGCGCTGGGGTGTGGGGTCCCCAGGGCAGCCATTCTGTGGCCTGCTTGCTTCAGGTGGAACTGGATTAATGGTGTGCTGCTTGGCAACCCTCCTGGGCTGCAGCCCAGAACCTCCACAGCCTGACGTCAGCAGTGAGTGGACACCTGCCCCCCAGCCATCCACGGCGCCTTGCCGCAACGCGGAGGGTCCCTGCGAGAACAAGCTGGTCTAGGCCAGGAGGCCAGACTGAGGTGGGCACAAGCGTGAGTCTGTGCAGAGCCCCCCCGCCCGCCTGGGGGCCGGCCGGCCCAGGTGCCAACAGAGAGGCCGTGTTCTGCTCGCAGGCAAACAGGCGCCCTGTGTCTACCACGGGACAGACGGGGCCTCAGACATGGAGCCTGGAGCCAGCACGTCTGCCCACGATGGCCGCATGGAGCTACCGCTGGCCCGCCGTGCCTGGGCCCTTCCTGGGGGCCTGTCCTGGGCACCCTGCCAGTGGGTGGGAGCACCAGGGGTGCCCCTGTGGGGCCCAGGACGGGCAGGGGCCTTGAAGAGACACTGTGTCTTAGCTTGGGGTGGCCCCCTGGCCCCAGAACCACAGGTGGCCTCCTTGCCAGGAGACATGGTGGGTCCCTGCCCTGCCAGCCCTGCCCACCACACTCTGGGCTCAGCGCCACCCAGAGATCAGACCTGGGAGGCCACAGGACTCGGCACCCCTGGTGTGGGCTCTTCTCTTGGCCTCGGTCCAGCCATGCTGGTCCCAAGACTCCTGGGACCTCTTAGGACACACGCGGATGGTGATGCTCAGACCTGCAGGCTGGGCGGAGCCGTGGGCGGAGCCATGGACAGGAGTGACAGCAGGAAGGTGGCCCAGGAACCCGGTGGCATCCTCTCGCCCCAGGGGACGTCCCAGGTGCAGTCAGGGTGGGTACGTGGCCCACTAACAAATCAAGGGCCCCATCAGACCTGCCCATGCCTCCAGAGGCTCGGGTCCCTGAGGGGCCCGCACTGGTCAGAAGCGGCCCCACCCCGACCTTCAGAGCCTGTCCTGAGACCCACACCCTCCTCTCGAGGACAGTCAGACCCCACCCTCCTGCAGAGCCCTCCCATGGCCTACCTCACTGAGCCTGAACCTGGGGTCTCCACCCATCACCTTGCCCCTCCCCTGTGTCCTCTCACCCTGCTCGCCCACCAGCCACGTGGGGCCACAGGGCCTTTGCACTGGGAGCTCGCGGTGCTCACGATCCTCAGGGCCACCTCTCCTGCCTTTGCTCGACCCCAGCTGCTCCTGGTCACACATGGGTTGGCGGGGGCTCACATTGGCCCCCCAGTGCTGGATACACTATTGACCTGATGCAAGAGAAAGGCCCAGACACACGTGTCTGCTCCAACTCAGGCTGCCTCTGTCCAGTGTCAGGACAGTCAGCTGTTGGTGGGGAGGTCGGCGGGGCAGGGACACGAGGTGGGGGCTTGGCTCACCCCTCCTGGGACAGGCGACTGAGTCCTGGGGGTCCTGGTGGGTGAGGATCCGCCCTTCTCAACAAGCTCAGATGCAGGTTGGGAACTGAATTTCTATCAGGCACAGGCTGCTGCACAGGGTCCTAGGTTCACCTTCTAAAATCAGGAGTCCACTCAAGGCAGGGGCAGAGGTATTCTCAGAACACAGGAAGGGGTGGCCTGCTCACAAGAGAGGTGAGCAGAGTGTGGCCCGGGCATTGACCCTCTAGGGGACTGGAAATTTAAGGTCAGTTCTTCCCACCCACTCTCTCGAGCTACCGCCTCATGGAAACCTCTGCCTGGCAGGCTGGCCCTCGCTGAGACCCCCACCCCATCTGGAGACTTCTCCCCTGCAGAGCGCTCTGCCCCTGTGGCTGCCACAGTCTGAATGGGGGTCTATGTGGTGACGGTCACAACGCCCGGGCCCACCCCCACACCTCCCCCCAACTCTCCCAACTCGAGGGCCCTGCACTCGGCCCTCTTGCTCCAGGAACACGACTTGGGCCTCCGGTCACCAAGCAGCAGCTAAGCTCAGGTGACCCACTGAGTCTGGCTGGTGGCTCAGCTGGGGGCCTGTCTCAGGGAGGACCCACGGCCTCCCTCTTGCTCAAGGATGGAGCAAAAGGCTCAGCACAGGTCCTGTCCCCGTGAGCAGGGTGTGTGAGAGCCTGCCTCCATCAAAGGGGCTCCGGGCGTCATCCCTTCGCCAGAAGGTCTCTCTCTCGGAGATGATAAAGCTGAGGTCAAGCCCACCCTCAGTCAGATCCAGCCCTCCTCTCCCCAGGCTTCCGCATCCACGCAGGGATGGCCTGACGTTCCATGCTCTTAGGCCTCCGGCTCTGGAGGGACAGGGTCGGCAAATACAGCCTGTGGCCCCACAGGGGCAGGACCATCTCCTGAGGCTGTCAGTTTTTAGAACGGCCCGTGGAGACGTGGAAGCCTGAGCGGCCCTGAGTGCCTGGCTACCTGTCTTGAGTGCCCCGCTCGAGGCCGCCCAGGGGCTGAGGCCTGCTCCCCGAGACGTTTGTTGGGGGCTGTTCTTGGCCTCCTCGTCCCTGTTCTCTCAGCTGCCGCTCTGGCTTCTCAAGTGAGCTGTCCTGCTCTCTGTCTCACCCGCACGCGTGCTCTTCCTTCCTGCCACCTTTTCCAGGACTGCCTTCCGTCTTCTCCTCGGGCTGCACGCTTACTGTCTTTCTTCCTGTTCCCCCCATTTCTAAGCACAGCTGAGGACCCTCACACAGTGGCTGTGCTTGCAGGGCTTTGTGAATTAGACCGTGGTCTCTTCTTAACACAGCAAACAGCAGAGGCAGGGACTGAGATGCTCACATACATGGACTGGGAAGGTAGCCTTTTACCTGAACTTTTATCAACCTGTTTGTCACTCCCAGCGCCCCTCACCCCCCACACCTCCAGCATGCTGGGTCAACACCCCTTTCAGAAGTGAACAGATTCTGGTATGAAGGACACTTGAATTCCAAGAAGGCTACTTGCGTCCCTCTGCTGAGAGGTTCCCTTGCTCAGCATCACGACAACCTGTCCCCAAGATCCACTCCCCCTCTATATCCTGCGGCCTGAGGACACCATGGACTTTTGCACTCAGGGACTCAGTTCCAAAGGTGGAACTCACATGTCAGAAAACTTAACGTTTAAAGTTCCTAAAATAATCAACAGAATTGACCAAACGGTAGCTTTTACTGACAAAAAGAGAAGATAACTAAAATCATAAAAGCTAAGTGGGACATGACTGCGTCACAGACATAAAAAGGACGGCGAGAGAAGAGCATGAACAAATGTGGCCAACAAGTCAGGTAACCCAGACGAGGCCAATTCCTGAAGACAAAACGCTCAAAGTGACTCAAGAAGAAAAAGGAAATTGAAGAGATGTCTTGCACGTAAGAAGATTGAATCAGTAATCAAAACTTCCTGCAGAGAAAAAGACTGAAGCAGATGGCTTTGTTACAGAATTCTCCCAAGAATTCAAAGAAAAGTTAACACAAATCCTTCCCAAGCTCTTTCCCAAAAAAGAAAAGGAGGGAACACTTCCTCACTCATCTTATGAGGGCAGTATTACCCTGGTAACAAAGGCAGACAAATACACCAGTATCCTTTATGAAGAAAGAAAATTCTGTTATCAGAATTATTTATAACAAAAATCCTCAACAAAATACTAGCAGAACAAGTCTATCAGCATATTAAGGGAATTATATGCTATGACTGAGTAGGATTTTTCCCAGAAATGCCAGAGTGGTTCAACGTAAGAAGATCAATCAGTGTAATACACCGCATTAACAGAATGTGGTGGTGGCGGTGGTTTAGTCATCGTGACGTGTCCGACTCTCGTGACCCCATGGACTGTAGCCCGCCAGGCTCCTCTGTCCATGAGATTCTCCAGGCAAGAATACTGGAGTGGACTGCCATTTCCTTCTCCAGTAACAGAATATAGGTGCAGAAAAAAAAAAATTCTTTCAATGGATAGAAGAAAGTTATTTGCTCCCATGATAAAACCACTCAGAAAACTAGGAAAAGAAGGGCATTTCCACACATAACAAACATTCATGAAAAAACCCACAGCTAATGTCATCCCCAGTGGTGAGAGACTGTAAACTTTAACACCAAGACCAGGACGCCCATTTGCTCCACTGATATTCAACACTGCACTGGAGATTGAGCCAGGGCAATTAGTCAAGAAAAATAATTAACAGGCTTTGAAATTGGAACGGAAGGAGTGAAACTATATTCACAGATGATATAATCTTATATATAGAAAAGTCCAGTGATCCACAAAAATACTACTGGAGCTAATAAGCTAATTCAGCAAAGATTCAGGGTGTGAGATCAATATGCAAAGATCAGATGTGTTTCTATACCTGCAATGAACAACCTGAAAAAGAAACTAAAGGAACAATACCACTTACAGTAGCATCCAAAAGGGTCAAATACCTGAGAATAAAGGTAACCAAGGAGGTGAACGACTTCTGCAATGAAAAGTACTAAAGTGAAAAGCATCTGTGTCCCTGGATTTGATGACTTAATTCTGTTAAGATGACAGTACTAATCAAGTATCTACTAAGTTGATGAATCTCTATCAAAATTCAATGGCCTGTTTTATAGAAATATACAGGTCAATCCTCAAGTCCACATGGAATTGCAAGGGCCCCAAATAATGACAACAACTTTGAAAAAGAAGAAAGTTGAAAGGCTCACACTTCCTGATTTTAAAACTTAATACAAAGTAATCAAAACTGGTAATAGCACAGAAGTAGACACATAGATCAACAGAATAGAAAGCAGAGCCTAGAGAATCCCACACAAATTTGGTCAAATGGTCTTTGACAGGGTGCCAAGACCATTCAGGGGAAAGAGGATAGTCTTTTCAAATGATGCTGGGAAAAATGGATCTAAATGATAAAGAATGAGGTTAGGCCCTTACCTCACACCATATTCAAAAATTAACTCAGGGGCTTTCCCTGGTGGCCTAGTGGCTAATAAGACTCTATGCTCCCAATGCAGGTGGCCCAGGTTCGATCGCTGGCTGGGAAACTAGATTTCACAGCAACTAAGTCCTCATGCGACAACTAAAGATCACATGTGCCGCAACTAAAACCCAGCGCAGCCAAATATTTCTTTTCTAAGTACCAGTACACACTGCAATGTGGATAAAACTTTCAGTTCAGTTCAATTGCTCAGTCATGTCCAATTCTGTGACCCCATGGACTGCAGCATGCCAGGCCTCCCTGTCCATCACCAGCGCCCGGAGTTTACACAAATTCATGTCCATCGAGTTGTTGATGCCATCCAACCATCTCATCCTCTGTCGTCCCATTCTCCTCCTGCCTTCAGTCTTTTCTAGCATCAGGGTCTTTTCCAATGAGTCAGTTCTTCGCATCAGGTGGCCAAAGTATTGGAGCTTCAGCTTCAGCATCAGTCCTTCCAATGAATATTCAGGACTGATTTCCTTTAGGATCGACTGGTTTGATCTCCTTCCAGTCCAAGGGACTCTCAAGAGTCTTCTCCAACTCCACAGTTCAAAAGCATCAATTCTTTGGCACTCGGCTTTCTTTATAGTCCAACTCCCTCATCCATACATGACTACTGAAAAAACCATAGCTTTGACTAGATGGGCCTTTGTCGACTAAGTAATGGCTCTGCTTTTTAATGTGCTGTCTAGGTGGGTCATAGCTTTTCTGTGAAAACATTATGCCCAGTAAAATAAGCCAGACAAAAGTATCACCTGTTATATGATTTCTTTTATAGAAATATCTAGAACAGGTAAATATAAGGCTAGAAAGCTGACTAGTGGTTGCCAGAGGAGAAAATGGTGGCGGGGGGCAACTGCTAATGGTTCAAGGCTTCTTTCTGAGGTAATAAAATACTTTGAAACTAGATAGAGATGATAACTGCATGACACTGATATACTAAATGTCACTGAATGTTCACTGCAAAATGATTAATCTTAATGTCAATTTCATCTCTATTTTTGTAAAGAAAACGAAAAAGAAAACCTTGTAAGTGTCCTGAGACCCTGCCCCAGGGGTTGGGAGACCTCACACTGCCATGTGTGTGGGGCACATGGCACAAAAGGGTGAGGGAGGGCAGGTTAAGTGCTTTGTCCCTTTACTGCTGTGCGCACAGGCCTGGATTCACTCAGGCTGAAACATGTGGCTGTGGTTGGCGGGTGGGATGGAAGGTGGGTGTCCAGAATCAGCCTGTGACCACACTTGGGCACTGATGGTCTTGGAAAGACAGTCACACACGTGACTACCAATTAGCTGAGGAAAGACAAGCAAATGATAAGGGCAGTCATAGCTGCACAATGCCAGGCCAAGGAAAGGCGGGCAAACAGAAGGGCAGTCGTGGCTATGCGGTGCTGGTGATTCTTAAACCTGTGTCTGCTGAGGCCACCGACCCCCTCTTCCCCACTCAGGTGAGATTCTTAGCAAGGCCTCGGGGCGGAGCACAGCTGGCGTCCTCTGCCCGCTCTCTGCAGGTGTGTGGCCCCCTCATCCACGGGGACTGATCTGACGGGGGAGCAGCAGCTGACCCTGCAGCCTCCAGGCTGTGTGGTTCACCGTTCCAGGGGTCACACCTGCTCAGGGGTTCGCATGGTCCACATGATATCATACATCCTGGGACCTCGTGGTCTCAGCCCACGCTGCTCTAAACTGCCTTGACATCTTTAGCACATCCCTCACAACAGGTTGAAGCTTCTTGTTCTAACACAGGCAGACTTGTCTCATCGCACTTCACAGACATTGGTGCTTTTTACGAATTGAAACAACCCGGCATCTAGCCTGTTGGCATCATCTCTCAAGAGCATTTTGTCAGGCCAGGCCTCCATGTCACATTTTAGTAGTAATATTTACTTAATATTAATTAAATATTAATTTCGTTCTCAATAATAATTAAAGTGTTTGAATATTGCATTTGTTATGGTGATGTGTGATCAGCGATCTTTGATGTCACTACTGTTAATTGTTTTGAGACCACAACCTGTACCTTTATGAGACTGTGAACCTAACGGATCAACATTTGTTTCTGACCTGCCATCCTCCCAGCTCTCTTTCTCCCTGTTCCCCGAGATACAACAATACTGAAGTTAGGCCAATTAATCAGTCACCGTACAGTGGCCACTGAAGTGTTCAAGTGCAAGGAAGAGTTGCACATCTCTCACTTTAAAGCAAAAGCTAAAGATGACTGGACCAAAGGAAGGCTGGGTGCTGAAGAATTGACACTTTTGAATTATGGTGCTGAAGAAGACTCCCGAGAGTCCTTTGGATGCAAGGAGATCAAACCAGTAAATCCTAAAGGAAGTCAACCCTGAATATTCATTGGAAGGACTGATGCTGAAGCTAAAGTTTTTTCCAATATTTTGGCCACCTGATGCAAAGAGCCAACTCACTGGGAAAGACGGGGCAGGAGGAGAAGGGGACAACAGAGGATGAGATGGTTGGGTGAAATTACCAACTCAGTAGACATGAGTTTGTGCAAACTCAGGGAGATAGTAAAGGACAGGGAAGCTTGGCGTGCAGTCCATGGGGTTGCAAAGAGTCGAACATGACTTAGTGACTGAACAATAACAAAGATGATTAAATTTAGTGAGGAAGACAAGTCAAAAGTCAAAACAGGCCAAAAGCTAGGCCTCTTGCACCAAATAGCCAAGTTGTGAAGACAAAAAGTTCTTGAAGGAAATTAAAAGTGCTTCTTCGGTGAACACATGAATGATAAGAAAGTCAGCCTTATTGCTGATGTGGAGAAAGTTTTAGTCTAGATTGAAAATCTGACCAGCCAGAACATTCCCTTAAACGAAAGCCTCATGCAGAGCAAAGCCCTAACTCTCTTCAATTCTGTGAAGGCTGAGAGAGGGGAGGAAGGCGCAGAAGGAAAGCCTGAGGCTGGCAGAGGTAGGTTCATGAGGCTGAAGGAAAGAAGCTGCCTCCATGACAAAAAAAAAGTACAAGGTGAAGCAGCAAGTGCTAATGTGGGCACTCAGCATGGTATCCAGAAGACCTAGCTGAGCCAATTAATGAAGCTGGCTACACCAAATAACAGATTTTTCAATGCAGGCAAGACAGCCTTCTATTAGAAGAAGCCACCTAGGACTCTTAGAGCCAGAGAGCAGTCAGGGCCTGGCCTCAAAGCACAGGCTGACTCTCTTGTCAGAGGCTAGGGCAGCTGGTGCGTTTGAGTTGAAGCAAATGCTCACTGACCATCTGAAAATCCTAGAGCCCTTAAGAATTATGTGAAATCTACCCTCCTGCGCTCCATAAATGGAGCCACAAAATCTGGATGGCAGCACATCTGTTTACAACATGGTTTACTGAGTATTATAAGCCCACTGTTGACACCTACTGCTCAGGGAAAAAAATTCCAGTTCCTTTCAAAATATTAATATTACTGCTCACTGACAATGCACCTGGTCCCCCAAGAACTCTGATGGAGATGAACAATGAGATTAATGTTATTTTCATGCCTGCTAACACAACATACATTTTGCAGCCCAAGGATCAAAGATAAGTCATTAATTAAGAAACACATGTCCTAAGGCAGTGATACCTTGGATGGACCCAGGCAAAGTCACTGACAACCTTCTGAAAACCATCCTAGATGCCATTAAGAACTTTTGTGACTCAGGACTCATCGACACTAAAAGGAGTTTGGAAGAGGCTGACTCCAACCCCCATGGATGGCTTTGAGGGGTTCAAGACTTTAGTGGAGGAAGGAATTTCTGATGTGGCAGAAACAGCAAGAGAACTAGAAGTGGAGCCTAAAGTTGTCACTGAGTTGCTTCAATCTCCTGACAGAATTTTTAATGAATGAGGAGTTGCTGCTAATGGATGAGCAAAGAAAGTGGCTTCTTGAGATGGAATCAGCTCCAGTGAAGATGCTGTGAATATTGTTGAAATGGAAACAAAAACTTTAAAATATTACATGAACTTAGTTGATAAAGCAGCAGCAGGGCTGGGGAGGACTGACTCCAGTTTTTAAAGAAGTTCAGCTATGGGGTAGCAAAGAGTCAGACACGACTGAGCAACCAAACAACTATGGGCACACTGCTATCAGTGCCCCTGCCTACTGCAGAGAACTCACTCACAAAGGAAGAGTCAGTCAGTGTGCCAAACATCAGCATCTGCTTTTAAGAAACTGTCACAGCCACCAGCTTTCAGCAACCGCCACCCTGCTCAGTCAGCAGATATCAACATCAAGGCAACTCACTGAAGGCTCAGATGATGACTAGAGTTTTTAAATGGAAGGTGTGCATGTACACTGCTCTTTAAACAAAAGGCTATTGCACACTTAATAGACAACAGCACAGTGTAAAGGTAACTTTTGTATGCACTGGGAAACAAAGAAAGTCATATGACTTCGTTATTGCACTAAAACTTCCTGCTGTATGCTGGAACCAAACCCATGGTGTCTCTAAGTTGTGTCTGTAGTTTACATGCAAATAGTGAATGGTGTTCTTTCTTTTCTACCCACCTGAAGCTTTTGTTTTCTTTTTTATTCATTTATTTTGGCTGCACAGTGTGTGGGATTTTAGTTCAGCCCTAACTATGGTTTTTCCAATAGTCATGGTTGAACCATAAAGAAGACTGAGCGCCAAAGAATTGATGCTTTTCACTGTGGTGATGGAGAAGACTCTTGAGAATCCCTTGGACTGCAAGGAGGTCAAATCAGTCAATCCTAAAGGAAATTAGCCCTGAATATTCATTGGAAGGACTGATGCTGAAGCTCCAATACTTTGGCCACCTGATGCAAAGAGCCAACTCAGTAGAAAAGACCCTGATGTGGGGAAAGATCGAAGGCAGGAAGAAAGGGGACGACAGAGGATTCGATGGTTGGCTGGCATCACCGACTCAACAGAACAAGCTTTGAACAAGCTCTGGGAGATGGTGAAGGACAGGGAAGCCTGGCATGCTGCAGTCCATGAGGGTCGCAAAAAGTCAGACACGACTGATCAACTGAACAACAACCACAGACCAGGGATCAAACTCAGGCCCTTGGTGGTGACAGCGCCAAGTCCTAACTGCTGGACTGCCAGGCAATTCTCTCTTTCTTGTCTTCTTGCACTAGCTTCCAGGTTGAGGCCCACTATCTCTCTATGATATCTTTTTTCTAACCGAAAAGTTGTCCCTTTAAAATCTCGCTACAGTGAGTTGTTCTACTGCAAAAACCCTCTGGCTCAAACCATGCAAAAATGCTGGAGGACAAAAACTCAAATTTTGTATCTGAACTCACACACACAAAATTCAGTACAAGAGGAGGTGAAAGGCAGAAAAGTGTACCCCAGGCTGCAGGCAAGAGGCACCTAGTCCTGATGACATGGGGACTCCCACCAAAGACCTCTTCATAAAACAAAAACCCTTTCAGGACCAAACATTAGAGAACAAAATCACTGAAACCCACTCTGGTTCCTTGAAAATATCAGTGAAAGGAGACTTCCCTGGTGATCCAGTGGTTAAGAATCCACCTGCCGGTGTAGGGAACACAGGTTCGATCCCCAGTCCTGGAATACTCCGCATGCCATGGAACAACTAAGCCCTTGAGCAACAGCTATGGAGCCCATGTGCCCTAAAGCCTGGGCTCCGCAATGAGAGAAGCCACTGCAACGGGAAGCCCATGCACCACAGAGAGCACCCCCCACTGCAACCAGAGAAAGTCCACCCACAGCAGCAAAGACCAGGGCAGTCAAAAGTGATAAACATTTTCGAAAAGAAATGAGTATCTTTGCTTTTTAAAAAGCTTAAAAATGTATCAGTAAAAGGGATACACTTCTAGCCACAATGAACAAGCAAAAAAGGAGACAAAACACAAATTACAACATCAAGAAGAAAAAGGGGGACATCACTACAGATCCTATAGACACTGAAAGGATAAGAAGAGAAGATTGTGAATTTTATTCCAATAGACTTTACATGCCAGTTGACGTGAAAAAGAATTCCATGAAAGTGCACGTTACTAAAACTGACTCACAAAGAAAGAGAAAACCCTAACAGTTCCATAACAATTTAAAAAAAATGAATTCTTAATTTAAAATCTTCTCACAAAAGTTCAGACCAAGATGGCCTGATTAGTATGTTCTATCCAACATTTAATGAAAAAAATATCATCCTACACAAACTTTCATAAAATAGAGGAAGAGGAAACACACACTACTGGTCAGAATATAAAAACGTACAACCACATGAAAAACAGTTTGGCATTCTGAAAAAACATTAAACATGTACTACCATACGGCCCAGCCATTCCTCTCCTAGGTATGAAAACACAGAGACCTGTAAGCAGGTCCTTAGCAGACTTACTCATAATAACCACAGAGCTGGGAGCAGCCCAGGAGTCCATCGGTAGGCAAGCGGATGACCCCATAGTGCCGTAAACACACAACAAATAATTCTTAGCAATAAACGGATCAAATTATTGCTACAAACTTGAACCTCGAAAACATGCTGAGCTAATACACACTGGAATACACAAAGGAATACACACTGTATAATTCGATGTATACAGGGCTATCAGGTCAGTCGCTCAGTCATGCCTGACTCTCTGTGACCCCATGGACTGCAGCATGTCAGGCTTCCCTGTCCATCACCAACTCACAAAGCTTCCTCAAACTCACGTCCATCAAGTCGGTGATGCCATCCAACCATCTCATCCTCTGTCATCCCCTTATACAGGGCTATAGGGAGGGAAAGAGTCTCAACTACAGGGACAGAGAACAGGTCAGGGGTTAACCCCAGGGGGCGGGTTGGGGAGGGGCTGACTGGGAAGTGAAACAAGGGAGTATTTACAAGAGCTGGAAATGTTCTGTCTTAATTGCAGGGTAGGTACTTCAGGGTTTCTCAGAAACCATCAAGCTGTACACTTAACATAGGTGCATTTTGTTTTATGTAAATTATGACTGACTCCGTGGATAAAGCCCTGATTTGTAGTATTTTTTAATTTCCATGATTAAATACTCTCACCAGATCACTCAGCACAGAGCTTGGAAGCAGTGAGCTTGGGCAGTCTTGTGTGGCAGTCAAGCCAGCTCCAGCATGCCACCACTTATCCCTCGGTCAAGTAAGAAACCCTGAAACATCACTACAGCAGGCCAAAATAAGACTTTCAATGCCAGGTGTTGGTGAAGCCAGAGAGCAGTAGAAGCATTGGTCCCCACTGGAGATTGGTGACATCTCCTAAGGCGGACGCTGTACACACCAGGACCCAGCAGTGCCATGTCTGAAGCATCACAACGGAAGTGTAGACAGATGTCCCTGTGCACTACAGGCAAGCACAAGAGGTCACAGCAGCACTGATGGGTCACTGAGGACCCAGACGCCTCTCAGGAGCGGAGAAATACACACGGGCCTGCACGCGCACGATGGGACAACTGACGGCACTCGAATTCTGCCGCATGATTTCACGTACTACTCGACCCCATGGGTGCGCAGGCCAGTGCAGATAACACTGGGGGGCACCTCCTGGGGCAGTTACACCCACATCCTGTTTGTGAACATTTTCCGAGCTCACGTTTTGTGAACTTCCATATGTGTTCCAATCCACAATTAAAATGCTTTCTACAGAAAAATCTGCTCTCGTCATAGTGTCAGACCTTTTAGGCTGCATTTATTGTAAGAGTCTGGAGCTGGTGTTTGTCTTTTCCCAGACCGTGTGTGCCCACTGGACTCCGGGTAGGTTCCCCGAGCACCTCTCTTGTGTTCTGACCGACACATTTTCCCTTTGTTGGTTGCCCATTGTCGAAGGGCTTTGTTCCCTGAGTTCGTAAACCTGTTGTGAGAGACTCAAAAGCCCCAGACAGCCCTTCCTCCCTCTCCCCAAGCCCTGAGGACCAGAGCAGGTTCCCAAAGCTTCCTTCATCTACCTGCAGGGACACCTCACTTTGGGGCTGAAAGTCAGGCGAGCAGTGGCACAGAGCCGGCAGAACCAGACAAAGCCTCTCACCTGCCTCTCCTCCCACGTGGGGCCATGATGCCGTTTGTCCTGGAAGGGTCGTCTGTGTGGC
Organism: Capricornis sumatraensis; assembly: GCF_032405125.1. Classification (NCBI taxonomy): domain Eukaryota; kingdom Metazoa; phylum Chordata; class Mammalia; order Artiodactyla; family Bovidae; genus Capricornis; species Capricornis sumatraensis. The sequence continues at coordinate 41,643,040 of NC_091071.1, forward strand.
AGCCCCGGCTGGCGCTGGCTCGGAGGGGCTGCACCTGGGGCGAGGGCCTCAGTGCCAGCCAGCAGCTGCGCTCCCGCCAGGCATGCATTTGCATCTCAATAGGCTGGGCTGGAGCTGGAGGAGCCAGCTGTCGGGGCCTTGGGAGAAACGCGCCTTGTTCCTTTAAGGGCTGGGCTCAAGGCTCTTCATCAAGTGGCCTCCATCTCCCTGCAGTCTTCACACTCACACAATTCTTCTAGACGAAAAAATATGAAGCGCCATTAGCGAGTTATCAGGGGCCAACTGTGTCCCCATCAAAGCCCCTCAGTCCATTGAGGCCGCGTGCAGCTGCAGGGGCTGGCGCCCAGCAAGCAGCCGGCCGGGCCGTCCCTCCGTCCCGTCTGTCCATCTCCACTGGGCACCACAGCCCCCGAGGCCTTTTACCGTCACATGCAGTGGAGTGGACGGCACGTTCAGAGCTCATGCGTTGTCCTGGGGGACCAGGCCCTGCCAACACCCCCAGACAACTACCCAGATCCAGCGGTCCCATCCTCCCCCAGCTGCTTCCAACCCAGTGCCACAAGCACACCCCTTGCCAACCACAGCCCTGGGGCTTTAGCACACAGGTCCGCCCAAGAGGCCTGTCCTGGGTCCACCCTGGTGTGTCCCTCACCGCGGGTCTCAGGACAGGCATCCCCAAGCCTGGGGTTCCCTGCTCCTCAGTCCCCACACAGGGGGATCAACTCCACCAGGGAGGGCCTAGAGGTCGGCAGTAGCAGATTGAGTTTGCTGTTGTTAGTTGCTAAGTCATGCCCGACTTTGCAACCCCACGGACTGCAGCACGCCCAGCTTCCCTGTCCTTCACCATCTCCACTGAGTCAGAGATGCCATTTAACCATCTCATCCTCTGTCACCCCCTTCAACTACACGGACCTTTGCTGGCAAAGTGATGTCTCTGCTTTTCTATACGTTGTCTAGTTTTGTCATAGCTTTCCTTCCAAGGAGTAGCGAGTAGCATCTTTTAATTTCATAGCTGCAGTCACCATCCATAGTGATTTTAGAGCCCAAGAAAATAAAATCTGTCACTGTTGCCACTTTTTCTCCATCTATGTGCTATGAAGTGATGGGACAAGATGACAAGATCTTAGTTTTTTGAATGCTGAGTTGAATAGTGTCTCCCAAAATTTACATCTACGCAGAACCTCAGAACATAATCTTGGAATAGGGGCTTTCCGGTGCGATGAGCTAAGAGGAGATGAGGCTGGGCCCAGGGTCCTAACCCCAAGAGGAGACGGCACACAGGGGACGTCACCTGATTTCAGCTGTCCGGGTTGTGGGGACCTGACTTAGCAGCCCCAGGACACCAGCACAGCCACCATCCCACCCGAGTGCAGGTGTGATGGGGGCACTCCCTTCTGGGCTTCCTCTGACCTCTCTGGTTGGCCCTGGGGGCACACGCTTGGCCCCAGCCTCACTGGACACACCCAAGTCAGACGGAGGAACAGCTCTCCTTTGATAATTTAGATGAAATGAACCAAATCCTCCCAAACCACAAACACCCAAACCTACTCAAATGTAACAGGTACTGTATAGTCCTATAACTGTGAGGACATTGAATTTGTAGTTATAACTATGAAAGAGAAATGCCCAGGCCCAAGTGGTTTTACTGGTGAATTCTAGTGGTGGTGGTTTAGTCACTCAGTCGTGTCCAGCTCTCTGCGAACCCATGGACTGTAGCCCACCAGGCTCCTCTGTCCATGGGGATTCTCCAGGCAAGAATACTGGAGTGGGTTGCCATTTCCTTCTCCAGGGGATCATCTTCACCCAGGGATCAAACCTGGGTCTCCTGCATTGCAGGCGGATTATTCAAACATTTAAGGAAGAAATAACAGCAGTCCTACCTGATCTCTTCCAGAAAGTAGAAAAAGAGGGAACACTTCCCAGGTCAGCTTTATCCAAACCAAATTAAGAAAGGACAAATAAGAAAATCAGAGACCATGATCCCTCACAACACAGAAAACAAGCCACCGATCAAGTGGGCTCTGCCTAGAAATGCATAGCAGCTTCGAAACTCAAAAATCAATTAAAAGACCAAATAAGAGAAACCACACAATCCTATCAACAGAGGCGGAAAAAACATCAGACAAAATTCAGTATCTATTCACGATAAACAGCAACCACCTCTCAGCAAATTGGGACGAGAGGTTCCTGAGCCTGACAAAAAGCGTCGACACAGCCGCCACACAGCAGTCAGCTGGGGACTGACCCCTGTTTGGAGGAGCTGGGGCAGGGTGGAAGGGGCAGACAGTCCAGAGAAAGCCGGATGGCTACCAGTGCCAAGCGGGAGAAGCTGGCAGACAAGCAGCACGTCCCGCACAGTCACACCAGGGGCTCCTCCCCAGGGCAGGGGCCCCAGCCCGGGAGCCTCCCCCGCTCCCCCGGGCCCAGTGCTGAGCCGCAGTCAGGCCCAGGGTGGGCCTGCAGATGCCCCCGCCCCTCGGAAGCCGGGTCTGAAGGGGCTGCTCCTGCATGTGAAGCCCCCAAGTCCAGGTTCAGCCAAGGTGAGTGCTGGCCTACCACTGCCTGCCAACAGCTCCCAGGAAGGAGTGTCACCATGTCAACAGGACCCCCAGACTGTCATGCTGGCCTCTGGAGGTGAGAGGCTGGCACTGGTCCCAGAGACCCGCCCCCCAACTGACCAGGTCTGGTCTAGGCAGCCTCCCCATGCCTCATTCCACCACCATTTTGACAGCTTCATGGTGATTTTCGTACTCATGAGGCGAGGGCCTTTGTGTTGGCCACAGTGCGTCCCCTGGAGCTGCCTTGACCGGTCTGTGGTTCCGGACCTCGGCCTCACTCAGACCAACGTCCAGCGCCCGTGGGCAGAGCTGGACTGAGGGACAAGGGCCTTTCTGCTTGCAGCCCCATGTCATGCAAACACTGGGTAAAACTGAGGGGAAGCGGCCTGGCCATCCCCGGTGGAGGTTCTCAAACCACTAATCTAATCTAAGCTATTTCACATGGGTCTTAGATTCTGCCAGTGTGGAAAAGCCAAGGGAAAAATAACAAATAACGAGAAGCACACAGATGTGTTTCCTGGTCCTGCTCACACAGGAGAGGAGGAGCCTGCCTCCCCTTGGCTGTTTCCCCACAACCCTGACTCAAACCTCTTCTGCGCTGATGCCAGCTGTGGTGTCAGGGCCCGCTGCTGCCTCTGACGGTGGGGTCCTACCTCCAGTCTCTGTCCTGTGGAGACGCCTCCAGACAGCCAGCAAGGAAACCCTGGGTGGTCCAGTGGTCAGGACTTGGCCCCTGGGGGGCAGCCAAACCTGCTGGGGGTCTGCCCTCAACTCGACCCCACTCCAACAACCTCCCAACCTAGAAGACCCCAGACAGTCCAGGCCCCCCTACCCCAGCACACACCACTGCCAGACACCCCCCACAGGCCACGCCCACCACCGACCCTCACCTGCTTCCCTGCCCAGCCTCCCACTCCCTCCTCCACTCTCTCCTCCAGCCTTGCCGCCACCCCAACCTAAGCTTGCCCCCCAGCACAGTCGAGCCCCGAGCCTGAGGCCCTGGGCCCCACTTCCTCGCCAGCCTCCACCTCCATGTGGCCCCTGGGAACCAGCCCGACACCCGGTCAGCACGGGTGTCACCCGACCCAGCCCTGGACGTACCTACCCGTCCCCTGGAGTTCTCCCCCCTCACCCAGGAGCTCACAGCCAAGCCCCCCAGGCACAACCAGGAAGGAGTCCACCTACTGCCTGCGGACGACCGTGCTCAGAGCCACCTCTGAACCGCTCCCTTCTCCCTCCAATCACTCTGGGCCCTGAGTGTGCGTCGGCCCGCAGGAGGACGCGTGAAGGCGCTGTGGCTCTCCGGCCCCACTCCCCACGGGCTCCAGTTTCCCACCTGAGCCGGTCGAGATGCCCCCACACGAGGAGCACGGCCCCTCGAGGGAGCACGGGCACAGCACCCCACGGGTCTGGCCCCGCGAGCTGGGCAGGGACTGCCACCCACGGAGCCCAGAGGTGATGGCAAACAGGTGTGACTCAAGCCGAGCTGCAGAAATCTGCTACACAGCCACAGAAATCGAATCCACCGCGTGGAAGTGTTACAAAACTGATCAGAATGCAACAAGGCCACAAGTTATGAAGCATCAAAAAGAAGACAGCAAGGGCTTCCATGTGGAGATTTTCTAAATTGCTAACTCCTGGATGAGTGGGCGAAAACAGCTAAAATTACAGAATTTCTAACAAGATAATGATGTGAAAACACTACATACCAAAATCTTTGAAATACATTTAAAGCACTGATCATAGGACAATTCGCAGGATTAAACATTTTTATTTAAAAATATGAAAACAAGTTAAATTCCCAACCCAAAAAAGCTTAGAAAAAGAATTGAGTAAATCAATAAAGAGCATATGAAAGGAAATACTAAAAAATGAAAACAGATATGACAGGGTAAGAAACAGAAAATTCACAGTCATGATTAGTAAACCAAAATCCTAATTTTTAAACTAACAGAATATGTCATCTATTCATTACCTTAATTGAGAAAAGAGAAAGCCAGATATACAAAATAAGAAGTAATAAGGGCAAATAATCATTGAAACAATAGAAATCATGAAAAAAGGCCACTTTGCATCAGGCTCTACAAATGAGTCTGAAGACATAGAAGAAATAGGAAATGTCCTGGGGAAATACACATCCAAACTGACACTGTTAGAGATGGAAAACTCAGACCTATTTCCATGGAAAAAAAAGTTACCATAAACCACCCCAATCCACCCTACCCTCCCAAAAAATTAGGCATAGATAATTTCACAGATAAATCCTACCAAATCTTTAAGGGCCAAATGGTCTTAAAGCTTTACAAATCATCCCACAATGTTGAAATGAGGTGGTAACTTTTATATTCTTTTTCTAATGCAAGAAGAAAACTGGTAACCTAACCACAATAAGGACAGTATAAAAGAAGACATTTACAAAGCAGCATAACTTACTAATACTGATGTGAAAGCACTAACCAAAACATTGGCCATCAGAATGCAGCGCTGTATGGGGAAAATAAGACACCACACCAAGGGGGATTTATCCCAGTACTCTGCAAAGTTACCACACTATCAGAAATTTGATACAGAAAATTCACTATACAGGTACATTTCAGAAGAAAAATCATGTGATTATTCCCATAGGTGCAAAAAAAGCACTGACGGGGACTTGCCTGGTGGTCCAATGGCTAAGACTCCAAGCTCCCAATGCAGGGAACCCACGTCCGATCCCTGGTCAGGGAACTAGATCCCACGTGCCACAAATAAGCCTGGGCACTGTAACTACTGAGCCTGTGTGCCATAACAAAGACCCAGCACAGCCAAAATAAATAAGTATTTTTTTAAAGCCCTGACAAAATTTAATTTTCTATATAGAATTTCTGATAATGAAGTAACTTTGGAATCTTGGGAAAAATCCGCCTGGGTTGTTCAGTTCAGCTCAGTTGCTCAGTCGTGTCCAACTGTTTACAACCCCATGGACTGCAGCACACCAGGCTTCCCTGTCCATCACCAACTCCTGGAGCTTACTCAAACTCATGTTCATTGAGCTGGTGATGCTATCCAACCATCTCATCCTCTGTCACCCCCTTCTCCTCCTGCCCCCAATCCCTCCCAGCATAAGGGTCTTTTCCAAACAGTCAGATTTTCACATCAGGTGGCCAAAGTATTGGAGTTTCAGCTTCAGCATCAGTCCTTCCAATGAATATTCAGGACTGATCTCCTTTAGGATTGACTGGTTGGATCTCCTTGCAGTCCAAGGGACTCTCAAGAGTCTTCTCCAACACCACAGTTCACAAGCATCAATTCTTTGGCACTCAGCTTTCTTTATAGTCCAACTCTCACATCCATACATGTCTACTGGGAAAAAAAAATCCATACATGACTACTCTTTTCCTCAAGCAGTGTTGTATCCTGATGGCCAATCTTTCAGTTAGTGCTTTTGCATCAAAATTCAACAACTAGAGGGACTTCCCCGGCGGTCCAGTGGTTAAGAATCTGCCTTGCCATGCAGTGGACCCCTGGTTGAGGAACTAAGATCCCACATGCTGTGGGACAACTAAGACCAGTTGCTCTGGAGCCCGCACTCCACAACTAGAGTCCATGTGCCACAACAAAGACCTGACACAGCCAAATAAATAAATATTTTAAAAAAATTCAACAGCTGCAGGTGACAGCTGCATTGGACAGCAGGCTTAGCCCTAAAGAATCAATGGGGAAAACAGACTCAAACGATAACTGAGTTCACAAAGGCGTGAAATTAACACACAGAAATCCAGAGTTTTCTGTCCACACAAAATAACCAATACATACCCCCCCCCCAACCCCATCAACCTCGGAAACCAAGGAGATGAAACACTTGAGAATTAACCTAACAAGTGTGCAGAAGTCATTATGGGACAATTAACCGAGAACTTCCAGATGTTCAAGCTGGTTTTAGAAAAGGCAGAGGAACCAGAGATCAAATTGCCAACATCTGCTGGATCATCGAAAAAGCAAGAGAGTTCCAGAAAATGTCTATTTCTGCTTTATTGACTATGCCAAAGCCTTCAACTGTGTGGATCACAATAAACTGTGGAAAATTCTGAAAGAGATGGGAATACCAGACCACCAGACCTGCCTCTTGAGAAACCTGTATGCAGGTCAGGAAGCAACAGTTAGAACTGGACATGGAACAACACACTGGCTCCAAATAGGAAAAGAAGTACATCAAGGCTGTATATTGTCACCCTGCTTATTTAACTTCTATGCAGAGTACATCAGGAGAAACACTGGGCTGGAAGAAGCACAAGCTGGAATCAAGACTGCCGGGAGAAAGATCAATATCTTCAGATATGCAGATGGCACCACCCTTATGGCAGAAAGTGAAAAGGAACTAAAAAGCCTCTTGATGAAAGTGAAAGTGGAGAGTGAAAAAGTTGGCTTAAAGCTCAACATTCAGAAAACTAAGATCATAGCATCTGGTCCCATCACTTCATGGGAAATAGATGGGGAAACAGTGGAAACAGTGTCAGACTTTATTTTAGGGGGCTCCAAAATCACTGCAAATGGTGATTGCAGCCATGAAATTTAAAAAATGCTTACTCCTTGGAAGGAAAGTTATGACCAACATAGATAGCATATTCAAAAGCAGAGACATTACTTTGCCAACAAAGGTCTGTCTAGTCAAGGCTATGGTTTTTCCAGTAGTCATGTATGGTTGTGAGAGTTGGACTGTGAAGAAAGCTGAGTGCCAAAGAATTGATGCTTCTGAACCGTGGTGTTGGAGAAGACTCTTGAGAGTCCCTTGGACTGCAAGGAGATCCAACCAGTCCATTCTGAAGGAGATCAGTCCTGGGTGTTCTTTGGAAGGACTGATGCTAAAGCTGAAACTCCAGTACTTTGGCCACCTCATGCAAAGAGTTGACCCATTGGAAAAGACTCTGATGCTGGGAAGGATTGGGGGCAGGAGGAGAAGGGGACGACAGAGGATGAGATGGCTGGATGGCATCACCGACTCGATGGAAGTAAGTCTGAGTGATCTCTGGGAGTTGGTGATGGACAGGGAGGCCTGGCATGCTGCAATTCATGGAGTTGCAAAGAGTCGGACACAACTGGGCGACTGAAATGAACTGAACTGAACTGAACTGAACTGAAAGAAGTATGAGTACAAACTTCAGATTAGAGAACACCTAGTGCTGTCTGAGGTTAACATCCCGAGTTTGCCTTGTGCTTCAGTTTTAGGAGAATGAACACCTCGTGTTTAGGAAACACACCCCTGGAATATGTCGGGGGCGGGCACCATAATGCAGCTTAATCTCTGAGGACAAACACAGGAAACATTGACTTTTGGGTGAGCTGGGAGAAAGGAATGCAGAATTCACCATACTGTTTTTGCAACTTTCCTCTAGATGTGAGATCATTCCACAATAAAAAGTTAAAGAACTGAATTACAAATACCCACCCTCTGTGACCCGGCACTTCCCTGCAGGAACTTGGGTCACGCTTGTGCCTGTGAGTGCAGCTTCTACAAAGATATTCTCTGTTGTGTCCAGACAGTGTTACCAACTTCTAATGTCACTAAATTATGTCCACAAAAGACAGGCCTTGCAGGTGGAGTCAACCCCTCACAGAAGGTGCAGAAGGGGGTGTGTGTGGAGGGCTCTGCACACACAGGACACCCAAGACACAGAGAAGCAGGGGCGCCCATTTCTTAGGGAGGAACTGGGAGGACTGGAACACAGAGCTCATGTTTCAATGCATATCCCTAAAAATTAAATACTTTAAGACGTAAATAACATTGATACCTTCAAATACAAGACAATATAGCTGGCACCCTGCTATGGGCTAAACTGTGTTCCCCAAAAGTAGATGTTGATATCCTGACCCCAGCATCTCAGAAGGTGACCTTGTCTGGAAATGGGGCCTTAAGATAAGGCCCCCCGGGGGCCTCCCAGGTGGCGCAGTGGTAAAGAATCCACCTGCCAATGAATGCAGAAGATGAGGCCCCCCTGGAGGAGGGCAGCCCTGATCCCCGAAGACTGGAGGCCTTACAGGAGGAGTGTCAGGGAAGACACAGCCTGAAACCACCCACCCCGGCCAGGCAAGATAGAAACCACCTGTGAGAGTTCTCTTACAGCAGGAAGTCCTGGTAAGGAACACGGAACTAATGAGTTACCACCAAACAGAATGATTTGGGAAAGGTCAGAAGGAGAGAAAAGACAGCAGCCCACAGGTCCTACAACCTCCCAGAGTCCTTCTCGCTGGAGTCCACCTTGGCTGAGAGACGCGTGCACCGCCAGGAAGCGCCCCAGTCAGGATGACTGGACAGACAACCCGGAGAGACTGGGCGCCACGCTTCCGAGCAGCGCTCCTGGGCCCGGGCGCCCCTTCCCAGTAGAGCCTCTGGCTTTGCCAGCATGTGGTTTCCCCGGGCAATTCATTCACCAAAGGTTAGACAAGCGCCCACTCTCAGGCTGTGCAAGGGGTCCCCCTTCTTGCAACTGGAGGAGGAGAGACACAGCCAGGGCGGTGTGAAGACGAGACCAACACCAAGGGCCGTGGACAGCCCTAGAAGGTGGACGAGGCAGCAAGAGCCTCCCCGGAGCCACAGAGAGTGGCCTGATCTGACCTCTGACCTCCAGACTGGGAAGGGACGCAAGCCCCGAAGCCTGTGGCGATTTTAGGCAGCCCTGGGAAAGGAACAGACCCTGAAAGCAAACAGGCTTGAGTCCAAGGTGCAAACATCCAAGGGACCCATCAGCCAGACAGGGAGCCCAGGGGCTGAGACCGCCCCTCCCGAGTCTGCCCCGTCACAGGATGCAGACTCAGCTGCCCTGCGGCCAGAAACCACCTCGGGCTTGTTAAGTGCAAATGTGGGCTCTTTCAAATGCTAATCGGGATGCGCAGGGGGCCCCCAAAAGGAAACCAAGAAATGGGCCCAGCAGGGCCTGGAGCAGTTAGGAGGGGTGAGCAGGGACAGGTGGTGGCAGACAGGAAGTGCAGCTCGGCAGACTGACACAGTCGGACGGACGGGGTCTGTGCGCTCAGTGCCGCCGGAGGCGCTGCGGTCCAGACCAGAGAGCCCAGGGGACAGTGACAAAGCGCCCAGCAGAAAGCCCAGTGACCACAGTGTCCACCTGCAGAGCCACCCCAGGTGACCAGTGCTCCTGAGCAGAGCTGCGTCCGCTGAGAGAGGCTGGGGGTCGGCAGAGCAGCCACTGGCCCAAGGAGCCAGGCAGGGCCCCACCTCAGGCACAAGTGCAGGAACAGCCGCTGAGCTGACACGCCTGGCCCTGCTTCTGCACATTACTGCCCGAGCCATGCCAACATGCACACACACAGACACACGTACAAACAGACATATGTACACACAGAGACACATGTACACACACGTGCACAAGCACAAACCCCAGCTTCAAGGGCTCACCAGGCCTGAGTCCATCGTCACAGAAATGACCTTCTTCCAATAAGCCAGGCATCACTGTTACCCCAGTTCTCAAGAGAAGGAAACTGAGGCAGTGTTGTAGCCATGGGTTCTGGGAAACAAACTCACTCAGGACAATGCAGACAGTGGAGTGCAGTTTATTACACCGGCGGGCCCAAGGCAGGGTCTCCTCTTAGGCAAGGACCCCGACCAGCATTTGTGAAAATCTATTATACCCCATGTGTACATGTCTGAACCCACCACTCCAAATTCCTTGAGACTTATATAAACCAAGGAAAATCCAATCCCAATAACCCCATCATTCACGTGCTATGTGCTCATGTGCTCAAACAGTCAAACAATTAGCCAATAATCAATAAACCCGAGGTTACACTCTGATAGATACAGAAAAATTTATGGCCTGTCTGGAGGAAGGGGTGATAGTGTATGTTTTCTCTTAGGCGATGAGTAGCCTAGATACGACCTTCAAGGTTCCCCGGTCTGGAGGGGGTCTTATCCTTCTGTTGTTGTTTTCATAGGCACTAAACACAGAGCTCAGAGTCCATTGGAAAGGTGCTGAGCATGATCAGCACGAACAGGCCTAAGGTGGAGTCCCAGCCCTATGAATTCCTTCTTCAGCAGGTGACGTGACTATCCACAGCAGATGGCGGCGGAGCCAAAGTCCCCATGGTGGGGGCAGGGGTACACCCTCACTGTGCGGGTCCTTCCTGCCTCTGTATTCACTTATCCCAGACCAGCTCTGTCCTCTCCAGGCGAGGCAACAAGGCAGGTCCTCACGAGGGACAGATGCCACAGAGCAGAGGAACAGACAAGTGCTCTGAGTAGCGGGACCGGGATTCCGTATTGAGGACATGCGTCCCACACAGAGGCAGCAACCAGAGCGAGGCTGTGGAACTGGGGGCAATCAGAGGCACACAGGCATGAACTCAGTTTCAGTCCAAGTGGCTACAGACAGAGGTGCATGGACAAACGCGTGTGCGTACCTTCCCATGTCCCTGAGCTCCTCCAGAGTCCACCTCCCACTGGAGGGCCCCAGGCTCCTCAGAGCGGGACGGGGAAAGCAGAGCTGGGACACCTGTCACCCAGAAAGGAAGGGGGACTCCCACTGGCCAAGGCCCAGATGCCGGGGCAGGAGCAGGAAATAGGACATTGAATGAATGAACGAATGGAGACTCCAACGAGGAGCAAGACCTTTGGAGTCCACACAGCCAGAAATAAGCCACGTGGAAGCCACAGCCTCCTGACGGGCAGTGCCAGGCAACGACCCTCCACAGAGGCACGCACGTGAGCCCCTGTCCTGAGGCAGCATCAGGCAGGCCCAGGTTTGGGTCCCCGCAAGACTAGGGCCCCTCCTTCAAAAGCTGAGGGTCACCAAATCCAGAGGAGACGAACGCGTTTGCACACTGGCCTGCAGGCCCACACGCCTCCCCAGCCAGCACGGGGTCCACTGCGGTGGGCTTGGGGTGCACCAATCTGTCAAAGCATCTCCCCGCCCAAATTCCCTCATTCAGATGAGCTTTTATGGTGAATTTGCTTTGATTTTTCCCTAAGAACTTGGTGACCCTCCCTTGACACAGAGACTCTCCCAGGATCCAGAGTGGGGGAGGGCGGCTGCAGCGGGGAGGGCGGCTGCAGCGGGGAGGGCGGCTGCAGCAGGAAGGCCTCAGGGACTCGGAGCCCCAGGCGAGCGCGCTGCTCTCAGGGTGGTTTGGGTGGCCTGCTATCCAGCAAGCTGCTCCCTGGCAGGGCTGCAGCCAGAGCAGTGGCGCTGGGCCGGCCTGGGGTGAAGGCCCTCCCTCTCTCCCCACCCTCTGACCTGCCCCAAAGGGACACCCCCACCATGTTTTCTGGGAAGTCTCCATCCTCCAGTCGGTCCCCCACTACATCCAACAGGACCCCTGAGGCACAGTCACCCTCACAATGGCCAGACAGGGGGAAAGCCCGGTGTGCTTTTTGGGCCAGTGACAGTGAAAGAGACCTCCCCTAAAACCCAACAGCCCACTGAGCCCACCGGCCCCTGGGACTGACCTGCGAAGCCAGGCAGGGCCTCTGGCAGCAGCACCAGCCTAGCCACTGCTCTGTCTCCAGGGGGTGATCCCCCAGGCCCATCCTGCCCACAGCTGCCTGGTGCAAACTCGCTGCTTCTCTTCTCTGTGAGTATTTTCTCTGGACCCCAACCCATGGGCTCTTCTGCATTCTCTTTGAGATAAAAATCAAACACAAATCTTTAAAGGCCATCTCCAAAAACCACAGAATAGCTGGAATTAAATAAAAATAAAGCTTGTGGTTTTCTTCCCAGGAACTTCCTGCTTATCTGAAATGCACTGAATCAGCAGCACCTCAGAGCCCAGATGGAGGTTCCTGGGGCCTCATCCTTGGGACAGGGTCAGCCCCGCAGGTGACCAGCCCCCAAGTCCCAGGGTACATCAAGGGAGGGGGACAGTGGCCAGACCTGCTGATCCAACACCGATGTACATGTGTGCAGTGTACTCGGGGGGCTGAAGAGTGTCCCCAAATACCCACATTCATTATGATTCATGCCCAGGCTGTTGTGTGCTCTCTCATGAGACAGTCGGTCAGGTGTGGCCACAGAAGAACATCTGGGGAAAGCCAAGTTTATCAAACTCACGGACGCCAGAGATGGAGCCACAGGTGCAGGGCCACAGGGAAGCACAAGAGTGGAAACAGGAGCGGGGGGAGGCCTAGAAGAGCCTTTCTCAGTCCCGGGGGCCAGGGGCTCTGGGGTGTCCCCAGTTGTCTGATCCCTGGTCCTGGGTGACCAAGGGCAGGGGGAATGTTGGCATAGTGTGTGGGGTGGATAAGGAGGTGGGGTGGGGTCTAGAAGCTAAGTTCCTTAAGATGCCAAAACGTCACAGATACAGAAAACTGTAAAACACAACCAACACAACCTGAACATCAGATTATGACACTACGTGGCAACGGGGTCCTCGCAGATGGAATGAAGTAAAGAACCTTTAAGATGAGATCACCCCGGATCAAGGTGGCTCCAAAGCCAATGACTGGCATCCCAACAGAGGAGAAACCACTTGAAGATGGGGGCAGAGGCTGGAGTGACATGGCCTCGGGTCAGTGACACCTGGTGCCCCAGGAGCTGGGCAAGCCTGGAAGGATCTCTGCTGCTGCCCCGTCAGCCTCCAGAGAAGGCATGGCCCCGAGACACTGACATCTCTGATTCCAGCTCCAGCCTGCAAGAGAACTAGTGTTGTCTTAGGCCCCCAGTTTTAGTGATTTATTGAGCCCTGAAACCACAGTCTCAAAAACGTTCCTAGGGGTTTCGGCATCATCGTGAAACAGAGTCGAGAAACCAATAAAATTGTCTGTGAAACCTTCCTTTCAGCTGCCAGGAGAACAACTTTGGGATGACATTTAAATTTAGGGGCGGGAGGCAGAAGGAATGCTTTGGTGGGTATTGAGAGTCTGCTGGGACTGGCACCACAGAAGGAGGATCAAAGGTTTTCACCGGGAAAGCCCTTCGTGTATGAACGAGTCCTTCTCACCTCAGCGCCCAACTCCAGGTTCCTCCCAGGCTCCAGGGAACACACACTGGGATCCGCCTGCATCTCAACACAGCACAAAAATCTCCTTTTCCCAGACAATTAATTTAAGACACTGGGACACATGGGGCAAGGCACCTGAAACCTGCTCAACGTTTCTGCTGAACTCTACGTGGAATTTATACCTATCTACTGACTGCCAGGAGTAGATTCACTATCAGCCAAATGACTGCAGCCATGAAGGGCACTCACATGCATCTAGTGGCAAGTAACAAAGCTGCAGGAGCACGCGGAAAGGGAGTCACCACAACTCTAAAGTGTCCTGGTGCTCATCAGAGAAAGTCCCATCCGTACCTGTCTCTCCCTGTCCTGAAGGTCACCCTCTTAGAATATATACTCCACACAGCCTTAATAGCCAGGAAGACTCTGTCATACTTTCTGATCCAGAGTTAATAGTGTGAAATAAAAAGAAGTTTTATTCTTAGAAAATTTTCCAAATGCAAACCATAACATAAAATTTAATGTGAATTTTCTTTCAAGCCATATTGTCTCAAAGTCCTGACAGAGTCTCCTAGAAATGGGGGCAGGGTACCCATCTGAAAAATCACTCTTCTGGAAAAACTGACTTATGAAAAGATACAGATGCTTCATGCATTTATTTGCATGTTATCCTTGAGCATGTGCACACACGGACACACACACAAACACACTATGTGCTCAGTTGTGTCTGACTCTTTGTGACCCCATAGAATGTAGCCCACCAGGCTCCACTGTCTACAGAATTTTCCCGGCCAGAATACTGGAGCGGGCTGCCATTTCCTTCTCCAGTGGTCTTCCCAATCCAGGGATCAAACCTCTGTCTCCTGCGTCTCTTGTATTGGCAGACGGATTCTTTGCCACTGAGCCACCTAGGAATCCCCATCCCTGGGCAGGGGCCATGCTAATCTCTGTATCGTTCCCATTTTAGCACATGTGCTAACGCCAAAAGCACGTGGAAGTTAAAGGAACCCACACCCGCATGAGTAACTCCAATGTCCTCGCCCCCAGCTTCCCCGATGGTTTCAGCTCCTCCAGACTGATTTCAGCCTGAGTTTTTGTGCAGAATAATCTGACTTCCTTGTACTGATGTGGGAAGAAATAACAGCTGTTTTCACAATTCACCATCCACACATGGTAACAAAAGACAGTCACCTCTCAGAAGCTAGCTTTGCTAAAAGTGGCTGTTGGGAGGCAAACTCCTAACTGCACTTTGATGGATGAGACACAGTTTAACTTTGCCAAGAAGGAGAATTTGGGAGAGAAAAGAAAAGACAGACAAGGACTTTCGTGCAGCAAAAATATTCTACAGCTTACGGCTATAAAATTCTAACAACAAACAAGCTTTACTGAGGAGAAGAAAGAAACCACATACTCTCCAATGCAGAGCCCAAGGCCCAGAGCTGTCTCAGACTTGAGGAGATTGGAGTAAAAGCAAAATCACTGAAGGAACAAAAGCAGAGAGGCTCAAAGGGAGCCTCGAACATCAGTATTTTCAATGAATAAACATCCGCAGGCACCTGTTTCCTGGGAACCAAGAGAGAAGAGTAGATACTTTAAAGAAAAGCAGGGAGTGAGGCGGGTGCCGTGGGGACTAAAAGGCAGCTAATTTTATCTGGCTTCTTTCCAATGACAAAATCTAATCCATCATTTTCTCTGGGTGAAAGCTCTTAATGAAAATTTAGAGAGTGCAACTGAAATTTAGAATTCTCCAGGGATTCTGCCGGGAAGATGTCTAACCGCCACACAAAACTTGCCGCAGCTGACTCTGCTGAGAGAACTGGCCACGTGGGAGGCCATGAGGCTGTAGCGCGGCTCCTAGACCTCCGTGCCCCTCGCTGCCACCAAGGGAAACCTCCTCCTCCAACTAGGGAGCCCAGTTTACTGCTTTCCGCTCAGGGACACCCTGTGGGGAGGGCTGATGGAGACGAAGCCTTTCAGCACAACACACTTGCTGACAACATTCCCCGCGCACCATCCTCACTCAGACAGACGGGGAAGGAGTCCCACTACTCTCCCTCATGCAAATATCACACCTGGCTAGTTCCAGACATTTCCATCACCCCAAAGGAAACTCTGTACACATTAGCACTCACTCCCCACCCCACCCCAGCCCCAATCTGATTTCTTATTTTGTAGTTTTATTTACTTACTTACTTGTGGTTGTGCTGTGTCTTCGTTGCTGCGCATGGCTTTCTCTAGTGGTGGCGAGCGGGTTTAGCAGTTGTGGCATGCATGCTCAGTCACCCTGAGACATGTGGGATCTTCCCAGATCAGAGATCAAACCTGTGTCCCCTGTACTAGCTGGCAGATTCCTATCCACCGTACCACCAGGGAAGTCCTAATCTGTTTTCTGTCCCTCAGTTTGCCTGTTCTGGATGTTTCACGCAAGTGAACACATGTCAGGTATGTGGCCCTTTCTGTCTGTTCTCATTCACTGAGAACAGTGGTTTTGAAGTCCATTCACAATGTAGTGTGTGGGCGCTTCACTCCTTTTCACAGCTGGATGACGCCCCCTATATGGACAACTTCACTCCAGTTATCCACCACCCATCAATGGACCCAGGCTCTTTCTACCTCACAGCTGCTGTGACTGCTGCAAAAACCGTGGGCAGGCAGGTATCTGTTCAGGTGCCCATTTTCAATTCTCTTGGGTATGTACCCAGGAGTGGAGTTGCTGGGTCACCTGGTGACTGTGCTTAACCTTCCGTGGAAACTCCGACTGTTTCCCACAGCTGCTACACCGTTTTACATCCCCATCAGCCATGCACAAGGGTCCCAATTTCTCCACATCCTTGCCAGCACTTGTCATTCTGCATTTTTATTTTATTATAACCACCAGAGAGGGGGTGAGTGGTATCTCATGGTGGCTCAGATTTGCATTCTATCAAGCATTTGTTCATGTCCTTGTTGGCCATCCACTTATCTTCTCTGGGGAAGTATTTGTGAATCTGCACTTCCAATGCAGAAGGATGCGAGTTCAATACCTGGTTGGGAACAAAGATCCCACATGCCACAAGGCATGCCCCCCGCCCCTAGAAAAAAAAAAAAAAAAACTTTACTTAGGCCACAATGTGATCCCTGACTAGGGACTGAGCCCATGCCCCTCACATTGGGAGTACAGAGTTCCAACCACTGGACCACCAGGGAAGCCCCCATCGGTGCATTTTTGAACTGGGTTGTTTGTCTTTCTCCCGTTTCCACTCATCTTTCTGTAACCCTGCATGTAGGAGTCCGGGGCACGTGGGGTCCTACTACTCTGTGAGGCTCGCAGGGCCCTCCAGTGCACAGGCTGTGGCCTTTGGTCAGTGTTTGGAAACAGAGGGAATGATCTCAGCCTTTTAATGATCTCCTTCCTGGGTGTTCCCTTCTTAAGGATCTTTGATCAAAAGACATCATCATCCAATATATTTAATATTTTGTTTTCTCCTGGGAAGAGATGGATCCCAGTTATCCCAGAGCAGAAGGAATGACCCAAAGGCCAGGTTAACAACTCAAGCCACATAACACAAGACAGCAATCAGGGCTTCCACATCTCTGAAACCCAAGCCCACTGCCACCTTCAATCCCAGAGAGGGCCTGAAGAACCAAAATTCATCAAAAAAAGCCAGAAAACACACAGTGATACCAGATGCCACCACTAAGCTTTTTGTTACACTAGTGACAAATATTTATTAGTGACAAATATTCTCCTGCCACTTCAAAGCTGCACCACGTCCATTCGCTGTGCCACAGGCTCAGTATCCCCTTAATTTTCCTCCTTTGATAAACAGGCAATTCAGATTCGTTTCCACAAAAGCAGGGCCCACATAATTCTCAACAGATGTGCCCCAAGCACACGCAATGCTAGAGAGTTGTGCTAAAGCCCTTCTCACCTTAACTCTCTTTCATACTATAGTGTCTCACCCTGGAAAACCAGCGTGATTTAAAGGAGCTCCCCGACATTCAGAAACTATGTTATCCTGTACCTACATGAAAACACGGGTATGACCTCTCACACTTGCAACCTGAACAGAAGGTTTTCAACGATAAACATTCTAAGCCGAGACTCCCCTGGTGGTCCAGGGGTTAGACTCCACCTGCTGACGTAGAGGATGTAGGTTTGAGCCCTGGTCCTGGAAGATCCCACCTGCCAAAGGGCAACTAAGCCCATGCACTACAATTATGAGGCCAAGCTATAGAGCCCGCAAGCCACAGATACTGAGCTTGTGCTTCCCTACAAGAGAAGCCACCGCAACAGGAAGCCCCCGCTCTCCACAACTAGAGAAAGCCCGCATGCAGAACAAAGACCCAGAACAGTCAAAAATAATTACCAAATTTAAAAGCAAAGAAACATTCTAAGTCATCTCAGCAAACCTCGACCCAATGCATCTGTGCCTGGTTAGGATGTGGCCTCCAAGAGGAGGTGCAGGCGTCCTGCACAAGGGTGGCTGCCTGCCCCTCCTGAAGGTAGGGGTCACTGGAGCTGCCTGAAGCCCCTTGGCTCCCCGTGGCCCAGGCGGTTCTCTCTGAGCCCAAGGAGACAGGTTCGAGGTGTGGAGCTGGGACACGGTAAACTGCCTTTTCTTATGTGAGACATTGTGAACCCACTTCAAACCAAAATTAGAGGGAAAAACTAACATTTTTTTTTCAATTTTCTGATACGTGAAGTCCCCTAGACCACAACAAATCACCCGCCCTGTAGAAAGAGCACCCCTCCCTTCCCTGTGACCCCTCATCTGCCTTCCCTTGGACCTCTCCTCTCACTCACCTTCCCACCTGACAGTGTTTTTGTTTCTGATGAAAAGCCATCATCTGTCTGACCTTCCCACTCACTGGTGAGTTTCTGTGCATATCACACACAAGGGGAGCGGAGAGGGGGCAGAGGGAGGGCGCGGGGCTCCTCAGTCCCGGCTCCGGCCCCCTCTACCCCCATCGCCTCATCCCACTCCCAGGTCTGGCCAAATCAGGGAGCCTCTATGGTGAAGGAGGCTGTAGGGTAGTAACCAAGGTGTGTGGACTGAACTGACAACAGATGAACAGAACAAGTTCATTTGTATGCACATGGGAGCCCCGAAGAGTAGCTGGCTCTATAAATGGTTTCAATTAGATGCTTATATACCTAACTTAATAGGGGAAAGGGAGCCGGGAGAAAAGCCTTCTTACAGGAAAAGCAAATCTCTTTAGGAAAGACAAATGGGTTTTAAGAGGATAATCGAAACTTAAGAAAGTATGTGATAATGTCCCCCTAGAAGGGACTTGGGATAGAACTTATTCCCAGTGTCTCCCGGCAGCAGACCCCCCACAGAAGGAATTTACCACTGCCTGACTTCCCAGAAGCTGCTCTTAGATGAGGGATGTTCCAAAAAGCCCTCTTTCTGCATTTGTTGATTCTTGCATGCCTTCAGCTCAAAATAAACTTCACATCAAGGTGCTGTATTTTGTACTGTTTTGTTTTGTTAATGTTATTTTAATTTTTTTAAGTTTTATAAAATCTTTATTTGAAATTTTAAAAATTATTTGGCTTCACTGGGTGCTAGTTGCTGCATGTAGGATCTTTAGCTGCCATGTAGGACCTAGTTCCCTGAACAGGAATCGAACCCCAGCGCCCTGCATTGGGAGCGCAGAGTCTTAACCACTGGACCACTAGGAAAGTGCCCAAGGTGCTATATATTTGGCATGGCACATCCTGATCCCCTTCATGATCCATAACCACACATGTTTGCCCTGTCACCCAGCACCAACCAGGTCCCCTGGGTCAGCAAGAGTCGCTGCTGTGTGGGCCACCTGCTTTTCCCTCCAAAGCCAGGTACAGCAGATTCTTTAAGGGGTGCTTGATCTCCCACATGAGGCTGATTAGAACATATACCGAATGAAGGAGTCAAGAGGGGAGTGTGGCCCCCCTACCCGGCAACCTGGGAGCCCACTGGGGAGCAGAGGAGACGAACGGTGTTGGGTCCTCACTCCAGGAAGCCACCGACAGAGCCAAGGAAGGGGGTGGCCAGACACACCAAAGCCTCCCCTCCAGGCTGGTCCAGTGCCCCCTGGTCCACGATGCTCAAGTTGAGGTCACAAGAACACCCTCTGACAGAAACCCTTCAGCAGGCTGCTTCCTGGAACCCTGGCTACACCGATGCTGCTGAGTGGCTCACATGTACCACTCCTGCCCCCACTCACCTCCAGCACCCCATCTCTCCAGGGTTTACTCTTCCAGTGAAACCATGGTTGTGTTCAGAGCACCTGATAAAGTTTTGCAACAATAGCAAAAGGCAAGAATTCTGTCCTGATGTATCAGAGTTTTTTCCACTGGGAATAAAATGAATAAATTCCCCTCCTTTTCCAAAAAAATATAGACATAAGCATTCTTAAGTTCCTACATAAGACCTGTGCTTGGAAATGTCTATGACCCAAATATTTTGTCAATTCAGTATGTACTGGGGCACCAAAAAAGACCAAAAAAAGACCAAGTAGTGAGTCCTTTCATAATCCTCTGAATTATGTTTTGACATTTGAGTTTACACAAATCTTGTTTGTTTTTACATGGGACCCACTGTATTCCTATATATGTGATTCTTTCCCAATATGAGAAAAATTACTCTAAGGAGATGAAACAGAATGTCCCACATGTTTTCACAGTGAAAGTCCCACATGTCTCCACAGTCAACGTCAAGTGGTTGGAAAGAGTGGAGCTAGAACTGGTTCTATGGGATGGGGGTCTGGCATCCTCGAGCTGGGTCCCAGCAGTTAGCAGTAGACCCAGTCAAAGCTGTGAGGTGCATTAACAAAATCATCATCACCATGACCATCATCACAAAAACCACCATCACTACCATCACCATCCTCACCAAAACTACCATCACCATCACCACCATCATCCCCACCATCATCACTACCGTTATCATAATCAAAATCACCACCATCAAAATCACCTTGGGCTCACATTTACAAAGCACTGACCACTAGCCCTTTTCATGTACCAATTTATCTAATCTTCACACCCTGTGGGGTTAACCTCAGTTCACAAGGGAAGAAACCATGGCACAGAAAAGCTGAAGCCACACAAAATGGGAGGGGACAACAGTAGAGTGTCCATCCCAGCAGTCTGGCTCGAAAATAAGACCCATTCCCGAAGCGTCAGTTAGACCAAACGTCAGTCCAACTCCCAGACTCATGGGAGAAAGTCAGCAGAGGGCCATCCCGCTTTCCTTTAACTGTTTCTTTTTTTCTTTTTTTGGTTGTACTGGGTCTTCATCACTCTGCACAGGCTTTCTCTAGTTGCAGCGGGCAGGGGCTACTCTCCAGTTGTGCTGCACAGGCTTCTCATCGCAGTGGCTTCTCTTGTTGCAGAGCTCCGGCCCTAGAGCGTGGGCTCAATAGCTCTGGCCCACAGGTTTAGTGGCCCTGTGGCATGTGGGATATTCCTGAGGCGTCCTCTGCATGCAAGGCATATTTTTAACCACTGGACCAGGAGGGAAGCCCCCCTCCCTCTGTTTCTGACACACAGAGCTCTGAGGTCTCAAGCAGTGAAATGGGGTGGTCTCTGTCATGGACAATCAAAGCACCTCTGACCCCCATTAGGAAGGGAGAAAGGAGGCGTGTGGATATTAAAATGGGAACTTCTGGCTCTTCACCCACAGCTGAAGCAATCCAGGTGACCCACACTCAACATTTGGTGTGCTTTTCTGAAGATAAATAACAAAAAGTTCAATTTCTGGGGGTAGGCCTGGTTGTGTTTCTGCTTTAAATGCTATCAGATTCCTCAGATGGGGAGGCCATGGGGCAAGGGGGTGCACACAGGTGGAGGGTCTGGAAGAAGCTGTGAGCCAACTGAAAAAAAGCGGTCAGTCAAGAGACTGTCTGTCAAAGGAAGCAAGAACCTCTTCGACCACATCCTGATGTCCAGGGCAGGGGGCTGCCTAAGCGGGTCCTACAAATGGGAAGACTGCCCATCAGCTGTGTCTGAGGGACAATGGGAAACAGAGACTCACTAAAAACATTTATGAAAAGACAGGCGCCTTGATCCTCACTCAGCATCCTCATTCAGTAAGGATGTGTCAGTGAAGAATGGAACCAGAGGCACTTTTTCTAGGAAACAGGCTTTTCCACAAACCAGTGGTCACCAGCACAGTGAGGGGTAAGGACCAGATGGCCATGTGATTCCAAGCCACTCCCACCCCAAGCACTGGGGAGGCGACAGGGATGACCTTCAGGGGCGCCCCCACCTCCCAATCCAGCCCAACCCACTCAGGCCAGAGTGTCTGCCAGCCCCTGCAGTCACTGCCTCGCTGTGCGCACATCCATGCTCCCTCTCACCCTCTCCTGCCTGCTTCCCATGGAGCCTCCAGCCCCTCAGCAGGAGCTGGTCACCCACAACTAACACAAATCCACACATGGACCCTAAAGGGCAAAGCAGATGAAAGCAGTAGCCCAAGGCCCTGAGGCCAGAGTGAGAACTCCCAGAAAAGCTAAAGGGAGTGTTCTGAAGAGACAGCAGCCTGAACTCACAATCCTACTAGGTCACCTGAGGCCAAGCCTGGCAGGGAGAGAGCCAGGCTGTATGCCCACTGGATCCAGGGAACCAAGTTGGGAGAACATGTGCTCCCCAGACAGACCCCAACCACTGTGACCAAGGAGCCCCTCACCAAGCAGAGTCTTGGCTCTCCCTGGAATGAGGCCTCAGGCGGGAGGGGCTGCAGGGCTACTCACCAGGTGCTCCACTAGGTGCTCAAGGGTGTCAGGCCAGCTCCCTCAGCCCTATTGTTGTTGCTACCTCTCCGACAACGCGTGCTCTCCTGGCCCCCGTTGCCATCCCCTCAAGCATTCACCCCTTTCTCCCTCCTTCTCCCTTTGAGGACAGGAAGTACCCTGTTCTGTGCCTCCAGGCCCTCAATCTCAGGAGAAGGAAGCAGGATATACAGAAAGGTCATGATCCGAGCAGCAGTCACCATCCTTGCCCAACTAAGAGAAAAACATCCAACAAACCCCAGTCGACGGGCATCCTGCAAAATCCCTGACCAGCACACCTCAGAATGGCCAAGGCAGTCAAAACTAAGTCAGAGACCCTATTCCAGAGGAGCCCAGGAGATGCAAGGACCACACATGACAGGGGACCTGCTGCAGGAAGAGGATGCTACCTAACACTGTGCTGGCGTTGGTTCATAACTGTGACAAGTAGAGGCTAGCAACAAGGGATGCAAAGGGCAGGGGGCACACAGGGACACCATCCTTTCTACTTCGTTTTTCTGTAAGCCTAAAAGTGCTCTAAAAAAGGTTACAGTCTATTAATTACCTTTTTTTAAGTAGCAAGATGCCCCCGTAATCACAGCAGCCCAGTCTCTCCTCAGACCCCGAAAGTTGAAAGGACTGGGACCCTCGCAATCACCCACAGTCTCTAACACAGACACTGTCCTCTGAGAATCCTGAATATCTGAGCCTCAGCAAGACTGACCAGGCAGAGTAACCTTGATTACAAACCAGGTTTCTGCAAGCTCATTTATCCTCATAAAATTACATTAAATATTTTGTTTGACCTTCCTTATCTTTCAACAAAAAGAATCAAAAAGCAGCAAATAAATGTGGACAGGACAACAGAAAGAACTTGAGTTGGCCACGTAGTTATAACCTAGCTCTTCTAAGGGATCTGCACCAACGATGGGAAAATAAAGCTGTTTTTCTTTAAACTGTGATGTTTACATGCACTGGATTTATCATCACTGGTTTTAAGTGAAAGTCCTAAGTGTAACAGCTGCTCTATTTTTGTTCCTAAATACCCCTAGATGTGACCATGTAACAGAAACTTGAAAAATTTAGGAGAGTTGAAGAGTCCTGATGCTAAATTTGAAAGGCAGGTCTGGCGTTTGCAACGTGGGGAAGCAATTGGGTAGGCCTGTGGCTCCACCTAGTGGCAAAGGCCAGGCAGGGGACATGGATGAGCCAGCCAGCTGAAGATGGAATGGCCTGACACCACCACACAGTAATGGGATTTTAGGAGCTGCCTTTTGGGGATTTGGGTGAAATGCAACAGGAAACTGTGTCTTGGCAGGGCTTCTGGGATCTTCCTCTGAGATCCAGCTTCAAAGACCTAGCTCCACAGACCTCAGCCCAAGAACCGCTCAGGACCTCCAGATACCACAGGGAGCATCTCTTGCCGTGTGCTGCCATTGGTGCATTTGACCATTAGAGATGGACAAAAGTGGAACTTGGCCATCTGCACAACCCAGGCCCTGCCCAGGACCAGGCCAGGGGGCTCGAGGAGGGAGAGGCTGTAAAGAAACAAGGAGAGGGGGTCTCAAGGCCCCACCAAGATAGGGCGGTGGTGGACCCCCACCCCCAGAACAGCCCTTGAGGGGGAGACCTGAAGGGGGGACCTGAAGGGGAGACCTGAGGGGGAGACCTGATGGGGGGACCTGAGGGGAAGACCTGACAGGGAGACCTGAGTGAGGAGACCTGAGGGGTGGGGACCTGAGGTGGAGGACCTGAGAGGGAGACCTAATGGAGGGGACCTGAGTGGGGGGACCTGAAGGGGAGACCTGAGGGGGAGACCTGAGGGGGGGACCTGAAGGGGAGACCTGAGGGGGGGACCTGAGGGGGAGGACGTGAGAGGGAGACCTGAGGGGGGATCTGAGGGGGGACCTGGGGGGGGACCTAGGGGGGGAACCTGAGGGGGAGACCTGAGGGGGGGACCTAAGGGAGGGGACCTGAGGGGAGACCTGAGGGGGAGGACCTGAGAGGGAGACCTGAGGGGGGGATCTGAGAGGGGACCTGGGGGGGGACCTGAGGGGGGATCTGAGGGCGGGGACCTGAGGGGGGGAACCTGAGAGGGAGACCTGAGGGGCGGGACCTGAGTGAGGAGACCTGAGGGGTGGGGACCTGAGTAGGAGGACCTGTGGGGGAGACCTGAAGGGGGACCTGAGCAGGGGATCTGAAGGGGAGACCTGAGGGAGGGACCTGAGGAGGAGGATCTGAGGGGGAGGACCTGAGAGGGAGACCTGAGGGGGGGACCTGAAGGGGGCACCTGAGGGGGAGGACCTGAGAGGGAGACCTGAGGGGGGAGACCTGAGGGGGGGGACCTGAGAGGGAGACCTGAGGGAGGGACCTGAGGGGGGAACCTGAGGGGGAGAACTGAGGGGGGGACCTGAGGGGGAGGATCTGAGGGAGAGGACCTGAGAGGGAGACCTGAGGAGGGGACCTGAGAGGGAGACCTGAGGGTGGTACCTGACGAGGGTAGCTCAAGGGGGAGACCTGAGACGGGGGACCTGGGGTCAGGACTTGGGAGGATCTGAGAGGAGTGACCTGAGGTGGGACCTAAGGAGGGACGTGAGGAGGGGACCTGAAAGGTGGGACCTGAGGTGGGGGACCTGAGAGGGAGGATATGGGTTGGGCAGAGGCACCCTGACGGCTCTGTCGTCAGTCTTCAACATTTCCCCTTTTTTCACAGATTCGGGCGGACGGTCTCGCTCACCAGTGCCGCCGTGGGGGGAGGGGGGATGCCCGGCCGCCTGAAAGGTCACCTGCCACAACTTCACAGGAGCCTGAGAAGCCAGGCCAAGGGAACACCTGAGCTTGACAGGTGACAACGCCACCTCCGTTCCGGCCACGCCTCCACAGAGGACGCCGCCACCGCCCAGCTCCAAGATGGCTGCGTCACGCAGAACAGCGCCCTGCAGAAGCCCCGCCCCTCGCCCGTTGGGCAGGTCCCCTGCGCGCCCCGCCCCCTCCACGCTTAGACACGGAAGTGATCTCCCGAGCAGTTGGCTTTGAGCGCCGCGGGCTGTGGAAGAGCGTTGACGGCGGGGATCACGGAGCAGCGGAGATGCCCGGAGCCTGCTGCCGGGCCTTCCCTCGCGGTGCCGCTCGGTACTGTCTTCACGATAAACACCGCACGTTAACACTAGTAAGAGCGCCGGAAACTTGTTTCACTTAAGTTCTTTAGCTAAACGCCGTCAGCCTCTGTCCTAGGAAACCTCGTCTTCTGATAGCGGCGTCTGTCGCGAGTTCCCTGTCCTAATCCTGGCCATGAGGGAAAGGCCCCCGAGTCTGCCCTGCAGTCCCAGCGGCCGAGCAGCCAGGGCCCTGCGGTGCGTGGGCTCCTCTCGCCGCTCCGCGCCGCCCGGGTCCTCCGGAAGCCAAGCCCGGAGCAGATTCGTCCTGTGAAACCGAGCAGCGACCCGCGCATACCTCGGAAAGCTCCGCAGTCCAGGACGCGCTCCTGCGTTTGCTCCTTGCGTGGACTCCCGTTGGCTTGGTCCTTCCCCGTTTCACATGACAGACCTTTCCCCGGGAGGTTGAATTCTAGATTCCTTGTAACTCTGGTGTCAGGTTCTGCAGAGCAGTCTGCATAGACTGCTCCAGAAGTGGCAGACGTGGCTCAGGCGAGGGAGCCCTGCGCTGAACCTGGGAGGGGTGAACGATGTACGCGGTCCCCATGGGAGTCCTCGCCCCCTGGCACAGGACGGGAGTCCTTCCCGGGGAGAGATCTTTGTGATAGTCAAGGGTCCCCATTCAGTCACTTGCACTCTGCAGTCACCAGAGCTTCTGCAGCTTCTGATGAAATGAGCAGATGGCAGGGATTCCAGCTGTTTGAAGGAAGTCACTAGATGAAGGACACAAAAACGAGGGTGAGACCTGGGCAAGCCCAGAGCCCCGGGGCCTCAGTTTCCTGCTCAGCTAGTTCATCAGACCTACTCTGGGCAGTGAACACTGCTGGGCATCATCCCTACTGTGGGAGGCTGCCCCAGCTGACAGCAACGTCCCCTGAAGTGTCTCCTCTGCTTTTGTGGAAAATCTCTGGGCACTGAAACTGTTTCTAGGAGCCTCTTCCATCCACCCCTACATGGTGGGCATATCGTTTGGGACCAGAAGCGTACCTGCTGAAGGCGCAAGGCCCACCACACTTGGCCACTGGGCAGGGGAGGGGATGGCTATGGCAGCTGTGAGGCAGATTTGTGGGGCCCTCCACACACCCCCAGCTCCACTCACATAGCTGCCCTATGATCAGGTAGAATTTTCTGCAGTGCTGCACAGACCTGGGGGTGCAGCTGCAGGTCGAGAGGGAAAACCTAGAGCCATGCCCAGGCCTGGGTGACAATGCACTGGTGGCCCAACGTGTGCATTCGTCCCACTCACCCACCTTCATGGCGAAAGGCCCTTTGGGGGCGCAGACTTGCCAGCGAAACGCAGGACCCCTGAGCGGCACTGGCCTCATCAGAAGGGGACCCCCGTGGCCTGTGGGCACTGGAGTGCTTGGTGCTTAGGCAGGTGCAGGCCCTGGGCCTCTTCCTGAACCTCAGGAGCACCAAGGTCTACCATGTGCGTCTTTCTGACCCGCATGCTGGCAGGAGCCAATGCCATGGGAGGGCTGGAGCAGGCGGGGAAGGAGGGGCACCCGTGGACTACAGAGCCGAGCCGGCGGGGAAGGAGGAGCACCCGTGGACCGCAGAGCCGAGCAGGCGGGGAAGGAGGGGGCACCCATGGACCTCAGAGCCAAGCCGGTGGGGAAGGAGGGGGCACCGTGGACCGCAGAGCCGAGCCGGCGGGGAAGGAGGAGGCACCGTGGACCACAGAGCCGAGCAGGCGGGGAAGGAGAGGGGGTCACCTGTGGACCGCAGAGCCGTCAGAACACACTGCTTACCCAGGGTCACCTCCCTGAGACTTTGTGACTCACAGCTTATGCTGATTACAACCTGTGATTCCCTGGAATCATTCACTGTGTATTTTGCAAACATGAGTCTAAGAGCTTAAATTATTTTTGAAAGTCATTTTCAAACACTCAAAGATAATCCAAGAACTACCTAGTTTCTTGTGAGCTCTGTTTAACTGGGTGAAATAGTTTCTTATCTTCCTATCCCCATGTTCACCTCAGATAGGAACTCCCAGGGATGGGAGACAAGGAGGCACATCCCCTGAGGCCTCAGGAGGGGAGTCGGCCTGTTGTAGTTGAGAGGGTCCCACACCTACCCTGGGGTGGGTGCTGGCAGGCTGGGTCCCCACCATCTCCTGCCAGGCCTAGGTTCTACAGCATGGACTACTTAAGTTTTCTCACCAGAGACCAGGCCTGTTGCCATGGGAGGGTTGTGTGTAGGGTCTGACCCCACCCCATCTCCCAAGGTCCGAAGCGAAGCTGCAGACACGGGGGAGGTGTTCTCACTGGGCCTCATCCTACCAGCACATGGGGCAGATCTGCCTCAGCTGCAGGTTTCATTGCTGGGGCACCACGTGGAAGAGAGCCTGGTTTCAGGAGGACCCAGTGGGGAGCTGACAGCACCAGGTGGCTCTGGGTCACCAGCATGGTCTACATACTCAGAACAGACCAGGTGAGAGGCTGGCCTCATCTCTGGCCCCTGCCTAGCAAGGCCACGGGTCTGAGTGGCACTAGGACCAAACCAGGCTGCAGGTCCTCTCGGGTTGGGGCATTTCCTGCCCCTGCCCCCCAAGTCCTCCTTGGGGACCCTGTTCAAAGTGGATCAGAGCACCCCACACACCACTGACTCGTCCTGAGCACCAGAACCAGCACAAAGGGACCCTGCCTCGCTGCATCTGCCCCCACACCCATCGTATCCCCGTGAGCTCAGCCGGCTCCCCACTCCAGTCAGGAGCCCTATGGGCGTGGGACCTGCAACAGCCGTTTCTAGGCCAGTGAGGAGCTCTGTTGGTTCTCACCAGCAGCCCAGTTAGGGGAGCTAATTTCAGAAAGGCGGTTGGTCTCCCTGGGTCTGCTCTGGGTGACTGCAAGGTGGCGTGAGCTGGAGCACCAGCTGTCACTGCTTCTGGAGCATCCTCCCCCCACCGCAAACCACTGGGCCTCTGCTCATTCCAGACCCACCCGGTCCCTCTGCGGACCTGGGGTTGACAAGTCCAGACTCCCAAGAAGCTGAAATAGGAGGCACCAGTCCCCCAGTTTTCACCAAAGACGGCAGCTTCACAGGCTCACACTAGCATGCACACATCAGCTCGACTGCTGTGTAGAGTCATGGCCTTTGTCCCACGGGGTCACCAGGGTCAGCACAGGGACTGCTTCTGAACCCTGAGGGTCCACAGGGCAGCAGGTGTGGCCAGTGCTCACAGCCAGGAACCAGCACGCAGAGAGGGGATGCAGGACCCCGCGCCCCGCACAGCTCCTGCCATCCTGGTGAGGTGACGACACCCAGGCGTTTTCAAGTGCCATCACGAAGGCCCGTGTGCAGCGGTCGCGGTGGAGCATCCGAACCATGGAGGAGAGATCGCACGACGCAGGCCAGTTCACAGCAAGGCTCCTCTTGGGGCCAGAACACAGTCCTGGGTTCCCCATTCTGCCTGCACCCTCCATGGGGAAGGCATGCCTGGGGGCAGGGACTGGCTGGCCTGGTTTCAGTCTAAATCTTGAGCCAGTTCTGGGGGCTGACTCAACACCGTCCCTGAGCACCCACCCCTTGTGAGCAGGGCCCCAGCCACAGGAGAGCCCCAGGCACCCCGAGCAACAGGTTGCCTGCCCAGTCACAGGGCACCAGAGGAACAGGTGGGGGTGGGTGGGGGGAAGTGAAGTAAAAACTGCTGGCCATCTGCCCTGAGGAGGATGCTGGCACCCTCGGCTCTAAGCCCCCCCACCCCCCATAAATCCATAATAAGAAATAATCCCGTTTTCCTAACATGCCCCAGTTCCAGAAGCACCTCCTGCTCCGTTGTCACGTTGGTGTGGGAGAGGGCCGGGCAGGCGCCGCTGACCTTGTTTTCTGCGATCACAGCAGGGAGAGCCAAGGGCCCGAGGCGGGCGGGGAGCACCCCAGGCCTCCTGGCCCGCTCCCGAGTGGGAGCACCTGCCGAAGGCCTGGCACAGGCTGCCCTGGGAGCCATGGGGTCTGGCCTCCAAGGGGACTGGTTGGTGAACTGGACCCTGCCACCCACCACAGCTGCCCAGCGCTGGCCTGGGAATGCAGGGCAGGAAGCAACTCCACACAGGCCCAGGTGCCCTGGTCAGAGTAGGCTCACACCCATGGTGGGTCAGCCCTGGGCCTGTCAGTGGACACTGCGGAGGCTGGGGTGGGGGTTGGGGGCGGCATCCCAGCCTGGAGACTCCAGCCCATGAGCACCAGGGGCTGGGGTGCGATCTATTGGCTGATGGTCTTGGGTTCTGCACCATGTGGCAGCCTGTAAGCCCACCCAACCCAGTGGGAGGACACCTCACCCAGGGCCAGAGCTGAGCCTACACTGCTCCCAGCTGCACCTCCCACCCCCCAAAGGCTGGCAGAGTGTGCCTGGTGAAGCCAGCTCCCCAGAGTCAGCCCAGCCCCCCAGGGGGGCGGGCAGAGAGTGGGGGCGGTGCCCGGGCCTGGCCCAGGTGGCGGGATGGGCGGGGCACCTGCCCAGGCTCTGCCCGGCTCGCTCGCCCATCACTCGTCCTCGCCATCCCGTGGCCCTCGTCATCTCTGTCCTCGCAGTCGCCGTCCAAGGTAGGTCTGGTGAGCTCGCCCCTGTGCTGAGCAGACTCTGGGGCCTGCCGAGGTCGCACTGGGCTGATCTGGATGCCCCCCAACCCCTGAGGTGCCCTTGCCTGTCCATCTTCGGGCGTCCTCCTGTCCCAAGGGGCCGGCCAGACCGGGGGAGAGGAAGCCTCCATCCGCCGGCTGGCTGCGAGGGGAACCGCGTCCTGCTGAGTGAGGGAGCGCTGTGCACTGAGGCCAGGGGTGCACGGCAGGCACGGGCTCGGGGGCTGCAGACCCAGCTGCCGCCCCACTAGCTGGGGGTGGGGGACACCCCCACGTGACTGTGAGAACCTGCGCCGCCGGGTGGGGTGCTGGAACTCGGGGTCTCTGGGAGGAAGCCCCTGCTCCCCCCCACTGGCTACCCCCCAGAGCCCCTCTACTTCCCCGGTCTCACTCCCTCCTGGTAAACCCTCCCAGGAGTCCTTTCCGCACCCTGAAGTAGGCAGTGTCACACTCCTGGCAGCCCCCTGCCCACACTTCCCAGGTCAAGGAAGCCAGCCCCCTGGTTCCCAGCTTCAGTGGTGGGGCGGGGGTTGGGGGACCGCAAGGGGCTCCCTGGGCCCCGGGTGGGCTGGAGCAGGGGGAGGCAAGGAGCCGCCTTGGCTCCCTTCACTTGCTGGCGGGTCTGGAGTCTGAACCTGTGCTCTGCCGGGCGGCCCGGCACTCAGGCAAGTTGGAGGAGGTGCAAGGCAGCCAGCAGGAGGCTGCAGGGGCCCGAGTCCTGCACCAGCTGGGCAGCCAGTGACTTCAAGACCCCAGGCACGTGCCCCAGCCCGCCCCCTGGGCAGAGATGCAAATAGCAGCCCCACCCTCCTGGCCCCTGGATTAACCTGCCCTGGGGTGGGCCTTGCCCGTGCAAAGCAGGGCGAGGGGTGTGCGTGTGCCCCGCCCCTGACACCAAGGTCTTCTGCTACCTGGACGGGAAATAATGGGTCCTGCACTTGGTCAGGGACCTGACCTGTCCTGCTGGTGGCAGGACACTGTCCCCCCTTCTCCAACCCAGAGGCCCAGCCTTGGTGAGGCTTCGATGGCAGGAAGGGGTGCAGAGCTAAGCATGGAAAGTTTTCTTGGCAGTTAATGAGCCCCATGGGAGGTGGGGGGCAGGCACGAGGGGCCTGATTACTGTGGCCTCAGCCCCAGCCCTGTTCCCCGGTGGGTGGCAGAGGCCGTGGGGACTCCCCAGGCAGTGAGCGGGTGTCCCTTTCTGTGGGGGGTGCTCACCAGGGGGAGGGTGCATCAGGAGGGTGACTGCAGGCTGGCAGCCCCCGGCTCTGTGGCTTGCCCCATACTCCCCAGCCCCAGGCTGGCCACTTCCGAAGCCCCCGACGCCATGGAGGAGTGGGATGTGCCTCAGATGAAGAAGGAGGTCGAGAGCCTCAAGTACCAGTTGGCTTTCAAGAGGGAGATGTCGTCCAAGACCATCCCCGAGTGAGTCCCCAGGACACCCTTCGGAGCCGTGGCCACACCCCCCAGGCTGGCAAGATTTGTGTCTCATTTCCCTGCCCTGTGCTCGTTTGTATGAGCCAAGACCACACCCCCACGCACTGCCGCCAGGCAGCACTCCAGGGGCCAGGAGCCCACGTGCTCACCCACCCTCCCCACCCACAGGCTCCTCAAGTGGATCGAGGAAGGGATTCCCAAGGACCCCTTCCTGAACCCCGACCTGATGAAGAACAACCCGTGGGTGGAGAAGGGCAAGTGCGCCATCCTGTGAGGCCCCGCAGCCCAGACTCATGCCTCCCTGTAAAGTGGACGCCTCTGTAAAGGTGTGAGTTTTATAAAGACTTTGCAAGAACGCTGGTGCTTTTGTACACTTTCTAGGAGAGAGAAAGCAACACTTAGGTAGCCAGTGTGTATCAGGGGATGTCTGGTGTAGTTCAGGGTGTCTGGCATGACCCCACAGTGTCCAACATGGACTAGGGTGTCTGCCATATGCCCTGGGGACGTCCAGCATGGGTCGGGGTGTCCAATACAGCCCAGGGTGGCCGCTCAGGCCCCAGGGGCTCGCCACGCCCCCTAGAGCAGGTCCCTGATGTACAGGCTGCGCCGCACAGCATTGGAGACGCCCTCCTTGAAGCGGAACCACACGTCGCTCCTGCCCACTGCAGTGCCCACGCGCTGCTCGGCCGTGTCAGTCTCAGGGGCCTCATGCCCTGTGGGGGTCACACACTCGTTCTTCCACCTGACTCCAGCCAGCCCCTCCTCCGCCCACCCCTCCACACACACCTGCACTCGGGGCTGCTGCTCTCTTGACAACCACGCGACCGAAGAAGTCCCTCTCGGGCTGAAGGAGACAGGCTGGTCAGGTTCACAGGGACTGAGCTCTAGCGGACTAGCCCTACCTGGGGAAAGGGCTCAGAGGCCATGGCCCCCTCCTGCTGAGCCTCTCGGCATGCACCCTCCACCACGCTCACACTCACCTCTTCCCTGCCAAGGTCAGGAGGTGCCAGCACCCTGCCCAGGTGGGAACTGGGCCCAGGCAGAGCCATCATGCTGAGCAGCAGGGAGCTGGACTCCGGGACTTAGAACCAGCCCACTGCAAAGTCGCCTGCCCAGGCCCCCCAGTGCTGCCCCATGGCTTCCCACTGGTATGTCAGCCCCTACCTGTTCCTCCAGGGTGGCTCTCTTCAGGATACACTCCAGCCGCTGCTTGTGGTTGCACGGGGCAGGTGGCTGCAGCTCCTTCTCCCCCGAGCCCCCCGGGGGACCCCCGGGACCCCCATCCACCTGCAAGAAGTCACAGACAGTGACCGTTGACTGGGTAGGACCACAGCGGGGCCCATGTCCTCTCCGAGGGCCCTGCTCTGCCCAGGGCCTAGAGAGACTCACCTGGGGGCTGTCTCTGGCCCAAGCTGAGGCCTCCACCCGCCGCATCTTCTCCACTTCCACCTCGCGGGCAATGAGCTGCTTGGCTTGGTAGGTGAGGGGCTTGCGGGCAGGCAGCTCAGGAAAGCGGCAAACCTCCTCCACGTTCCTGCTCTTGGGGTGAGCGGGGCAGGGCAGGCCCCGGGACACCTGGTTAGCAGGGACAGGCCACGAGCTACTTACCACCTCTGGCCCCACCTGCCAGACGCCAAGAGTGCAGGACGGGGTCCAGGCCTGGCCCTGCTGTGCCCCAGCTCCACAGCAGCAGGGGCATTCCCACCCTGAGCCGCAGTTTCCCCCACCACACATGGGCAGGGGGAGGGGTGCCTAGGGAGGAACTGACACCACAAAGCAGGGCCTGGGCTCAGGCTGGGCTGAGCGCATGGGAACGAGCGTCATTACCGCCCGAGGCCTGCATCCGGCCCCCACTAGTGCTGGCGCTCCACCCACGACCTTCTCAGGACAGAGGAACGGAGCCCTGGGGAGCTCGAGGGCCCTCGGGGGCAGCTCCTGTGGGCATCGAGGGACTCCGCGTACACCTCTGGTCCCGGGTCGGCCCCACTGCACAGTCACATTCGGGCAAGGAGTGAGGTAGACCTGACCCCCCCCAGCCTTCAACAAGAGACCTGAGGCTCACACCATGCCTTCAGACTCTGGCCGAGCAATCGCTGTGGCACCTGGAGCCCAGCACCCCCAGCCCAGGTGCTGCGCAGACTCACGGCTCCAGCCTGTAGACGTACTGCCCGTCGGGCGTGCGGTCCTGGCGGTAGGTGAGGCTGTATGCGAGCATGGTGCCCACCAGACTGGCCAGCTGCTGCTTCTCTCGGGCGCTGTACAGCTGTGTGCTCACCTGTGGACCAGCAGGGCACTGAGTGTGGCCAGGCCCCACCCCGCCCCAGGAGGCACACCCCTCCCAGGCCCGGCACTGCCAGGCCAGGCACTCACTGGGCGCAGCTTGGGTGCAAGGATGTCCAGGAGCAGACAGAGGGTGTCTAGGATGAGTGCCTGAGGCGCAGCCCGGCTGCGGGTGGCTGGCGTGATGCCTGACACCAGCGTCTGGATCAGGTTCTGTGTCTGGTTCATGCGATTCTGGGCCTGGGGTGGAGGGCAGGCCAGGACCAAGTCACCCAGGACCCCGGGGCTAGACCCTGGCCCCAGGCAGGGCACAGGCCGTACCTCCTGCTGGCTACTGGGGAAGGTGATCCGCGGCACGTGGCTGGAAGCGAAGAGCAGGTGGAAGGCCGGGAGCAGGAAGGGCACGTAGCGCATCAGCTGGAAGCTCTGGCCGTGGAGGGCGGCCCGGCCCAGCAGGTCATCGAAGGCCAGCCAGTCGAGGGCAGTGCACACAGCGCCCAGGCTGGAGTCCCGCAGCCTCAGCCGCAAGAAATTGTCGAACAGGCCCTGCAGGCAGGTGGACGGGCCAGTTCCTGAGGCCCTCCAGCCTCGTGGCACCCACCCATACCGCAAGCGCCACCCTGGGGGGACCTTCCCCTCTGACCAGCCTGTAAGCCTCAGCGAGTGGCCACAGGGCCATGAGGGGGCCAGAAAGGCCTAGCCTGCTGCCCCAACTCATCTGACCCAGTCACCCCCTAAAGGAGGGGGAAACTCTGTCCACCAGGGTCAAGGGCAGAGCCCCTACGCACGTTCCCCGTGGGAGTCCCTCCCCTCCGGCCACCACGCTGCCCTCCACACAGCGGTTTTCCAGATTTGCAAGGATCCCCAGCTGCTAATCCAAAGCTGCTTACCCAGGAAGGCAGCTTACACCAGGCTTCCCGGGGTGGGGGGGGTAGGGGGGCCTGCCACTTGCTTTCCACCCCACCTGCACATCCGGAATCCAGCCCCTCCTGCCACTGCTGGGCCCTTTAGCTACTTCCCCAAGGGCAGACACAGAGATCCCATCAGACAACCCCCGCCGGCCGTACCCCCTCCTGCCTGACCCTGCTCCCTCCAGAGGCCTCCCAAGCGCCGGGTCCACCAGTTTCTCCTTGGGCTCAGCACCACTGAAGCGTGCATGTCCGTCAGTTGCTGGCCAGGTCAAAAAATGCTGCCAGAACCGGGCCTCCTGCCCCCCGACCCCCACGAGCCTGGAGGCTGCACGGTTACCTGGACCACCTTCTCGTGCTCGCCTGCAGAGGCGGCCACGTGCAAGATGTGGTAGAAACGCTGCGCGGCTGTAGTTAGGGGCGCCTCGGCAGCAAGGGGCCCCGAGCCTGAGAGCCGGTCCCCGAGCAGGAGCATGTGAGTGGGCAGGGTTGAGTCCTGACCCACGCGGCGCCTGCAGGGGGAGCTGAGGCTGAAGTGGAGCCCCTGCCCCGTCACCCAGACCCAGCTCTACCCACCCTTGTCCTCCCAGCAGCACCGGCTTGTGTGTGTTTAGGGCACCCTGAGGTCCCACAGGAGGGCGAGGTGCCACGGCTCCGTCAGCAAAGGCAGAGCTGGCTGGCTTCCCAGGGCGATGGTACCGTGGACCTTCCAGGCCAAGGCTGGCCTGCCTACCTCTGGGCCCGGGGCAGCTGGAAGACCTCCTGCCACACAGAAAAAAGCCCCTTCCGCTGATCCTTCAGGCCAATGCGCGTGCTCTGAACGGCCTGAACGCTCAGTTCCCGCTGGCCCCGCCTGTGCAGGAACTGGACATGGGGTCAGGGAGGTTGAGGATGGCTGACCCCAGCTC
The DNA here is from genome assembly GCF_032405125.1 of Capricornis sumatraensis. Taxonomy (NCBI): domain Eukaryota; kingdom Metazoa; phylum Chordata; class Mammalia; order Artiodactyla; family Bovidae; genus Capricornis; species Capricornis sumatraensis. The sequence continues at coordinate 41,678,526 of NC_091071.1, forward strand.
CAGCAGGAAATGGACACAGGGGAGGCGTGGAGGGGGCGCTGGCCACCCCGTCCCCCGCCCCAGAGCCACCTGCCCACCTGCAGGGCATTGATGCAGGCGCGGATGTCGCTGTCCGTTTTCTCGCAGAGGGCCGCCAGCGCACCGGGGTCAGCCCGCATGCCCCGCCGCAGGGAGATCTGCAGAGAGGTGGGAGGATGAGCGTGCCCTGCGCCCTGCCCTGCAGCCACCACCTCCCTAGAAACAGCTCCTGTCCGACGGGGAGCAAAGGCTGAAGAGCCCTGCGGAAGGAGCTCGGTTGCGCCTTAGAACCACCCACAACCAGAGAACAAACTGGCCCAGGACCTCCACCCAACGTCCTGGGAGCAGCTGGGGGGCCACAGGCGGATGGCGGAGGCAGGACAACCGTCACAGACCTCCTGGAGCCGCTGCGTGAGCCTGGAGGGCAGCGTGGGCGGGAAATGTAGCAGGAGGGCCTGCGGCTTCAGCTGCCGGAGAGAGGGCGCGAACCTGCAGAAGCAGGGCATGCACAGTGAGCCGCCCCTTGCCAGGGCGCTGCCTGAGTCCCGCAGTGAAGGAAGCGGAAGCGGGAAGAGGAAAGCGAGGGACAAGCCTCCCAGTGGAGACCCCGCCCACCCGACAGAAGACCCTCCCTAGCCGAGGCCCCACCCTCCACTCACGGGTCATTGCAGATGCAGATAATGGGCCTCATCAGGAGCCCTCCCTCTGCCCGGCGCCGCCGCCCCCCGCCTGTGGGCACAGATGGGCCCCCTGGCCCTGCCTGCTGTGGGCCCTTGCGATCTAAGACACTCAGGAGAACGTTAACGGCGGCCTGGGGGGACATGGAGATGGCAGTGAGACACAGCCCCCCACTGCGGGATGACCAGCCCACCTGCTGGCCTACCCAGGAGGCCCACCGTGGGGGCCCCATCGATCTCGTCGATGACCAGGCAGTTGGGTCTCCCACCAGCACCCAGGACAGACTCCATCTGCGTGGCCGCCTCGATGCGCGTGCGGAAGGCTTCAGGGCTGCGGTCATCACTGGAACCAGGAGGCCCGGGAGCAGCTGTCAGGGTAGCCAGTGTCCCCAGACAGATGGTCCCTCAGGGCAGAGCCACTACACCTACCACTCAAAGATACTACACAAGGCCACCCCCTGACACCAGCCAAGTCCCAGGAGCCCCGAGATGTGTGGACCATGCCACTGCCATGCACCTGGGACACTAGGCCCCACCTCCAAACCAGGCATTCAGGGCTGTATCCCAGTCGACCAGACACGTTAGGACAGAGGGAGGCCCAGCCTTCCCCCACTCACCTCGCATTCATCTCCACCACGCAGTACCCAGCGTGCCGTGCAATCACGTGGGCCAGGGTGGTCTTGCCCAGCCCTGGGGGCCCACACAGCAGTGCCACCTGCAGCCAGGACAGGAGAAAATGTGCTGCAACCCACACTGCCTCACAGACTTTGGGAGACCCTGGCCCAACTGCTAGAGACAAAATCCCATCCCACAAAGTGCGGTGCCAGGGGATGTTGCCCTGCCCTGCCTTTATCACCAAAGGAGAACAAGCCCCAGCCTGCTCGTGGCACAGAGTAAAGCCTCATCTCAGGTGAGTGACATTGAGATCTGACACAGACACAGCTGTTACTGACATGACTGACACCTGAAACCCACCCACGTTCCAGTGTAATCACTGTGGGAAGGTGCAGGGCCCTTCAAGTAGTGCTGACTTTCATTAGAAGAAAGGACTCGAGTCCTAGCTCAAATTGCTGACACCACACCAAGACACTGACATCACCATAGCCTCGGGGGCCGTAAATGTGCCTCATGGCCCCCAAAGGCTGCAAAGGCTCCAGCCACCCAGAATACAGCCATTAGACATGTGTGCAGAGCAGTCAGGTGCACTCACCTTCTGCCAGGGCCGCCCACTTGGGTCCAGCTCAGCCTCCAGCATCTCCTCAAGCACTTGTTCGTGGCTTTTCCACTTGCTGGAAGTTGTGGCCTCCTTGCCACCACGGGTCGGTTCTGCACTGGGCCTAGGCTTCCGGACAGGCTTCTCTCGGCCAAACACCACTAGGTCCCACAGCTTCAGCCACTTGAGGAGGCAGCGGTTAGTGAACTGGAAAAAGAGAGGCCTGGCCTGGGTGAGGGGGGTCTCCTCATGCCTGCCCCTCATGTCACCCTACTCTTAAAAGCCCAGAGACACATGCAGGGACTCTGAGGCTGAGAGACCAGTGAAAGGCCCAAACTGGCCTCAGTTTCTCCATCTACCAACACAATCCAACAAAGCTAATCAAATCCTTCCCCTAAATCCTGACACCCCTGTGGGCTGGCAACACAAGGACCTACTAGGCCCTGAGTTCTTCTCTCTCAGCAACAAAGAAGCCAGTCACATTTGAGCAAGAACAAGGTCTCACGTCATCACTGAGCAGCTCCGTATAGCGCTGGGGTGCAAACTCATCCACCCAGAGGCAATGCTGGGAGGCATCTTGGCTGTCAGCTGGCTCCTCCTCAGGTGCCCCTGAGGGCTGGGTCTCCTCCTCCATCTCCTGTGACCTGAGACTGGACAGCATCATGCCCTGAGCCACTGGGCCTTAACCCCATGCAGGGACTACCCCCCTGGAATGCACACTAGGGGTCAGCAGTCCAAAGACTAGCGAGGATCCTGGTGTGGAGAGCCCCCCGTGTCACCTGCACAGCGTGTCTGAGAGCCGCTGGGCTTCTTCCAACAGTCGCTGCCGCCGCTGTGCAAATTAAATCAAAACAGCTCAGCCACCAGTCACCCAGGAGCCACTCCTTCCCTCCCAGCCAACCCCAGCAGCCTCCACCTCGCTGTCGACCTTCTCCTTCAGGGAGGCAAAGGGCATGCCCAGCAGGTCCAGCTGGCCACGGCCACGCCACCTGGTGTCACGGAAAGGGCTCTGTGAGGGAAAGCAGGCAGCAGTCACTCCCTTCTAGTTATGGGGTTGCCACAGCTCCCTCCCAACGGTGCTCAGGGATCCATGTGGCATTCCCTAGCATCCACAGCCACAAGGAGCCCCTTCTCGCCATGGACCCCAAGGGGTCACTGGGATGGCAGCAGATCTAAGGAGGAGAATGAAGGAAAAGGTAGAAAAAAAGAGAAGAGAGGAGAAAAGATGGAGGAGGAGGAGGAGGAAGAAGGTGGCCTTCCTGAATGCAAGACCAGAGGCAGGGTGGACCTCTAGAAGGGTGCACGGAGTCAGAGTGAGCATATGATGTCCATGGACCGGCTCGTGGCTGCAAGGCACCCACCTGCACCCCAGTGCCCACTGGGTCAGCCCGAAGCACCAGAAAGGCCCGGTCGCCATCCGTGGAGGTCACATTGACGTAGTCTTCCAAGACTGGGGGCCGCCGCAAAACAGGATTGCGGGTGGCTAGCGAGGCCTGAGTGAGACTCGCCTCAGCCCCGGAGTCTAAGGGCCTGGGAAGGAACCACAATTGTTATGGGGATCCTCCGGGAAGAGCCATGGACCCAGCCCTGCCCCAGGCCCCAAGACCTTGTTGGAGGAATGGGATCCTTCCAAGGCCCCCGGAGACGCCTGTGCCCCAAGTTACACACCCCTCGCCCCACAGCTCATCAGGTATCTCAGGACTTGGTGGGGGAGTGATGTCCATTGTCGGGGAGTCAGGTGGCGTCATCTCTTCCATCTCTTCCCACCTAAAGTTCAGTCTCCTGACAGCCTGCAGTCTGGACCGTTTGATGTGGGGAGCTGGGGAGACACATGGAAGGAATAGAGGGACTTCCCCAGCCTCGCACCCCACCCCTATACTCTAGGCCCCAAAAACGTACTAGGGGGCAGGGATCTGTCGCCCTGGATGTCAGGAGCCAGATGCCTCTTCCTGACACTGCCCTTGCTGTTCCTTGGAGATCCGCCTGGAGAGCAGTGAATGGCAGCGTCCCCTCCAGCAATTGCCTCCTCGAACGTCAGGCGGGGCCGGCCCACAGTGGGCCGAGGGTCCCTGGAAGGCGACAGGGCGGCTGTCCCTGCGGAAGGAAGGCCCACAGCAGTCATCCAGGGCAGCTCGCCTGCACACACAGCCACAGCCCCCGCGGCCGGCGCCGCTGCAAGGCCGTGCTCTCTCCAAGGGGGTTGCGGCCTCTCCCCTGCGCGGCCCTCGGAGCAGTCCTCCTGGACTCCCCGGGAGGGCCAGGTTTCCTTCGAGCTACCTAGGACCAGGCCGCGGCGATACTCGCGCCTACCTTCCAGCTCGGCCAGCACCTCGAGCTCGGCCGCGAATTGGTTGTCGAAATCGTCCTCGACGCCGTACAGCTCCATCTCGTAGTCCTCCATGGCTGCGGGCCGTACCGCCGGACCCGGCTCCGAACCTCCGGCGCCCCGCGCGCCGCTCCCGCCCCCAGCGAACCGGCGCCACCAATCAACGGCCGGCGTGCCCGGCGGCGCTCTCCATTGGCCAGGAGGAAGGGCGGGGAGTGGGCTGGGTTGCGTGCGCACGCTGGGCGGGGCCGAGCCCTGACGCCAGAGGGGGAGCTCCGGGACCCGGGCGCTCTCCATTGGTCAGTAGGACCGCCCGTCCGTGCCGTGGGCGGGACGTGGGCGGGGCTGAGGCCGCAGGCCGGGCCCGGCCAGGCGCGCTTCTGTGGTCTGAATTATTGCTCCGGGACCACTGGGCCACGAGGCGCGGGACGCGAGTGCGGGAACCAGGGACAGGCCGCGGCATCGGAAGCCCGGACGGCGCAGCCCAGCTGCAGGTCGATCCCAGAGTGGGCAGGGGCGCGGGAAGGATTTGCAGCGGGAGTCCACCGGGCACCCCTCCGCCGGTGTCCATGAGACGAGAGAGGCGAGAGTTCCGCGGAGGGGAGCCAGAGCAGGGGGAGTCTGCGTGGGCGAGAGAGGGCCCCGTCTCCTGCTCTGTACCCGCCCCACTCAGGAAAAGGCCACTATCACGTGTCTGTGGCCCGCCTCGGCAAGAATCCGTGGGAGCGGGCTGGAGGGCAGGACTGCTTATCCCCCCAGGCCCGGGTCTGGGCAGGACCGGCCCACAGCCAGAACTCAGGGCACCACTAGCTTCCTGCTCCTAGCCAGACCCCCCAACCAGTAGACGCCCTGCTCATCCCACTCAGAGGTTGGGAGTGCAGGCACACAGTCGGTCTACAAGCTTGCTTGACAGCGTCAGTGGCTTCAGACCGATGGGGAGCAGGGGTGTTCAGGCCAGGTGGGCAGGGCTGTGATGCGGGCTGGGCAGCCCATAACCCCGCTCCATGTACTTGCCCCACATTGCAGCCACCATGGAGCCAGGCAGCATGGAGAACCTGTGTGTCCTGTACCGGAGCCGTGACTTCCTGGTGGTGAACAAGCACTGGGACGTACGCATCGACAGCAAAGCCTGGCGGGAGACGCTGACCCTCCAGAAGCAGCTGCGGCACCGCTTCCCAGAGCTGGCTGACCCCGACACCTACTATGGGTTCAGGTACCCACAGTGGCCTCCACCGGGGGGGAAGCAGCCCCCAACCCAGCCACCACTGAGTCTCTGCCCGATTCTAGGTTCTGCCACCAACTGGACTTCTCCACCAGCGGGGCACTCTGTGTGGCTCTGAATAAGGCGGCCGCAGGCAGTGCATACAGGTGCTTCAAGGACCGGCGAGTCACCAAGGCTTATCTGGCTCTGGTAAGGTCGGGCTGGTCCTCGGGGCAGGAGCCTCCGACCCTCTGTCCACTTTTGTAGGCTGTGGATGTCAGGTGGGCTTCCCAGCAGTGGCGGGTGACCCCATGAGCAGCATGTGACCCCCTGCCTGGCAGGTGCGGGGGCATGTCCAGGAGAGCCGGATGACCATCAGCTACGCCATTGGCAAGAACAGCACAGAAGGCCGAACCCACACCATGTGCATTGAAGGCACACAGGGTACGGAGGGCAGGGCGTGGAGGGGCCAGGGACACAGCCGTCCAGTGGGGACCCTGGATGAGCTGGAGCAACCAGGGCATGTGACTGGGCTGCAGTGGATTCGGCCCCAGAGCTGGCCCAGCCATCTCTCTGAGCTTGCCTCACTCCCCTCAGGTTGTGAGAACCCAAAACCAAGCCTCACAGAGCTGGTGGTCCTGGAACACGGGCTGTATGCAGGTGACCCAGTCTCCAAAGTGCTGCTGCAGCCCCTCACAGGTGTGTCCTGGATGTGTGCCCAGGGCCCCTGTTCCCTGCTGACGATGTCCTGCCTTGGCCTCTCCCGGCACAGGGCACCACAGTGTCCCCATCCTGCAGGGGAAGAACCTGCCCAGGAGCCCCCAGCATGCTGACCAGGCTCGCTCCTGCTCCCCACGCAACCTCAGGGTCTGCAGCCCCACACAAGATCACTCTGGTCCGGGTTCTCAGCTGACTGGGCGCTGCTTTGGCCCTGCCCTCACCAGCAGTGTCCCAGAAATTGCTTCTGTTTTGAGCTCTGACTTTGTGGCACAAAGCACAGGGAGGTCTGACGTCCCCAGGGGCTGCATGAAGCTCCAAGGACAGCACTTGAGCCTGATGTGAATGGGTTTGGGGTGGGCACGGGGTTGTGCTCCCACCTGACTGGCCCCCTCTCCTCCCCAAAGGCCGGACGCACCAGCTGCGTGTGCACTGCAGTGCCCTTGGCCACCCCATTGTGGGGGACCTGACCTACGGCCAGGCCTTGGGCCAGGAGGACCAGCCATTCCGTATGATGCTGCACGCCTTCTACCTGCGCATCCCCACAAGCGCCGAGTGCGTGGAGGCCTGCACACCCGACCCCTTCGTTCCCTCCCTTGACGCCTGCTGGAGCCCTCATACCCTGCTGCAGCCACTGGACGAGCTCGTCCAGGTCCTGCGGGCCGCCCCAGACCCTGACCCCTCAGAAGGAGGCCCCGGGCCCTGCAGCCCCTGCACGCCCCTACCTGGGCCAGGCCGGCCCCCACCACCCGCCGAGACAGAGGTGCAGCGGGCCTCCTGCCTGCAGTGGCTGTCGGAGTGGACGCTGGAGCCAGACAACTGAGAGCATCATGCTAGGATGGGAACAGCAGGCTGGGACCCTGCAGGGCCGGGCTGCTGGTCAGAGCCCTGGACAGTCCGTGCTGCGGCCAGGCCTAGAGCTGGGCAGCTGTGATCACAGAGGACAGGTCTCTTGGGCTGCAAGACCCACGCTGGCCTCCATCCCCACACTGCTCTCCAAATGGCCTCAACAGCGCCTCCCTGGTTCTAGAGACATGACTGGGGTCAACGTGCAAGAGGCAGAGCCAGGACCTGGGCCAGCCTCAGGTGGGCTCCTTCTGGCCCCCTCGCCCGCCCCCCAGAGCACTCTGCTGCATAGTGCTCTGCCTGCACCTCCGTGCCCGCAGGGTCCTCCGTCTGCAGACCTCGACGCCCTGACCCCCGCCCCCTGCGCCAGGCTGGTCCTACCTTGTGCCTTCGCTTTTGCCAGATTCTGGCCCCCCCCACTCACATACTGAGCGTCTCGCGTGGAAGTGGGTGTGGGCCACACACGTGCCATCAGCCCCCCTAACCCCCACCACGTGTCATTCCTGCAGGCCTGCCCTGAGCATTGCCCCATGGGGTCTTCCAGGCCCCTAGTTGCAGCCGCTGCCTCCACCGCCTGCCTGACAGTCCCCAGGCAGGCCCTCCGCCTGGAGCCAGGGGAGCCAGGCAGTCCGTCCATCCCAACAACACGGCCCAGCTGCAGGCCCAGCTGGGCTCTGAAGATGGAGAATAAATGCTCAGTGACAACCTGCAAGTGGCTGTGAATGTGCCTGATGTGGGGGCTTCAGGGGACCTGGTCCCCCACCCCCACCCCTGCACGGGGCAGACCTTTGCCCTAGGTCCCCAGCAGGAGCCTGGATGGACCCTGTGGTTCTGGCTGCTGACCTGCCCACCCCCCACATGCAGAGAACAGCCTGCAGCCCTGCTGTGGGGGCTGAGCACAGAAACTGGGTCAGCCGCTTCCCCGGAGAACCCCCAGGCCCCTAGCAAAAGCATCAGAGCATCTGCCAGGGCTCCCCACAGAGCTGCTGCCCAGAGAGTGCCAACCTTGGAAATTCCAACATCTCAGAATGCCACAGGGCGGAGGACGGGGGCCGGAAGAGTGCGTGCAAGGGCCTCCAGGCAGTTAGCAGTCACACAACACATCACTGTGCCCACCCAGGCAAGGCCCCTCCTCTCCGCTGGCTAAGGCAGACAAGGCCCTGTTGTGGGGCTCCTGGGCTCAACCCATGATCACAGCGAGAGCTCAGCCAGGGTGGAGCCAGAGGCAGCTGCCTGCCCAAAGGGTCTCTGAGACCCCGCCCCTGCTCCCTGTGCCTCCATCCCCTCATCCCTAACAGCACTGGGCGGGTCCACAGGGCAACAGCCCGCACAGACAGATGGTTACCGCGGCGGGCCAGTGCCAGCCTCTGTCAGCTTGGAGTGGGGCGGGATAGCCTCCCCGCCCCGCACTCCCAGCCCCTCTGTCCTCACCAGAACGGCCCCTCCACCTCCCTCCCACTGCCTTCCTCTGCCCTCCTCTCCCCGCCACCTGCCGCCCCCACGCTAACCCACCAACTTAGCTGTTTCCTCCCCTCCTCGGCCCCCTGCGGAGCCTCAGGGGCCATGTCAGCCTGGCTCCCCTGAGCCCCTCACCCTCAGTGCAGGCTCCGCCCGCAGCCCCTGCTGGTAAGTGTCTGCATGGAGGGTGAAGGGTAGTCCCTGAAGGACTCGCCATGAGACCACCTAGTGCAGGCTTCCGGGCCCTCCCCAGGCCCCTTTGCGGCTGCACCTGTGACGCCTCCTGGGCACAGCTCAGCCAGCATGCCTGCTGCCACCACAGGGGTCACTGCTGCCCTTGGCCCCTCACAACCTGTGCTGGGCCTGCAGTGGACTTTGGAAGTCCCTCAGACACAACTTGTTGCTTCCCAGCTGCTGGCACCTGCCAGAGGGTCTGGGCCCACAGGGGCTGTGGCTGCGGCAGGACCATCCTGACAGCTTCCCTTGCTGGTGGCCTCCCTGCCCAGTTCAGGCTGGGCCACCCCAGAGCACCCTAAGGAGTGGCCAGGTCTCTGTCCTTGTGCCCCAGCGACTGGGCACCATGGGGCAGGCGGGGCTCCCGTTATGTCTCCCTGGAGCACAGGTCCTGAACTCACGAGGGCATTTCCCGTGCCAGGACAGAGAATAGTTTTTCTTCAGCGGGCCAGCGGCACCAGTGTCTGCCACCCTCGGGTCCCAGGAAGCTGCTGGTGAGGCCAGAGGGCCAAAGGCTACCCCACCCGCTCCCTTCTGGAGCCAGGAGTCCGCCCCCACCCCCACCACCTCACCACAGGGACGGGGGCACACAGCCACTGCCGCCACGTGCCAGGCTCCAGGACCTGCTTAGTGCCGAGGTGCCTGGGAGGTCAGCCAGGCTGGGGCCTGGGGCCAACCTTGACTGCTGGGCGGCAGGGTGGGACCTATTGGTGGGGAGGGCCTGGGGGAAAGCCAAGGGCACGCAGGACCCACCGCAGAGCACAAGCCTGCTCAGGGCCCAGGGGCTGAGCCTGCAGAGCAAGCGACAAGACAGATGGGAAGAGGGCTGGGCTGGACAGATAGGCGGCCACAGAGGGCAGTGAAGCAAGGTAGGAGGGTGGTAGGGCCCACGGATACCAGCTGCCCTGGGGATGCCCCATAGCCTAGCTTCTCCCCCTCGAGAGCCCCCCCATCCCCTCTGAGAGCCCCCAGGGCCAGATCTCGACCTGCTCCCTATGGGTAGCCTGCCCCCTCACCACTGGTGCCTGGGCTAAGGCCTCAGAGCCCAGACACGGGGTCCACCTGCCCATCTGCCCCCCACAGCCTACTGTGGGCAGCCCACAGTGGTCATGCTCCAGGGGGCACGATGCTGGCAGCTCAGGAGCCCAACCCGGCCGTAGGGCCCAATCCCGCTCCCGCTCACCTGATTGGCCAGGCGGGCCTCAGTCTCCCCATCTGTAAAGTGGGCTGGCGGGAGCAGATCCCACGAGCAGCACGTGGCAAAGCTGGGGACAGAGGGCCTTTCTACAGCTCAGCATTTGCTGTGTTGCTGTGGTCATCTGTCCACCCGGGGCCTGGGGTGCCCTGGAGGCTGAGCCCAAGTAGGGTAGCGAGCGTCTTCCTCCTGTACTCACTGCCCTGTAGGGAGTGTCCTCCACCCGGCCTGGGCTCTTGGGTGGGTGGAGCCCCATCACCAAGTGACGACTGAGCGCTTGAGAACTGACTGGCCAGCCTCGGGGGGTCATTGCTGGGGCCCAGAGTGAGACTGCCCACCTCCCATGGGGTCCACCCCCTGAACCCCACCACCTACAGACTCTAGGTGTCACTGTTGGGCCAGCTGGACAGGGACTCACTGGACAGCGTTCAGGAGGGAGGGACTGTCTCCACCGGCTCTGGGTGCCCTCCAGCTGTCGATGCTGTGGCTGACCTTCTAGGGGCCGGGGAGTGGCCCTCAGCTGGTCCCTCCAATCATCAGTCCCCCAGGGTCAGCGCCTCAGCTTGTATGTGGCTGGCTTGATGGGCACCTGCCCCTGGGTGAGCTGGCCCTGCCAGGCGGAGGCAGATATGGTGAAAGCTGGAGGCTGGGCACGAGGCACATGTGACTGGCATGGTCCTCCCATCAAGGCCGCCTGCACACTCTCCTTGCCCCACAGCGCACACACGTGTGCACATGCGTGGGAAGCTCTGCTCCAGTACCCACAGAACAGAAACACACCACACATGTCACTCAACCCAGGTGCCACAGTGGGGCCACGTGTGCCTAAGATCCCTGCTGGGGACACACACGCACCTCCTGCACATGTATGCATGTAGATGTGTGTGCTCCTGGGGATACATAGACATGCATGTGTGCTCACACATGGATGCCAGCACACACGTCAAGTGGAGGTGCGCACATGTACAGATGTACACGTGACCCTCAGGGCAAGATCATGGCTGAACCAGGCCCCCCTGAGTGGGGAGGGATGTGTGCTGGACCTCTGCCAACCGTGAGCTAAGCCTCCTTCTCCCATGGGGCTGGGGAGCAGGTGCCTGCTGTACCTGGGGCCCCCAGGGGCTGACAAGGCAGCGTCACCTGGTATAGCCCCACCCCCTCCTCTACACATCTGCCTGGAGGGCGTTGCTGCCAGAGTGGGTGGCCGGCAGGGCAGGGTGCTGAGCTGGTCATGGAGGTGAGCGGAGACGCTGGCGCTCCCACCTTGCACCACCCCCGCGCTCCGAGGCTCAGTTGCAGGGGCTGACTCCGAGTGGGCTGGGACTCCGTGTCTGGAGTCCACAGCATCCCTGCATCCAACGCCTGCCGTCTGGACGCCGAGCAGCCTCCTTCCAGGACAAACGGCATTCTTAGTGCTCAGGTGAGGGGCAGAGAGGGGTGAGAGCCACCACCCAACGGACACACAGGGGCCCACCTGTGAGTCGGGCTTCCTTGCAGCCCCAGGCAGGTAGCTGAGCCCCTCTGAGCCTCCATCTTGCCCCCATGTGGGGTGATTACCTCCCCATCTTCGTGCAGAGCCCAGAGGCCCGCAGGTACCCCAAGCCAGCAGCCCGCGCAAGGCCATGGCCCGGGGACAGGCAATGAGGACCAGGCTCCCTGCTGTTGCCCCCACCGCAGGCCTGTTTTGGCCTCCACCATGGCCAGGGCGCCCAGCAGGCTGCAGCATGGGTTGTGCCCATGGCCAGGTCACACTGGGCGTCCGAGATCTGGGAGGGGAAGGGGACTCCCTGGGTGCCGGGTGTGGGGTGGCACCAGGGGAGGTCGGGGCCACCAGGCCTCTCCCAGCTGCTGCAGGCACTCACTGGATCCTGGAGGTCCACCACCCACCCCGCCCCCCAAAGCTGTCGAGAAATTTGTTCATGGGAGACACGGCAGCCGAGCCCACGGGTCCCCTGAGCCTGACCTGCAATAAGAAAGGCCCTAGAATCTGGCCTGGCTCCCCCACAGCCCCACTCTTCCCTTTTGTTCCAGAGATTCACTGTTTGTGGGTTGTGCCTGAGACATAGCTGCAGCCCAAGATTCGAGGTCCCTGGCCCCGTGTGACCCTGGGTGGTGACCTCCCCTCTGCAACCCCTTCCCCCGGCCTCACCACCTTCCATCTCCTGTCCAACTTGACCTGGACCCACTGCCTGTGACCCCGCTGCCTTCCTGCTAGAACAACCAGTGGGCACCACACAGCCATGGGCCCCAGAGCAGGTGAGATGACTCTCCCTCCCCCTCTTGGGGGGCAGCACCCATGGCTGGCTCCCGGGGGTGGCAGAACCACACTCCCCCCTCCTGAGCCTCTACCTGGGGTCCTGCCCTGGGCCCACCACTGGGGGGTCAGGGGAGCAAACGGGGCGGCACAGATAGGGCACTGGGCCGTGGGGCCAAGGCAGGGACAAGGGGGCCACGGCCGGGAAAGACTGACCAATTGAGGAGCAGGAGGAGGTGGGCACTGACCCCTGTCCCCTGCTTCGGGGTCTCGGGGCTCAGAGTATGAGGGCAGAACTGTAGGGGTGGAGGGAGAAGGTGCGCTCATGTGGACACCGCTGGGCCTGTGTGCAGGCCATCACATGGGTGCGCGTGTGCTTCCTGACAGTCACATGCCACCAGCCACACATGCATACATGCTGTCACACACACGTGTACACATCGTCGCATACATACCACCACACACATGTATGCACACCACAACACATGTGTGTGCACACCGCCACACACGAGCATAAACACTGTCACAACTGTGTACACATCATCACACATGCACATACACACCATCACACATGTGTGTACACTGCCTCACCACCAGACACACAGATATACTGTGTGGGCATGAAGGCCACCACAGACATGTACACCCCACCACACGTGTGGCTACACCACCACACAGGTACGAGGTGCACACGCGTACAGCACCAGATAGTGGACACACTGCCACACACGCCTGCCTGGTCAGAGGTGGCCAGCAGGCTCGGGGCCAGGCCGGCGCATAGGTGCCCAGCTCCCCAGCGTCAGGGGCAGTCACAAGCCCACCCGGGATGCAGGGCCCTAGCGGACCCACATGGGACGCTCCCACACATGTGCGCGTGGCCTGTTCTGTTCCAGATGCCCTGGTGAGCATGGGCCTCGCCCTCCTGGTGTCACTCACTGCCCACTGCTCTCACCTCCAGGCCGAGGGCGCCTCCCAGGGAGGCCTGGATGCCAGCAGGGCTGACCTGTGGGCCAGGTGAGTCCAGGCTCCACGTCCACAATCAGGTTTCCTGCAGCAGACTCCCTGGGTGGGAGTGAGAAGGAGGGACCACCTCCAGGGTCTGCTCACAACGTGCGGGCATGGCCGAGCAGGGCTCTGACACAGAGGCCTGGCCCCGGTGGCCCAGGTCACTCGCTGGAGATGGCTCTGGGCCTCTGGGGTCCTGCAGCGGAGTCGCACCCACACGGCTGGGACAGGCCCCCCTCCTCGGCCTGGAGACAGTCACTTCCTGTCCTGAGGCCTCTCAGTTTCCTTCTCTCCACCCTGAACCTGATTGCCCTCTCAGGCCCCAAACTGAGACCCATGTAGGGGGTCTCTTGGTGGGGGCTGGAAGTCACTGGTCTGCCCCCATCAATGGACCAATCAACTGAACCACCAGGCAGGGCTGCAGGCTAAGCTGGACCAGTCGAGCCCTGGCTGTGGTCTTATGAGACCTGACCCTCGCTGGTGCATGGGTCTTCTTAGAGTCACACCACGAGGACGGCCTGGCTGTGGGCACCCACCAGTTGCCCTTTAAACCCTCAGCCATCTTGGGGCCTCGGAGCCCTAAGCCCCAGAACTGGGCTCCTGGTACCGGGCCTCAGACCCAGAGTCAGGACAGGGGTCACTTTTCTTTTAATGTTTATTATTTTTTAAAAATTTATTTGTCTGTGCTGGGTTTTATTTGCAACATGCAGACTATTCAGTCTTCACTGCACACACAGGATCTTTAGTTGTGGCATACAAACCCTTAGTTGCAGCATACGGAACCTAGCTCCACCAGGAATTGAACCCAGGCCCCCTGTGTTGGGAGTGTGGAGTCTTAGCCACTGGACCACCAGAGAAGTCTCTGGACAGGGGCTCCTTGTAAGCCCTGCTCATAGCTTGGAGCCTTGGCACCACAAGGGTGCCCTCGGGGGGGTGGGGGGCGTCCACACCTCTTGCATCTCTCACCCTCACCCCAAGTTGGGGAGTCTGACCTCCATCCCGAAGGCTGCAGTCTAGGGCCCTGACTCCCTCTGCCCCTCACCGTCAGCCTCCTTTCTGCCCAGTGCCAGCGCCTCCCTCCTGCAAGGTTTCTGGTGCCAGCCAGCCGGCCAGCTGTCCCGCGACCAACTTGCAGCTCTCATCAGGAGGATGGCAATGCAACACGTCCTCCTCAGAGCCTGGCAGGTCAGCGGCGGCCACCGCCAAGACTGCTTGGGGGTTGAGGGCAGGGGTGGACTCCCTGGAGAAGGGCTCCAGGGACAGGCAGGAAGGGAGGCGCCCCCTAGCAGGGGGCCCGGGCAGCACAAGGCCAGGATCATGGCGTCAGGACGCAGGGTAGTTCTAGAGCACGAGGGCCACTGTAGTCTTATTATAAAATTAATATAAAATCAGTAATGCATTTGACATGACCTGAGGGGAACGGGACAAGATGTCCAGGCGGGGTGGATTGGGTAAGTGGACCCTTAGTGAGCCACCATGGTATAGGGCCCGACACCGGATGGGACGGGGTCTGGGCTGGTGTTCCCTGTCCTGTTCTCACCTGGAGGTGGATGCAGGAAGAGGCAGACAGGAAGTCAAGTGACAGAGAGCTGCCAGGCAGGAGGAGGGGTCGGTGGACACAGGATAGGGCTGAGAGTTGGGCGGGGGCTCCAGGGAGGTCCCAGTCAGAGCGGAGGGCCCAGGAGAACCCATGCCATGCAGCGAGTGACACGCCGCCCGCCCTGCCCAGCTCAGCTGCCTGGCCAACCTGGCCGCCCAACAAGGCCTCCAGGGCGACTTCGAGCTCCACCCCCCCGACCTGCTGCTCTTCTATAAGTGAGTGCCCTTCCCCACCCAGCACCCGGCCGTGTGGGCTGAGCAGGCTCCCAGGGGCACCTCCGTCACTCAGAGGCACCCCCGTTGGCTCTCCCCATGGCCCCCCAACCTTTCTGCAGCCTGACACAGGTGAAGGAAGCGGACTGCCGGGCCTTCATCCGCCGTGCCGCCCAGGGAGACACAGAGCTGCTGGCCAATCTGCCCGACCAGAGGGCCGCCCTGTGGCACAGGGCCCTGGCCTGCCTGGTAGGCGCTGTGGGCCGGCCGGCCGGGTGATGGGCTGTGGGACCAGGCTCGTGCTGACCTGCTATCCTGCAGGGAGGGCCCCGGCCAAGGCTCAGCGCCTCCGACCTGCTGCTCCTCGGGGTCCTGGTGTGTGACATGGACGCCTCCAGCATCGTGGCTGCAGACCCCCATGTGCTGCAGAATCTGCAGCACTGTCCCCGTCTCACAGCTGCCCAGCAGGCTGCCCTCAACAGGCTGCTGGCCAGCGGCAGGACCGTCCTCGGGTAGGTGGGGGCCCCTCCCTTCTGCCTAGGCCTCCCCTCCTGCAGATGAGAGAAGAGGCAGCCTGGGGGTTGATGTTCACAGCCCCACTGACCTCCAAGTCCAACCCAGCTCACGCCCCACAATTACCCTGCAGTCCATGGGGTACCTAGAGGCCTGGGGTGGAAGCGTCCACTGGGCGGGCCCTGGGAACTGCACTTGGGGAGAGCAAGTGGCCTGAGGGGTCCCAGCGCTGCTCAGGACCCGACTCAGAGCCCCCTTTGCACACCAGGCCCCCCGGCTCCTGGAACCTGGAGGGGCTGCGGGCTCTGGGACACCTGGCCTCATACATCAGCCCCGGGCTGTGGATGCAGCTGCAGGAGGTAGGGCAATGCCCCAGGTGGGGTGATGCGGAGGAAAGGGGATCCAGCCAACGTTCCACCAGCCTGTCTAGACCTGAGGGCTGGCCTGCAGCCACTCTGATACCCAAGTGGTGTCCCCAGTCCTTCCCCATCATGGAGTTTCTGTCTGAGGGGAAGGAGAAGGGAACAAGTGGCCCTCCCCAGGGTGTGGACTCTCCAGACCCGCCCGCCAGGCCGTGGGCCTGGACTTCTTCCGCAGCATAGTGGCCGCGTGCCGGGCAGGGCAGCTCAGGCAGCGTGATGCCAGGCGCTTTGTTACCAGCTTCCTCGAGGCCAAGTCCAAGGCAGTGTCCTCACCATCCAAGCGGGATACAGGTCAGTGTGGCCACCATGGCCTGAGGATGCTGCATCCCGCTCTGCTCCGGTTTCTCATCCTGCAGTGGGGGCCCCAGTGGCATGGCACCCTCTCCCTGGACCTCCTGAGCTTGACCAGAGCCTCCGTCCTGGCGGGGGGCAGTGGTCAGAGCCTGGTGGGGCTGGTTTGGGCATTGAGATCAAGGTCAGGGTTGACTCAGCCTGGTCTTAGCCAAGTTTTTGGCTAGGAGTCAAGCTTGGAAAGAGTCAAGGTTAGGAGTGAAGTGGGGCCCAAAGTCAGCAGTGGTGGTCAGCTCAGGCAGAGGCTGACCAGCCGAGTCCTAAACACCCACACCCCACCGTACCACAGGGAGACCCTGCATCCGTGGCAACATCACTGCGGCCACCCTGCACGACGACCTCTTCCTGATGCGCTACGACTGCGGGCAGCTCGAGTCCTGCCTGGGCAGCCGTGTGCTCAGGGCCAACCTGGACCCCCTGCTGCAGCACCCACTGCCCGCCGAGTGCCAGCAAGTCATCAAAGCTAAGCTAGCTAGGGTGTGTCAGGGCCTGGTGGTGGGAGAGGGTGGGGGTCGTGGTGTGGCCTGACCACCACCTGCCGCCCACCTGCAGGTCTACCCAGGCGGAGTCCCTGAGGAGCAGCTGCGGCTCATCCCCTCCCTGCTCTACCTCTACTCCCTCTCGGAGATCGGCCAGTGGCGCGTCACGTCCAAGGACACGGTCGTGACCCTGCTGGCCCCAGACGGGGCCCTGGAGAACCAGACCGAGGTGAGGGAGGGTAGGGGTGTGGTGGGCGGGAGACACTCGCTGACCCTGGCCTTGCTGACCCCAACCTTGCCTTCAGGCCATCCTGCAGAAGTTCCTGGACCACAATGGCACCGTCACGGGTGCGCTGCTCGTGGCCATTGGGGGCTCTCGTCTCTGCTGGATGAGCCCCCAGCAGATCCAGGCCATCCGGCCCTCAGAGTTTCGGTGAGCTCTGGTCAGAGTTCCGGTGAGCCCCACCTCAGAGTTCCAGTGAGCCCCCGTCAGAGTTCCCACCCCTGCCCCCACCTCAGAGGCAGCTGTACTCCTCAGCCAAGGTAGGCCCAAGTGGGGGCCCAGGCCAGGCCTTCCGAGGTCACCAGTTTCCCATGGCCGCAGTGACAAAGATTTACAAGCAGAGTGACTGAAAGCAACAGAATCATGTCCTCTCATAGTCTGGAGACCGGAAATCTGAGATCCAGTCGTCAGAAGGGCCGTGCTCCCTCTGAGACCTGAAGGGGAGGCTCCTTCCTCCTCTCCCAGCTTCAGGGGCCCTATCACCCGTCTCTGCCTCCCTATGCATACATTCCCTTCTTCTTCGGACACCAGTCATTAATTTAGGGCCCACCCTAAGTCTGTGTGCCGACTCACTGGAAAAAATCCTGATCCTGGGAAATGTTGAGGGCAGAAGAGGACGACAGAGGATGAGATGGTTAGAGGGCATCACCGACTTGATGGACATGAGTCTGAGCAAACTCTGGGAGATGGTGAAGGACTGGGGAGCCTGGCGTGCTGCAGTCCATGGGGTCGCCAAGAGCCCAACACGACTCAGAGACTGAAGAACTAAATCAGGGTGGCCGCATCTTAATCTGATTATGTGTACAAACAGGAAAGACCCTATCTCCAAATCAGAAACCAGAACCTCGGTGCACCTGCGTCCGCATTACGCATCCCAGGACCGAGAGCAAGGGGAAAGCCGCGGTTCGGGGTGACAGGGCGGGGCCGGTGTCCCCAGGTGGAGGGCCCCTGGCCTGCTCACGAGCCGCGCCCCCTCCCTCAGGCTGGCCGGGGCCCTGGACATCTCCTCCTGCCCTCAGACCCGCAAGAACGTGCTCTTTGACAAGGCCCGCGAGGCATTCGCCAGCGCCAGCAGCACGGACACCTACTACCGCTTCATGCGCCCCTACCTCGGTGAGACCCGGGCGGGCGTAGGGCCCGCCTCCCGGAAGCCCCGCCCCTAGAGGCCTCGCCCCTCATCGCTGCCCCGCCCCTAGGCGGTGCCCCGGTGGAGGAGCTGCGGCACCTGGCCCAGGCTAACGTCTCCATGGACATCGACACCTTCACCAACCTGAACCCCCGAGTGCTGCAGGTGGGTGGGGGCTACCCGTCAGAGGGAGTTGGGGAGCCTTAGGTCACGGTCTGCAGGCCCCAACACCCCGAAGTCTGAGGTGTGCAGTGTGGGCCCCAGGTCACTTCTCCAAGGCGTTTCGCAGGGTCTTACCACCCCCGCCTCGGCCAAGCGCTGACCCAGCCCCTTCCCTCCTCCACCCTTCACTGCCCCCCGCAGAGCCTGAGCGTGGGCAACGTGACGACGCTGCTGGGTCCGAACGTGGGGGACCTACAGAAGGCTCGGAGCCACCCTATCATCAGCTCCTGGCTCCGCAGCCTCAATCGGTCAGCCCTGAGCGAGCTGGGCCTGGACACGGACCCCACCGGCCCCACCAGCTCTGCCCACTCGACCACTGGGACGCCCAGCACCACCCTCTGGACGCGCCATCAAGCCCCTACCTCAGAAGGGCCTGGGAGCACCGCCCCCAGCTCGGGTACCCTGCACCCACCCTCCCCCTGGAGTGGGCCATTCCCCCTCTGCTTTGTGTGCCCGCCCCCACAACCCGACACCCGCTACTGGTTTCTCTTTCTCGCCCAGTCTCATTCCCTGCTGGCGATGCTTCCCATCTGCCTCCTTGGGTGACACATGGGTGACACTGACTTAGCCCTGCATTGCCTGCTGAGTTAGTGAAGACAGTCACCTCCCCAAACCTGCTGAGCAGCAGGAAGTGGAGGATGGGGAAGCTCTGAGGTCCCCATTGGGGCCCAGAAGAGCGGCCCTACCGGGGGGTCCTCACTGCTCTTCCCCACCCTCAGGGACAGTGGGAGGCGTGGGCCCTGAGCCTGGGACGCAGGGCAGCCTGGGAGCTCCCAGCTGGACTGAAGGAGCTCCCTCCGTGTCCTACCTGCAGGCAGCCCACCAGCCCACCTGGGGTACCTGCCACTGGCTATGGCCCTGCCCGCAGGCCTCCTGTGGCTGCTGTATGGGGGCACCCCAAGGCCCAGCTGGCACCACCCACAGGGCATGGTGGAGGACCGCACTGCCCCAGCTCCACATGCAGGAGAACATGGAGCTGGACACCTGCCTAGACCAAGATGCAGGCCCCGGGGGACCTGGCCACATCCCCTGTCCTAGGGTCCTGCAGGGCCAGTCCCTGCCTAGGCCCAGCTCCCAGGACCTGGAGCCAGAGCGAGGGCCTGGGCCCGGGGTCACTGTCCCAGCCAGTGAGGGAGATGCTGCCACGTGCTCAGGCTTCTTCCGTGGACTGACTTGGCCAACTGACTTGAATAAAGGACAAGGTGATCTTCCTGCCTGTGTCCCTTTGATCTGGGCCTGAGGAGGGACAGAGCCCCTCTCAGCTGGGATCAGGACTCCAACTGGCCATCTCCCGGGGCAGTTGTGTCACCAGAAGCCACCTGGAGCACTGGCCTGGACTGCCTGCGTGGAAACGGCGCCAGGGAGGGCCTCCTGCCTGGAGCCCCTCCCCCTTCCAAGTGCGCGTGGGAGGGGCTGCAATCCAGGCGGCCCTGTGCAGGAGGCACAGTCGTCAGGGCTCTCTTTCAGTCCTCAGAACACCACGGGGCACCTCTACAAGAGGAGGATGGGGTTCTTTTATTGAGCTTCAGAGCCCTGGGGGTCCAAGCCCGGCGGGGTCTCCACGCAGTGCCGGTCACCAGGGCACAGTAGCCGGCTCAGCTCAGGACTGAGACCAGGAGCAGACTTGCGGTCACAGTGAGCACAGGTCCAGGACCTCGTCCGAGGCAGTGGGGGCCTCCAGAGGAGCCCTCTGCACAGAGAAGAGGCGCCTCAGCCCCTGCCCCTCACTCTGCCCGACACCGCCCAGCCGGCCACCCCAGCCCACCTCGGCTGTGGAGGTCCAAGACCAGGTAGCCGTTGGGGATGCCGCCGACGAGCCCCAGCCCCAGCCTGTCCAGGTCCTCCTGCGACTGCCGGGAGATCCAGTCCCGCAGGGGCACGTTCCCTGCCTCAGCCTTCAGGCCCACCAGGTTTGGGCCCAGAAGTTTCTGCACCTCGGCCACGGTTAGTGACTGCCAGAGCCGGCAGGCGGCGGTCAGTCATCCTGCCTTTTCCCAGAGACTTCGGGCTTCTCCTCCACCCAAACCACCCCAACACCCCACCCACGGACCCCGCCTTAGCCTCTGTAGACCCTGGGAAAGGGCTTTGATGGCCGCCCCTCCCAAGACCCCGCACCTAGAGGCCCCGCCTTTCCCCGCCTTCGTACCAGCACTGCCTCTGTTGGCAGTTTCTTGAATGCAGCCGCGTCTATACTGATGTTCTGCCAAGTAAAAGCCCGCAGGTCTTCCGTGGAGGCCCCACCTGCCCTCGGGGAGAGGAGCCCCCAGGTGTGAGACCGTGCAGCAGCCCCCAGTCCCACCCTCTGACCACAGGCTACCAGAAGCCCCTTCTTTTACCAAGAGTCCCTTTTCCTAAGGAATTCCTGGGCCCCTGATTTGCCTGCTGACCACCTGACCCTCTGGGTTGGAAGAGAGGTTGGAGGTGCCCAGAACTCACAGGGTCTCAGCCAACACACACTTGGAGGGACAGACTCTGAACACTGGTCATGCTGCCAGTGGACTGCCCAAAGATGGGGGAACCTCAGGCATCATTCCCCCTGTATGTTCCTGGGCTCACCGAGGAAGGGCTCGATCCTTGTGAAGTATTCAGACCCGCTGACGTTCTGGAAGGCCATGCGGGCCTTGTGGTAGAGGACAACCATCTGCAGTGAGCTGCACGAGTCCAGGTCCTGGGGTGTGGTCATCCTGAGGAGGCAGCATGCGGCCGGGCAGTGAGCTCAGAGCACAGCACTCCCACCACCCCTGACAGACCCCAGGACTCACCAAAGCACGCTGAGCTGCACAGAGCCCAGCTGCTCGGGGCGGAGCACGCACAGGTAGGCAGGGCGGAAGGTGGCCAGGGTGTCCAGGGCGGCCTTGTCCAGCTGGCCTCCTCCCCCTACATAGCGGGCAATCAGGGCAGCCACCTGTGGGAGGAGGCCACTCAGTGGCTTGGGGCAGGGAGAGGTGTATGCCCCGGGCTTGGACCACCTCATGCCTTGTGCCACCCCCAGGCAGTGCCATCTCACACTGCGTCCCCCCGACCGGGCCTGCACAGCTTCACACCCTATGTCTGCCCCTTCCCACCCCAACAGCTCTCACCTGAGCATCCACCCCGCGCCCTTGGCTGACTTTGAGCAGAGATTTCACGGTGTCCAGAGAAGTCACATTCCACTTGTGGATGTCCTCAGGGGTGACGTAAAGGAAGAAGTAACTCAGCTGCTCGATCAGGGACTGGGGGTACCCCTGTGGGTAGAACTTCCGGGGAAAGGGACCGTGAGGGCCGCCGCCATGACCAGGGCAGCGGGGACGGCCGCACTGTGGCAGGCGGGCTGAGCCCTGAACTACCTCATCCAGTTTGCGCTTGAAAATGTGCAGCTGCTGGTAGGTGAAGGGAATCCGGTTCACTTGTCTCATCTGCGTGGCCAGCAGGGCCCCATCCATACAGACCTCCAGCTCCCACTCCTCATAGAAGAAGAGGTTTTCATCCACCACTTGGGCCTCCCGCCCCGGGGGGCAGGCCTTCTCTGCAGGGACAGCCAGGGGGTGGGGGGTGCTGGGCTTCTCCCGTCAGCTTCCTCTTCCTCCTCCTCCCGCAGGGTCTCCCTTCACTGAGACCCTGAGCAACACAAGACTCTCTGGGCCTCGGTTTGAAAAGTGAAAGTCGCTTAGATGTGTGCGACTCTTTGCAACCCCATGGACTATACAGTCCATGGAATTCTCCAGGCCAGAACACTGGAGTGGGTAGCCTTTCCCTTCTCTAGGGAATCTTCCCAACCCAGGGATGGAACCCAAGTCTTCCACATCACGGGCGGATTCTTTACCAGCTGAGCCACCAGGGAAGCCTGAGAATCCTGGAGTGGGTAGCCTATCCCTTCTCCCGTGGATCTTCCCGACCCAGGAATCAAACCAGGGTCTCCTGTGGTGCAGATGGAACTGAGCTATCAGGGAAGCCCGGGCCTCCATTTACTCATCAGCAAAATGGTGCGATTCTATTCACTCTCCCGCGTTAGCATGACTGAAGGAGCTCAGTGGCCGGGAAGGGCCGCAGGTACAGGTTGAGGAGACCTCACGGTGCGAGCCCCCAGCCCCCGCCTCCTGACACTGATGGGGCTGGGCTGCATGCTCACTCTCTGTGCCCCGCCGGGCCCTCGGGAGGAGGACGGTCAGCTCAGGCTGCTGCCAGGACAGGTCCCGGGATGTGCGCTGCAACCTTGAGGTCAGGAGAGCCTGAGAACAGAGCAGGGCTGGGACTGAGCAGGGAGTGTCCTGGGGTCCGAGGAACCCTGCCCAACCAGGGCCAGAAAACTTTCCCCTGACTCCCCAGAGGGTCCTTACCAGTCCCACGTCTGCAGCCTGGGCCCTGGAAGGTAGAACCCAACCTGCAGGGGAAGGGACACCAAGCTTGAGGGATGGCCAGGGGCTCCACCCTGGGAGGAAGGGAGCCACGGTGGTCCCTCCCGGCCAGCCCCTGGTGTCACGGCCCACGACACCCCACGAAGGAGCACAGGCCTCCCCATCCTCCTCCTGGGGCCCCTCTGCTCAGAGCAGGCAGACACCTGTGCTATGGGTGCCCTCAGTTTGGCCTGTGCCCCCAACACTACCCTGCTTCGGCCTCCAGCCCTGCAGGGCAGAGGGGTCCAGCAGGGCTGCCAGACACAGTCCCCTCTGGGGGCAGAGATGAGGCTAGCCGCCTGCCTGGGACTCGCACCTGCTGACGTTCAGGACACGGGTCTCCAGATCCAGGGGCACCAGTCAGGGTGGGGGGCCCCGCCCACAATGGGGGAGCGCCCGAAGAGCCGGCAGACCCTTTCCTGGGGCCCCAGCCCCCTGCGGACCCCCGCGGCTCTCCGCACTCCAGCATCCGGCCGCCCACCCTCAGTGCTCACCAAGGCAGAGAAGCAGGAGCAGGAGGCTGCCGTGGGCGCGAGTCCTCTGGGATCCCAGGTGGGGCGGAGCGGTCTGCAAGGCCATGGTCTGCGGCACTCTGATGTCCGCACCACTGTGTCACCCCACCGCGGCACCGCCCCAGGCCAGTGCTGAAGGGGCACCGGGGCTGGAGGGCTCAGACCTGCACAAGCCTCCAGGGCGTCTGTGCGGCCGCCCCCAGCAACCAGCCGGCCCCGGCCCCGCCCATCTGGGAAGCCGGCCCCTCCTGCAGGGTCAGGGTGAGTCAGCCCGGCCCCCAGCCGTGAGGGCCCCAGCTGGCGCAGGTCTCTCACCCCGCAGGGCAGGGCGGGGGCGGGCAGAAGTGTCCTATGAGGAGGCAGGGCTGCTGCTGGCTCTGGCTGACCTCGGTTTCCCACTCAACACTGGGGAGCTGAGCAGACCCCGACCCTACCCCGCAGCATGGTCATCTCCCCTGGGCTTCGTGCAAACCCAGGTTCTGCTGGGGCACCAGGCTGGCAGGGCCCACTGGGTTCCCTCCTGAGCTCCCCCGCAAAGCAGAGGCCTGGGCAGGGCCGAAGGGAGTTCCCTGGGGCCTAGGGGTCAGGACCCCGGGCTTTCACTGCTGTGGCCCAGCTTCAGCCTCTGGTCGGGGAACTGGGGTCACACGTGCCATGTGGTACAGCCGAAACACAACCGAAGGTGACAGCCCTTCCCGCCAGTCAGCCCCGCGGGTAGGGGCAGGCGGACATTCTGGGGGGCCCTCCTGTGCTCTCTGGAGTGGGGCTGGGGGCTGGGGGGCAGTGTGGGCAGGAGGTGGGTAGGGAGTGGATCTCTGGAGAATATTGTCCCAGAATAGGTGGGGGTCAGAAGGAGACCAAACCGCTGTCCACACGCATCTCCCAGGGAGGCCTGGAGGGGGGCCACCAGGGCCAGGTGGAATGGAACACCCCTCTCCCCCAAACCTCCGCCCAGGCCTGTGTCAGGCCCACCCCAGCCCAGAAATGGGGGCACGCCTCTGTGCTTCAGCACCCCCTTTCAGCAGGGCAATGAGCCCAGCCTGTAGGGAGTGTCCTGGGGAGCAGCAAAAGTCCAGGGGGCCCCCCGCCCCCACCAGGCCCCCAGACCAGAAAATAGGCAGTTGAGTGGGGCCTTGCCCTGGGGTTGGGTGAGGCCATGCAGGAGCTCTGTGTCCCCCCGCTGTCTCCCCTGAGCCCCCAAACCCAGCCTCAGGTAATGAGGGACCCCACACCCCAGGTAGGGGTGCCCCCAGAACCTTTGCCAGCCATTGCGGGCCCTGGAACCTGGAACCTGGAACCTTTGCACCCCATACCACCACGCAGGTTAGGTCGGGGCCACTGAGGCACCTCAGCTGTCAGCTCCCAGAGTGGCCCAAGTGTGATCACATGGGTCACGGCTGTTTGAGGCCCCCCAGGCCATGCGTACGAGTGCAACAAGGACACAGGCCGCTCACTGCGCTGTCTCCCTTCACAAGGCTGCTCGACCGCTTCCCTTTCTGGTACCCAGGGTTGTCCCCTCTCGGACCTTGAGTCCTTCAAGACTGGTGTCCACCTGGCTACCTGTCACTCACGAGCCACCTACACACTCCCCCAAGTGCCCACTGGATGTGGGCCTGCATCGACACTGCACTCACTGGAGAAGGTGATTCAGGCCCTTGCCCAGGACCTGGGGTGGGCCTGCCTGGCAGCACGTGGGGTCTGGGGTCTGAGTGGACCACCAGCTCATCAGAGAGGTGCACGAGGTAGCGGTGGCCGTGGCCATGTCTGTGTCGGGCTGGCTCCAACACCCAGCCCAAGAGTCCTGAGCTCATGGCCTCCAGTAGGTGCGCAGCTGCAGGATGCTGGTGGAAGCTCTCTCCCTCCCCACCTGTCTCACCACCCACAGACCCTCCCACCCCAGCCCAAGCTCGGCCCCCAAGGTCTGGCTCTCAGCTGGTGGAAAATGAAGTCAGACCACATTCCCTGCCAGCCCCAGGCCACTCTAGTGAGAGAGGGAAGGGGCATAGAATACACATTTAGAGGCTTGGATATAGGATCGTTTCGTCCGCCCCAAGCATGGAGACACCTTGTGGCTTGCCCAGGGTCACACAGCATGTCAGGAACAGCTGGGGCTAGGATGGAGTTGACCCTGTGGGCATAGCCCTCTGAGATCAGGGGAGGTGGTCCCTGCTGCTCCCCAGGTGCAGTGGCAACAAGGGTGAAGCACCAGCGGGGGCAGGAGAGGGGGGCTGCTCTGTCTCCCCCAACCTCCCAGCTTGGGCCCAGTACCAGCCTCCGCCCCATCCCTGCTCCCAGCAGAGCTGTTTCACTGGAGGTGCCAACAGAAGTGTCCCGCCATCACCTCCCCTGCATGCCCTCCCTCGTGACCCCACCCCACGTAGATGAGGCCGAGCTCAGTCAAGAGCCTGGAGCCTGGGCTGGGTGCTGAAGACCCTGGTCACTTTCCCAGGGTCAGCGGGGAGGGCCCTGCCCATGGTGACTCTGATGTTCTGGGGTGATCAGCCAGTTCTGAGTCTGTTTCCTCAACTAGGATGCAGACTCCTGGTTTGTCAAGGGAAAAAAATGTGGGGCTGGCCAGCAGCTGGGAGGGGTAGGACTCAGGCTGCAGGAATGCGCGGGTGGAGACCTGGGGAGGGCGTGGAGGCAGGGGAGCCGCCTCTGCCTTTTCCTCTGTGGGCAGCCGTGGGAGCTCCAGGTTGGCTGACCGTCAGGCACCAGGCATGTGTGGAGAGTCAAGGCCTTGCCTCATCAGGTCTTAGTCTCCCACTTCTCAGGTGGCAAAACTGAGGCTCAGTGCTGCAGAGATGCCACAGTTGCACAGTAAGGCCAGGGAGTGACCCCCAGCTGGTGCTATGAGAGTCTCAACCTGAGTCAGCAGGTTCTGGGTGATTGCTGCCCGGCCAGGACATGACCCCTGGGAGTGAGCTCCAGGCTGGGGGCGGCATGGCGGTGAAGTGGCCAGGGAGGGGGCCTTGGGACCCCACCTACCCATACACTGGCCGTCTTCCAGAAGGGAGGTGGAAGACACCTTCCTGCTGCTGTGGCCCCAGGGGTGGACAACGTGCGTCTTTGTGCTGGCTGGACACCAGTGTCTGCATCCTGACTTGGGCACTCGTGGACACTTGTGCAGATCCTGACTTGGCCCCGCAGCCTCCGTGTTCACCCCTGGAGCTGGAGTCCCTGGCAGCTCCTTCGATCCCTGCCCTGCACCCTCGATTCTTGAGTCAAGTCTTTCTGCAACACACACCTGCAAGTGTTTCTGTTTGTTGATCTGTGTATGTACAGCTACCCCGTCTCTGACCTCTCTCCATGGGCTGGGTTTTCTATTCTGTGCAGTCAAGCCCGATACCAATTCATACAGAATTCAGGACGGCTGCCAGGTACATCAGGGGAGGAAATGGCAACCCACTCCAGTGTTCTTGCCTGGGAAATCCCATAGACACCAGAGACATGAACTAACTCACAGATAGAAATGTCTTTTAAAAAAACAGTCATGTTCATAGATAACAACCAAAAAATTCAGGACAAAATATTTAAAAACCAATTCCCAGGACTTCAGTGGGTTAAGACTGGGTGCTTCCACTGCAGGGGGGCTGGGTTCAATCCCCGGTTGGGGAATGAAGATTCTGCATGCTGCATGGCATAGCCAGAAAACAATAAATTTATTTTTTAAATAACAATTCCAAGGGCTCTGGGGAGTGAAGGGAAGGAGGCAGATTTTGGATGGGAATCTAGAAGGTGTCAGGAAGCGTAGATTTCCCTTTGTGGGTGTAGCTTTGTGGGGTGGAGTGATCAGACAACAGCCCAAATTCCCCATCTTTCTGGTCGAAGGAGCCAGAGAGCAGAGAGTAACTGGAGAACTCTGAAGAGGAGACAGCAGAGAAAGGGACCCCAGATTCTGTGTACGAGCCCCACCCAGCCCCTCAGTGACCCCCAAACCACTGTATGTGTGAGACAGCTGAAATGGCCAACTGGCCAAAACTCTGCCCACTTTCTGAATGGCAGGGGTCACAGGTCAAGCCTGACCAAGTTCATTCTCTGCCAAAACAGAGGCAGCAACAGTCTTTGTAGAAATATAACCGAATGCAGTGTCTACACAACAAAAACAGTCGCAACAGTCAGGATAAAATCAAAAGCTGCAGGCACAGAAAGAGCCAGGAGGCTGTGACCCGTCCTTCGGGGAGAAGAATCTGCTGGGGCCGATAAGACAGTGTCAGGATTATTAGACAATGAGGTCATGGAAAAAATGGGTTCTCATGCATGCAGAGGTAGGAAAAAATGAAAACAGTCCTTCAAGAACCAAGTAGGAAATTTTAGAAATGAAAAATACAAACTCTGGGATTTAAAAATTCACTAGATGGACTTAACAGGGTTAATCGCTTCCACTGGAGGGTTAGGTGGGGCCCCCGCAACTGAATTCGGTGAAGTGGCCAGGGAGGGGGCCTTGAATTTGGGGTTCCATGAATTTGGAGATATGAAGAGGTTCTTCTGTGCCTACTTGCAAGAACTGCAGTTTGAGCCCAAAAGACCCAACAGCTGCAGCGCAGGTGGGAACTGACGGTTCACGTCCTACGTTCACTTTGACTGCACAGGAGGTGTATGAGACTCGTCACTTTTCTTGTTAACATGAAGGCCATGCTTTGCGTGTAAGTTCTATTTTCCCTCCTAACTTTAGGTTGCTTTCATTAAGAGACACAATCAGGCCCAAAGCAAAAGCTAAATTCCAAAGCCATTCAGTGATAGATGATTCAGGTTAAAGGAATCACGCTAATTGTACGCTTTAAATGGGTGGGTTAGATGGTGTGAGAATTCTTTCTCAGGAAAGCTATTTTTAAAAGACAGGCCAAGGGGCTAAACTGGCTTCCCTGGGGCTCAGTGGCAAAGAACCCACCTGCCAATGCAGGAGACACGGGTCTGATCCCTGGGTTGGGAAGATCCCCTGGAGGTAGAAATGGCAACCCATTCCAGTATTCTTGCCTGGGAAATCCCATGGACACAGAAGCCTGGAGGGCTACAATTGATGCCCTCGCAAAGAGGCAGACACAACTGAGCAATTGAACAACAGTCAACAGACAGTTGACGAAAGAAGACTCGGGAATGGCCAACGGGCACGTGAAAAGATGCCTGACTCACTGGGGAGGTGCAGATCACACACCACCCCCAACCCCCGCCACAAGACACACACCCACCCGCCAGAACCAGGACCCTTAATGGGACCAACAAGGACAAGTGTGTCGCAGGCGTGGGGCAGTGGGACTCACATCCGCTGGTGGGAGCACAGGGTGGTGCTGGCATTTCTGCTGGGCGTTTTTGGTTGCTTGGCCATGCTGTACAGCTTGTGGGGTTTCCCGACCAGGGACTGGACCTGGGTGCCCAGCAGTGGAAGCGCAGAGTCCTGACCACTGGACCGCCAGGGAATTCCCTTGACTAAGTTGTCTCTTTAAGCCATCTCCCGCCGTAAGCAACGGGACTGAAGATCAGTGTACTGGCCATCACCGGACAAGGGAAGGTGAGCTGACGGCCCTGCACGCTGTTCTGGTCCGTGTGTGTGGAGCCGTCGCCCCACTGGGTGGTGGTCCGGGCTGTCTTGATCCCCCCTCACAGCCAGGTGACGGCAGGTCCCCGAGGGCTGTGCACTAGGGTGCGGTCGCCACCTCCCAAGGGAGATGGCAGGGAGGCAGCGCACTCGGGTCTCTCCTTCTCTCCGCGGGGCGACTTCAGGCATATACTCAGCATGTTCACCCCCACGCCAGGGCACCACAGTGGGCCAGGACCTTGCACGTGGGAGCTGGGTCCTCCTCACCGGGGTGCCGCTCCACACAGGCCACCCCAGCTGCAGCTGGGACCACCTCTTGGCCCAGAAACCCAGGATCTAGCCGCTGCCGCTGTTTTCCACCCGCTTTCCACTTCTCAGTTTCTTAAGAAGTTGGATATGCTCCTAACCACAGAACGTAGCCATTCCACACCTAAGTAATCGCTCGGGAGAAATATGCCCGGATGTGCACACAAAGCCTTGTGTGTGATTATTTGTAGCAACTCTGTTTACAATAGCCCCAGTCAGGGGGAAAAGCAAATTTCCATCAATAGACCAACAGGGAAATGAAATACAATATCATTCCCATGATAACATACTAGTCAGAAATAACAAGGGACAAACTACTGATACATGAAGAAAAAGGATGAGTTTCAGCATCATTATGCTGAGTATATACCACGTGGTTCCGTTTCTACAAAAATGTCAAATTGCAAACTGATCTATCATGACAGAAGTACAGAGGCCATCGCCAGGCAGCGTCCCTGAAATTCAGGACTCCTGTTCCTAAGAGTGGCGGCGAGGGATCTTCTGGGGCGGATGGGAATGTTCTGTCTGGACTGGAATGCAGTTTCATGGGTGTGTGTAACCACCAAAGCTGTTTGGACTGCGCCCTTTTATTGGATGCCTTTATTGTGCGTAAGTTACACAATATGATTGATTTAAAGGTCAGTAGCATAATATTTTAAATGGATAACCAACAAGGACCTATTGTATAGCACAGGGAACTCTGGTCAGAGCTATGTGGCAGCCTGGATGGGCGGGGGGGGGGGGGTTGGGGAGAGAACGTGTATGTACGCTGAGTCCCTTCTCTGTTCACCTGAAACTATCATAACATTGTTAATCCCCTATACCCCAGTACAAAAGAGAAAGATCAAAAAAAGGGAAATAAGTAAAAGAGGCAAATCAGGAAAAAAAAAAAGATCAAGAGCATAACAGCTGCTGACAAGGATAGGGAGGAACTGTCACGTTGGGCGTTGCAGGTGGGGATATCAAGACAAGCCGCAGCTGCAGAGGACAGTCTGGCAGGTCGTCAGGACTTGAGCCTGGGGCCACCAGGTGACCCCGCAACTGAGATACACCCCAGGCCAGCGGTCCTCAACCTTTGTGGCCCAGGGGCCAGTTTCCTGGAAGAGACTTTTTCCACGGACAGGGGATGCAAAGTCTCTGGAAATCAACCTCACTAGGTAGACAGGACACCAAGCTTTATATGGAAGAACCCAGCCTGATAAAGGGCCCCTGACATTAGTCAATAAATTCAATTCAACCCTAGTGAAAATTCTAGGAGGATCTTTTTTTTAGGAACTCAACAAACTCATTCAAAAAAATAAAGAGAATAAATATCCATGGTGATATAAAAAGAAGAGGCAAGCTCCCAGATATTAAGACAAAGTCGGAGTGATTAAGATAGGAACAAAGGCTCAGATTAGAGACTTCAGGCAAAACACACCAGTGGCGGGGCTTCATGCCTGGAAGGCGGTTCCTCAAAGCAGCAGAGGTGCAGGTCCCGGGGACCGGTGGTTTGGGAAACAGGACGCCCTGGATGAAGAGAAGGGAAGCAAGACCCCTAGTTTACACCACATGCAAGCTGGATACTAAACACGGTGTGTGGTGGAGGGAGCTATATAGATAGAAAAAAGGCAGTGATTGAGGGAGATGCCCAGACCCCACAGCAGGACCTTCACTGCACGGCGTGGGCAACCCGACTTCATCAGAGTCAAGGACCCCTCTCTACTCAGGAGACGAGCCAGCAGCTAACGGCAGCTGTCAGATGGAGAGAAGACAAGTCCAACACCCAAAGCGCCTCGGTTCAGGAAGGAGACCACGTGGGGGACTGCACACCAAGAAAAGCTGGAAACCAGGAGAAACAGGGGCCAGGACACAAACACGACTTCTCACAGGGAGGCCGAGCGCCTGGTGGCTTGCGAAGCCAGAGCCGACCTTCGCGGGAACCATAGAAAGTCAAATTCAAACAGGAGGTTCACAGAATTAGAAAGGTGGACAATAACAAGTGCTGGGACAGAACCAGCGATAGTTATTTTTTTTCTGTAATAAGCAAAAGTAAGTGACGCTCATTGAAGAAATGTAGAGACGCGTGGAGAGGAGGCGCGGCCCTGCTCCTCAAGGGGCTTCCCCGGCTCGTGGCCGGCTTTGCGCTCAGCCCCCCTTGGGTGAGGCCCCCACTTGTCCTGCCAGCTGTTGCTCCCAGGCAGTCCTTGGCTTTTCCACTCTCTTTGGACAAACAAAGCAACTTTGGGGCTGTTTATTCTGCCCATTAATTTTTTTTCTTTTATTTTCACACAGCTATATCCATTCTCATCAGGGCACCCCCAGCCACACCTGAGAATCTGGATAAACAGTCACTCCTGGCTTTGCTGGCTCCCCCCAG
Organism: Capricornis sumatraensis; assembly: GCF_032405125.1. Taxonomy (NCBI): domain Eukaryota; kingdom Metazoa; phylum Chordata; class Mammalia; order Artiodactyla; family Bovidae; genus Capricornis; species Capricornis sumatraensis. The sequence goes on from NC_091071.1 coordinate 41,709,964, forward strand.
GACCCATTTAGCTCTGATCCGATAATCCCCACGAGGCCCAGGGCAGCCGGCCAGCTCCCCCGGGAGGATCCACGTCCTCAGAGGGCAGGAGCTGTGCCCCAAGCTCAGGAGGCTGGCTCCTGCTCTGGCTTCTCAAACAGTTTGTCCCCCAGTGTGGGCAAAATGGGGAAGGGGACTGGAGGCTGCTGCTGGCCTGGAGCTGGGGGCCAACCTGTCAGTGGTCCTCTGTTCCTGGTCACCTCCTCCAGGAAGCCTTCCTCACCTCAATTCAGCCAGCTCTGCTGGCTGTGTGCCTGAGTGCACTGGCCTGGCCTTCTTCCCAGGTGTGCTGGTTCTGTGAGTGGCTCTCTTGGGCTGGGGGTACCGGACAGCCACTTGCCCAGCTTATCTCATGCCCAGCTGCCCAGTGCTGCCCAGCCACCTCCCGCTGGGCCTCTACTGCCGCCTGGGCCCAGCCCCCAGGGGCAGTGCCGCCAGGATGTCCGGCTCTGTGGCCAGTCTTGCCTGTGGCTGTAGATGGCGCTGTCTGGTCCAGATCCTGGGGACCTTCCTGCGATGACTTCAGCAGATAGAGGCATGGGCAGGCATGGGCGGCCTGGTGCTGTGGGTGGGGGGGCGGAGAGTGGCAGGAGGCTGGGTGTCACCCCGTCCACATGCCCTGACCCCAAAGTGAGGGGCTGCTGCAGGGTCTCCAGCGGCTCCAGCGCCAGCGCCCACAGCATCTGCCGAAACTTCCTGCCCTGCAAGGTGTCTGGGGGTGACGGCAGGTGAGGAGGGCCACCTTAACTCTCTGACCCCAACCCCACCACAGTCTGGGGTCCTGGGGTATGTTCACTGGGGGCAGCGGATGGGCAGGGTGTGGGAGCAGCCCTGGCTAGAGTCAGAGGTCAGGCTCGGACCCCGAAGGGCCTATCCCAGGGTCAGGCTTGGGGGCCTTCTCCCCGCAGATGTCTCAACCCCAGTGTGGGCAGAGGGGCACACACATCTGTACCCCAGAGTCTGTGCAAACTCCCAGCTGTGGAGGGAAAGGACCTGGGGAACCAGCCGTCTCCAGCTCAGTACCTGCTCGGAAGGAACCTGAGGCTGGGGTTGGCGGGGGAGCAGGCAGGGCGAGGAACGGCAGAGGCAAGGGGAAGGCAACTTGAGCAGGCAGGCAGGGGCCCGGTGTCAGGGTGGGGCCAGGTGTCAGGGTGCGATAAGGCCAGGCTGATGGGCAGTGCCCACCCTGGCCTGGGGCCTGGGCACACTTGTGCTGGCCCGGCTGGCCACCAGCCCCAGGGCCTCAGGTGCCATCATCACCCGGAAGCTGGATGAGGACCAGGCCTTGGACCAGCTCTTCCTGGAACTCTGAGGGTGGGCCTTGGGACTGGCACCTTGCCTTGGCACGGCTGGTGTCCTGGGCACCCAGGGGTGGCGTGCCGAGCCCCTCTCATTCTGCCCTCAGGCTGGGGCTCGTCCCACACCAGTCAGGCAGGGGGGTTGACAGACGGAAGTCAGGAGGGTCAGACTGGAAGGAGGGGCCAGACTGGCAGGAGGGGCACAGGGATGATGCCCCTGAGGCTCGCCTGGTGCTCTGGCCGCCAGCACACCAGAGGGGGCCCTGCTCATGAACCTGGACCCCGGGCAGTCTGGGTGGGCAGTCCAGCTCCACCCTGACTGTCACGTTCTCGGGGCCAGGCTGGTGGAGCAGCTACGGACCCCCCACACCCCCGCCCAGAGTCCTGCTGCGTGGGCCAAGGGGAGGGGAGCAAGGGGGGATGAGGAGGGTGCCGGGGGAGCTGGGGCCCAACGACAGGGACCGAGGGGGCCACCGGTCCCATGACACTTGCAGGGGCTGCCTCTCCAGAAATCAAGCCCCCAAGACCTGCGGTTGAGCCTGCGGCTCTGCAGGCTGTGGGCACCTGAGGGAGTGAGGCCTGGGTGGGGACCCCCACCCCACCCAGCAGCCTCGCGGCCCTGCTGCCAGGCACATGCCACCTCGGAGGCTCCAGGTGCCCCCTGACGACCTGTGGGCTGAATACGAAGCGTGGGTGAGAGGCAGCAAAGTGTGGGCCGGCCTTGACACTGACAAGGTGGCCTGGGCGACAGCACCAGCAACCAGCTGCAAACCTGCCATCAGGGCAGGCTGAGACATCACTTTAGCGGACGCCCTGGAGAGTCAGACCCCCTCAAACCAGCTGCGACCAGTGCTCGCCCTCGGAGAAACAGACCAGGTGCCTGGCCGCCATCCTCGCAGGCCCGAAGCCCCGAGGCTCCACGATAGAGGCGGGCCCTGTGCCCAGCACCCCGCAGCTGGTGGGGGGCTACCCCCTCAGCCTCCCGCCCCAGCACTGCTTGGCCTACTGTCCAGAGAGGCGGCCTCCTGGGCCAGGGCGGGGCCAGCCTCCCGTGCGTGCGAGTTCTGGAGTGTCACTACCGCACGCCGCGAGGGCCTCTCTGGGACCAACTCTTTCTGCTGCTTCCTGCAGCCCCCCGGGCCCGGGCAGCAGCAGCAAGGGGGACCCCGAAGGGCTGCTGGGCTCTCCCGGAGCCCTCTCCTCTCCAGCCCTGGCCCTGGCTACACAGTGGGTCACACAGGCCCCTCATTAGGCGCTAATTGCCGCGGGCGCTGGGCCCCCCAGGGCCGTTGCTGGGATCACACCTGTTGACAAGCCGGGTCAGCCCCGGCGGGAAGGCGCGCAGCGTTGATGATGCCGCTAATGATGTGTTCTTGGCCCACAGTGATTCTCTTCCACTAATAAAGCCCTGCGCAGCCCGGGGCTGCAGGTCTCGCCTCGCAGAGCCTGGAGGGCTCGGGTGGGGACGCCTCAAGCCACGTTTCCTACAAAGGTCGACTCCTCTCTGGGGTTCTAGACTGAGAAGCACAGGGACCCGCCCCAGGTGGGCTCCCCACACCCAGCGCTCAGAGTCTGGAGCTGCTCAGAGGGCAGCGGGAGGGTCTGTACCGACTGGCCAGGAGGCCGCACCCCCATGCCCACCGAGTCAGGGCTGCGGGAGCACCTGGGACCAACAGAGACCAAGCTGACCTGCCCAGAGCCCCCAAGGGTGAAGACTCTCACCTTATAAGGAGACCCTAGCGGGGTGCCCGTACTAACAGCACAGTCCCCGGTTTATGAAAAGGAAGAGGAGGGTTTGGAAGGCAAGAGCCCTGTGGCTGGGTACGAGGCTGGCCTGGCACCGGGACAGTTGCCTGGGGCAGGCCCTGGGACACAAGGCCCTGCAGCCATGTGGGCAAGGCCTGCGGCCCCACAGTCTCCCCATTCTTCTCACCCGGTGGCTCCCGGCCCCAAGCTTAATACGGAGCACCTTTCGGCAGGTGGCCCTGCCAAGCTGGGGCAGCAGCAGTAAGCCCCTGCCCCTGGCCCAAGTCACCCCCCCAGTCCAACCCCCATGGGGGCAGCTGGGGGGTCCGTGGACCACAGACACCTTGACCACGTGGGCTGCACCCTCGAGGCATATCCCTGCTCCTACACCCCAGCCACGTGGAACCCCACTTCTGTCTAGCTTCTTGGGGGGTATTGACCCACACCACCATAACATAGAGAACATGTTTCAAAATCACGTTTCGGAACATTTTTATTTTGGGAAAGAAAAACTACCTTTTACTTGTCCCCGCCGGGGTCATTGTATTCCCACTGCACACAGACTGCCTGGCAAAGACAGCTGCTGGCCCAGCCCGGGACGGGTGGTCCTCGGCACCAAGGCCCGTGTCCCCTCTGTCTGTGTCCCCTCTGTCTGCCTGTGTCCCCTGTACCTGCCTGTCTGCTGGCCCCTAGAGGAGGGGGCTACAGCCAGGTGAGCCACACCCCATCATGAGGCCCTCCGCTGAACCCCCCGATTCCCATGAAAACATGGACACGTGGCCTGCGGTGGACTGAATGGTGCTTTCCTGCAGAACCTGTGGACGGGGCCTTATTTGGAAAAAGAGCCTTTGCAGACATAATTAAGTCAAGGCTCTCGAGAGGAGCTCATCCTGGATTAGGGCCCCGAACCCAGGGATCCTTACAGGATCAGAGAAGTGGGGAGACACAGGAGCCATGTGACAGTGGGGACAGATGCTGGAGGGACGCAGCCCGCGCCCGGGAGGCATGGATGCCCAGAGGCTAGAGGGTGGGACGGATCCCCCTGGAGCCGTTAGCGGGGCCCAGGCCTGCCAACACATTGATTTCAGACTTTGGGCCCCCAGACCACGAGAGAAAACTCTTCTGCGGTTGTAAGCCTCCCAGCTGTGGTTTTGTCCCCGCAGCCGCACGGTTCCGACTTCTCACAGGGTGAAACTGAGTCCACGGGCAGGAGGGCTCAGTAGATCCACATGCCTTGGTAGAAACCCCGCCTGCTCCTGTCCAACCACCAGATGCTTGATGGTCAGGTTTGGACAAAGCAGGTCCTGTGGGCGTGGCCAGAGCAGAGGACGAGCTCTGCACCGGCTCGGGTTCAGGGACAGGGGTGCCCACACACAGCCAGAGCGTCAGAGAAGGTGCCTACCAACCTGGCCTCAGGAGCCTCAGCCCTGCCCTGTGTCCTCATCTGGCCCTCGCGGTCCCCCACGTGTGTAAACACTGGCATTGCACATGGGAAGCGCAAGGTGAACGCTCGATAATGATGATGATGAAATAATTTGCAAAACGTGAGAGCACACACACTGGAGGCGAGGTGTATTGTTGGCACAAGAGCCTAGCGGCCCTAGGGACATGGCTGTGAGTTAATAAAATACCCCAAGGGGCTGAAAAGTCCCTGCTCTTGGCTCTACTCAGAGCAGGCAGGAGGAAGATGGGCCCTCATCGTATGCATGTGTGTGTATGTGTCAGAGAGAGAGAGGTCAGAAACCCCTGTTCAGCTTTTTTAACCAGAAGCTGGCTCTGGCACTCCCCCAGGCCCTCCTACAGGGGTAGAGCAGGGTGTGCTTACTTCCTGGGCCTCTGGGGGCCTCTTGGGGTAGCCAGCTTGAGCGGCAGCCTCCAGCCCCATTTTTAAAAATAGCTTTAAAGAGATATAAATACACATACCATGCAATTCACCCATTTGTAGTGTGTGATTCAATGGTTTTTAACATAATACACTATTAATTTTAAAATTGTGTTAAAACATACATAACAGCCTGGTAGCTCAGTGGTAAAGAACCCACTTGCCAACGTGTGAGATGTGGGTTTGATCCCTGGGTTGGGAAGATTCCCTGGAGTAAAAAACGGCAACCCACTCCAATAATCTTGGCTGGAAAATTCCACAGACAAGAGGAGCCTGTCTGTGGGCTACAGTGGGGCTACAGGTGGGCTACAGTCTGTGGGGTCTCAAAGAATCAGATACGACTGAGCACGCACACAATAGTGAGACTGTCAAGATTTCAGGTGCCGTACTCCAGCCCTTAGTCAGATATTGCCAGGACATGGAGGGGATGCCGGGGCCTGGAAGCCCACAGTAGAGCTCCTTGGGAAAACCCCTCTTGATGCTGAGAAGGAACTCCCATCCTGGGAGCCAAGAGGAGCAGCTGCAGGGGCTGGAGAAGGTCACGCCGGCTTGTGGGCCGCAGCCCCCTGGACTCCACACTTAATCCACAGGCAGGTGAAGAGTCAGCCGTCAGCGCCCACGTCAGGACAAGAACACCAAGAGCAGAGGCTGCGGTGGGCTCCCAAAACGTGAGATCACGCCCAGGGGATAGTCTGGGGCTGACCCTGCCAGGGTACCTTCAGGGCTGGGCCCAAGTTGCGAGGATGCACCAGATTTGACCACTGGGGTTTTCTGGAAAGCCCCCACAGGAAGTGGTCATTAAATGTGTATGAGGGAGACGTCCTTGGTGGTCCAGTGGTTGAGAATCCACCTTCCCACGCAGTGGACATAGGTTCGATCCCTGGTCGGGAACTAACATGCCAGATGCCACGGGACAGCTAAGCCCAAGCCGCAGCTACCGCCCCTGCGCTCCAGAGCTGCGGCTCCGCTAGAAGGGACGCCCCGAGCGCTGGAACGGAGACCCAGCGCAGCCAAAATGAAAATAATAATAATAATAAAGACAAAAAATGTATATGACCACTCAAGAATTGAGTCCAGCCAGCAGCGTTCTATCCGCGTTCCACAGAGAAAAGGGCTTTTCTCAGGCTGCTGTTGCTGCTGCTGCTAAGTCGCTTCAGTTGTGTCCGACTCCGTGCGACCCCAGAGATGGCAGCCCACCAGGCTCCCCCGTCCCTGGGACTCTCCAAGCAAGAACACTGGAGTGGGTTGCCATTTCCTTCTGGCTGGTCTCCGGAAAAACCGGGGGCGGGCTTGCCAACGCAGGGGACGCGGGTTCGATCCTCGGGCGGGGAAGATCCCCTGGAGGAGGAACTGGCAACCCACTCCAGTGTTCTTGCCTGGGAAACACCATGGACAGAGCAGCCACGGGGTCGCAAAAGCGTCGGACACGACCACGTAATTGAGCACACACCCTCCCAGAGCCGTGGGGCCCTGCACCGGCCAGCAGCCTCGGGGGAGCCGCTCCGCACCCCTGCTCCCATTCCCTTCTCACTCCAACCGAAGCTGGCCGCCTCTGCGCGCCCGGCGCCCTTCTGGGTTCTTGGGCTGGTCCAGAACCAAGAACAGCGCCTCCGCAACTTCTCTCCGGGGCTGAGACTGGTGGAGGCGAGCCAGGCGCCCCGAGGGAGTCACGGCCCCTTCCCCGCGGCCCTCGCCGGCGCGCAGGCGGCGCGGGTTGCGCGGTGCCCGGCCCGCCAGCAGGGGGCGCGCGCCCCTGGGAGCCCGGCCGAGGGGCCAGCTGCGCATGCGCACGCGGCGCTTACCGGCAGTGTGGCGGAACTCTCTCGCTCTTTCGCGGTGTTTGGCGACGCCGTCCGCGCCGGGGCCGGCGGCAGTGTGGCGCCATGGCATCGCCCTTCAGCGGGGCCCTGCAGCTGACGGACTTGGACGACTTCATCGCGCCGTCTCAGGTGGGCGGGCCGGGCGGCTGCTTAGCGCGAGGAGTCCTCTCCGCTGCGGTCTCCCCCGCCACCCCGAGAGAGGGGCTCGGAATCGGGGGGCCTGCTGGGTCGCACAGCCCCGCGATTTCCGTGTCCCCTTCCCGGGCGGCCGCGACAACCAGAGTGACCCAGCTCGGGGCCGGGAGGCCCCGCCGAACTTCCCAGGCCGGCCCCTCGCCCCGCCGCGAGGGCAAGGGGGGGCGTTCTGCTGCGGTCGGCGTGGGTGTCCTCCCGGCGGGAGGAGACAGAGCGTGTCCCCAAGGGGACAGGCCAGCCGCACGTGAGGGCCGCCGGCCGCCTCCCCTGCTGCCCCGCTTATCGGTTGCCGGCAGCCGCGCGGGCCCAGGGCTCGGCCGAGGCGTGCCGGGGGCGGTGGGGTTGAGGGGGGGCGCGAGGGGCCGGACGGACCTCCTGCCAAGGCTTTCCGAGGCTGCTCGCTGGGAACGCGACGGCCAGCGAGCTTCCTCTCGGGCGGAGAGGAACGGGGGAGAAAGGAATCTTTTTCCAGGAACTGGGCGGGGCAGAGGTTTTCTGCCGACCCTCGGCCTCCAGTGAAACACTGGCCCTCCGTGCGGTGCCCCACCCGCTATTTACTGGCGGTGTCCGCGGACAGGTTAGGTTGGCCACACCGCCTGCACCTGCATCAGGTCAGCGACCTCGATGCGGGCAGTGTGTGAACGCGCTCGAGTAGGGTAAGCACCCACAGCGCCAAGACCGCTTCTGCGGTGGGAAGGCCGGAATCAGGGCAGAGTTTTCGTCCCAGGCGGTGTGGGGGCCTCTCCGCCGCTGTCCGCTCAGGCGCCCTTCGGGTCTTTTACGGGTAGGACTGCATCAAGCCCATGAAGGTGGATAGGAGGCCGGGAAGAGGCGTGGCCAAGATCCACATCGAAGATGACGGGAGTTACTTCCAAGTCAGTCAGGTAAGTTCCAGCCCAGCTGACCTGTCCAGTGACAGGTGCAGTGACCATGGCACCTTCCACGTGTCACCAGCCCTTTTTCAGGTGTGCACTGCAGAGGGCTCTTTGCCGAGGTGGCAGTTCTGGCATCCCTCTCTCTCAAGTTCTAATTGTGTAACATTTTCTAGTCCAGACCACTTGTTCTTAGTGAAAGCTACTTCCTGTGTAACTGAGCAATGCCAAGACCCTGGTCCCCCGGCATTAAAGTTGACACCCTGACTGTCTGCCATTTGGATCCTCGAGAACACCCATGCTGTCCCAAGGACTGCAGGCACCACTGGGCGCACCGGCCCAGGGGTCCCTCCCAGCAAGCGAGGAGCCACAGGATGGCTCGCGGCGGGCCAGACAGCGGGAGCCAGCGATTCCGGGGAAGGAGTCGCTGTTTACTCAGCCCTGGAGGACGACCTGGCAGCCCAGCTGGGGTCCCGCCTGAGCCCAGCAAGCACGGGAGGCGGGGTCCTTCATGGGGCCAGGGGCCCTGCTCCAGGGCAGCAGGGGTTGACCTGGAGGGAAGGCCAAAGCACATTAGTCCCTGCTGGCCTCGAGGCTGGCTGGGCCAGGAAAGCACCCTGAGCTCGGACTGCTGCTGCAGTGCAACGTGGGCCTCGCGAGTGGACTGGGAGGGGGTCCCGGCTAGTCAGCCCCCGGTCACACTTTGGGCCCCTGAAGCTTTCCCGGCCCTGACTCAGACCACTCCTGTGTGTGCAGAGGAAGTGAGGGCTCTGCTGGGCCCGTTTGCAGCTCAGAGCTGCCCAGCCACCGGCCTGGAGACCAGTGTGAATGCCCAGTCCTCGACTATCTGGCGGCGTAACTGCCCCTTGCATGCCTCGCCCACTCTTCTCTGTGCAGGTGTTGGGGGACACAGGCTCCCACCATCTCCTCCTCCCTGTCCCTCTGTCCTTTCTTCTTTCATCTTCGCCCTTGCCTTTCTCTTCCTTCTCCTTTCAGAGCCTGGCCTTGAGCATTTTCCTGTCCCCACAGCACTTTCCTGTCCCCGTAGGCACAGTCTGGGGACCAGTGACAAGTCGGCTGCATCGTTGCACATTTAATGTCCATGTCCCGCCCCTGGCGGGCAGCAAGGCTCTTTAATACAATACGCCAGCCACGTTTGTACCCGAGTTAGGATTTGGTGCTTCTAGGAAAGTTTAGAACATATATTTCTGTCCTAAATATTTAATTTCTAAAAACTTACGGCACATACAGCCAGCCGACTGCCACGCTGCTTGTCAGCGCTGTGAGCCAGAGAATGAAGCTCTCCCATGGGTCCCATCATCCTGAGCGCTGTGTCCTCATGTGGAAGGGCCCTTGGGGTACTGGGTTCTCATGCTTCTAGGATGGAGGGATGAAGAAGCTGGAGAAGGCCAAGATCTCGCTGGACGACTGCCTGGCGTGCAGTGGCTGCGTCACCTCAGCAGAGACCGTGCTTATTACTCAGCAGAGCCACGAGGAGCTGCGGAAGGTTCTAGGTGCCAATAAGGTGAGTGGTGGGCCGTCTTCAGATGCCACTCTCACCCAGCGTCCCTCACTAGTGTCGTCGGGGCAGCTCATCTCCTGGTGCTACCTCTCCTGGGGACTCCTGGCGTTGAAGTGTTAACCCTAAACTTCGAGTTCTGTGTGTTTGCAAAATTGACACGCCCTGATGGGGTCAGGCTGTAAACCACACAGAGTAAGCCGTGGGTCCCGTGCTTTGCAGACAGCAGCACCTGATCAGCAGAAGCTGGTTGTCATCTCGGTCTCGCCTCAGTCCAGAGCGTCGCTGGCTGTGAGGTTTCAGCTGAATCCTACGGATACCGCCAGGAAATTAACAGCATTCTTTAAAAAAATAGGTAGGTGCTAAACCTTGGCAAGCTCCTGCGTGGACATGGGGCTAAGGTGACACCTGGCTATCACTGGACTTAGTGTATCAGAAGCTCTGTTGGAGGTTGACTTAGCTTGAGGTTCTGTTGTGATGATTGAGAGAAGGGCCTTTTAATAAAAAAAACCCTGAGTTTTGCTCCTGCACATCCCCGAGCCTGGAGTTCACCTACTCTTTACTTTGTTTTTAAATTATCACCACCAAGGCACAGTTCTCAGGCCTGAGTTTGGCTCCTGGTTGGCCCCTGCACGCCAGGGGCAGGGCTGGGAGGGCGTAGAGGGCTCAGTGCAGGTGGCTGTGCCGGCGTGTGCGGGGTAGCGCCTGCAGGCCCAAGCTCAGAGGCAGGGCGCCGGGCATCCACCACGGGCGCGTCCGGTGACGCCTGCCCACCCTGGGCGCAGCCGTCCTTCTGGGAGTGAGGTGGGTGCTCCCTCACAGGCGCACACTATGTGTTCGACACCGCCTTCTCGAGGAACTTCAGCCTCCTCGAAAGCCAGCGGGAGTTCGTGCGGCGGTTCCGAGGACAGGCCAACCCCGAGCAGGCCCTGCCCGTGCTGACTTCTGCCTGCCCAGGTGTGCGCCCGTGGCCGGTAGCTGGACGTGGTGAGGAGGGTGGGGGCTCTTTGGCAGGAGCCGCTTCGGTACCTGAGGTGATCATGGGGGTGCTAGAGACACGTGTCGGCAAGAGCAGAGCAGGGGGCTCCTTAGTGGGACCCTAACCCCTTGCATGAGTCGGGCCACCCCCAGAAGTCACCTCACCGCCCCTCTCACGCCCTGCGTTGGCCTCAGGCTGGATCTGCTACGCTGAGAAGACCCACGGGAGCACCCTCCTTCCCCACATCAGCACTGCAAGGTCCCCACAGCAGGTCATGGGCTCCCTGGTCAAGGATTTCTTTGCCCAGCAGCAGGTAACAGGGACCCAGAGTGAACCCCCCTGCGGCGCCCCCCACGCCTCCCCCCATCATCCCCGCACCACCGCCTCACTGCCACGCCCTGCGCACAGCGTCTGACTCCCGACAAGGTCTACCACGTGACAGTAATGCCCTGCTATGACAAAAAGCTGGAAGCCTCCAGACCCAACTTCTTCAGCCAGGAGCACCAGACACGCGATGTGGACTGTGTCATCACCACAGGTGCGAGGCCAGGCCAGCCGGCGCCGTGACCAGGAGCCCTGCGTCTGTAACGGCCTCTCTTGCTCTTGAGACTCAGCTGAAGCGCATCTGTGCTGTGGTCTCCTGCAGGTGAAGTCTTCAAGCTGCTGGAAGAAGAAGGGGTCTCGCTGTCGGAGCTGGAGCCGGCTCCTCTGGACAGTCTGTAAGTTATCACCGGCCGTGTCGGACGGGCTGTAAGCTCACCCAGCACCGGGTACTCTCCACCGGAGTGTCCCAAGGGTCCTGATGGGTGGCAGAAGGGGCCGTGGCCCTTGACGCAGGCACTGGCCTCCTCCCTTTTCCCTCGCCTGGCCTCCCTCGGCCCCTCGTGTGCCTCGGTGTCCAAGATGCTTGAGCTCCCGACAACTGGCCGATGGTCGTCAGAGCTGACCCTGACTTCACACAGGTCTGAGGTCCCGGGACAGGTGGTACGACAGGGGGGACAGTCCTTTGCTGCACAAGCCTCCTCCCGACACACCTTCAAAGCCTTGGGCTCTATGGCTCATCTTCGGCTTAGAAAGCAAACGCTCTCAAACCTGAGACAGAGGTTGCTCAGAGGCCTCGGTGGGCAGCGGCCCCAACACCACCTGAGGCCTGGCCTCTTCCCCAGGTGCAGCAGTGCCTCTGCCCAGGAGCCCACCAGCCATCGGGGCGGGGGCTCAGGGGGCTACCTGGAGCACGTGTTCCGGCATGCAGCCCAGGAGCTCTTCGGGATCCATGTCACTGAGGTCACCTACAGACCCCTGAGGTCAGTGGGGAGGGCCATAGCTGGACCCTACGCTCTAGCTCAGGTGACGGAACCAGCACTCCCGAGCCCTGGGTCTCCTCCTGGTATAGCTCAGCGTCCCCTACCCACAGCACCATGGTACACGGGGGCGGTACGGAGCTCCTGGCACACACTGTGTCCTGATGTGAGCCCCCACTCCAAGGAGGGTGGGCTGGGGCTCATCTGACCGTGGGAAGGAGGGGTTCCCATTCTACAGGCCAGGAACCTGAGGCTGGGGCTACCTGCCCCACTGGTGGGAAGGAGCTTCTTCCCCTCCCCCTCACCGCCCTCACCGGGAGTGAGCCTGGTATGCTGTGTGGACAGCCAGGTCTGTGCCCTCAGGAACAAGGACCTCCAGGAGGTGATTCTAGAGAGGGAGGGCCAAGTCCTGCTGCACTTTGCCGCAGCCTACGGCTTCCGCAACATCCAGAACCTGGTGCAGAAGCTCAAGCGCGGGCGCTGCCCGTACCACTACGTGGAGGTCATGGCCTGCCCCGCAGGTAGCTATGGGCAGGGGGCCCCTGGGACCCTGCGTGCCAGCTGGCACCCTCCATGACCACACCTGCCCTCCTCTGCCACAGGGTGCCTCAACGGAGGGGGACAGCTCAAGGCCCCCGACACGCCCGGCAAGGAGCTCCTGCAGCAGGTCGAGAGGCTGTATGGCCTAGTCAGGACAGAAGCACCGGAGGATGCACCCGGGGTCCAGGAGCTATATGAGTGCTGGCTGCAGGGCGCAGGCTCGGAGCGGGCTGGCCGCCTGCTGCACACCAGCTACCACGCGGTGGAGAAGGCTGGCTCTGGACTCAGTATCAGGTGGTAGAGGCCTCACGGGTCCAGCTGGTCCACTGCCACCAACACCAGGACTCCTGAGAAGGTGGGGGGTCTCCAGCAAGGCAGTTGCTCAAGACTCCGAGGGGCACCCCAAAATGCTGCAGGGACACTGGGACCCTTGGAGCAATGGAACTCGGGATCGCTCTCACCTGGACTCCTTCGGGGCTGCAGGCTCTACCGGCCGCTGGCCCTCTCCATGGTCCTGAGCCCTGAGAGGCCCGGGCTCCCCCTGGGTGTGGGGTCTTAGCTCGTCCTGTGGGAGGGCTCCTCACCCTCCATCTCTAGAGTCCCCCCAAACTCCTGTGGGGCAGTGGTGACAGGCTGGACCTGCCCGGCTGGTGAGGTCACAGCAGAGCCTGGAGGACCTGCCACACTGGGCAGCCGAGGACAGTGGCCGGACACAGGCAGCCGGCCCGTGACTCCACCTGGGGTGGGGTGCCCCTCCACCGAGACCAGGTGTCTGACAGAGCTGTGGTGCCTGGGGCCGGAGAACCTGCCTCCCGGGGGCTGAGTCCTGTGTCCACAGCTGGACCCCCACTGGCTGGGGCCAGGGCGGGACAGACCGAGTCGCCCCCCAGGCACATGCCTGAGAAGCTCATTTCTAGTACAAACAGCTTCTTTTTGAGAGTGTCTGTCTGCATCAAGAAAAAGGCCTTTCAAAGCTTTATTTGAAGTTCAAGAGCCCTGTGCACCCCACTGTACTGTGTGCAAACACCCCTGTCTCACTGTGGCCCAGAGTGGGGCAGGGTGTCCAGCCCCGTAAGTGCCAGAGCGCCCACCCTCCGGGGCCGGGCAGGACTGAGGATGGCTGGGCCCTCCTGTGGGTTGAGGGAGGAGGGCTGTGTGGCCTGGCCCATGTAGAGCTCACTTCTGCCCGGGTGTGCTCAGGAGCCCCCACTGCAGCGCGAGGAGAGCCCGGGCCTGTGGCTGCAGCGGCTCAGCCGCCCTCTCGAAGCTCGCTCGCTCCCTGCAGAGCACATCCAGGACGTCGGCTGGGGCCACCTTCCCCGTGAACTTGCGCACAGACTCCTCTCTGTGGGGAGAGGGGGCACCATGGGGCTCAAAGGGATCCACGGGGTGAACCAGACATGGTGGTAGAGACAGCTCAGGGACCAGCCCCGTACCACCTGGTATCCAAATAAGTGCAGGGGAGACCCAGAGAACAAGTTGGCCCCGTGCCAGCCTGTTGTACAGCGAGGCCCCCGGGGAGGACACAGGTCCCCAAGACGCACTGGCTCAGGCCCTGCCCCATGCTCCCCAGCCCCCCTTACCCACACAGGAGGGCCCAGCACGCTGGCCAGTACTCACGCCACCCTCAGGAAGGGGTTGTAAAGGAGTTCCTCGCCCAGAGTTGCGGGCACTGTGGGCACATCATCCTCATCCCTCTGCTGGAACGAGCACAGGCCCCAGTCACCGCCTTGTCTGGCAGCCCCAGGCAGCTTGGCTCCATCACCCGCAGCCTGGGGGTTTGAGCCCAGGCCCTGAAGGTGAGCACTCGAGGGCCAGACTGCAGGTGGCCCAGAGCCTAGAATGGGTGAACGTCCCAGCCAAGCCAGGCCTGGTCACCCAGGCCAGAAGTCACGGCTGACACCCCCCCCCCCTGCCCACACACACACACTTGGTGCTGTCTTGGCCCCAGCCTGCCCCACCCTCCAACCTTGCCACTGAGAGTGGGGGAGCAGCCACACCTTGGCCCACGACAGCTTAGCCTTCACGTGGTCGTTGTAAGGTTCCACTTTCTGTGCGAACTCGAGGTTGCCCAATGTGTGCTCGTGGCCGCAGAATACCTTCTGGAGAGACGAGGTGATCGGGTGCACAGCATGCCCACGGGCAGAGACACTCCCCACCCCCTCGCCGGTCCACTTCCTGCCATGGCTGGCAAGAAGGCAGTCATCCTGAACCCTGGCGTAGGCAGGTGCAGTGCGTGCTGCTTATATGGGAAGCCGGGCCCCCACAGCCATGAGAGGGCAAGGGGCAGGCTGCTCACTGTCTCAGGGGGCAGGGTGCCCAAGGTCTCCACCAAGCTCTGGTACATCTGCTGAGCTGTGCCCTCCAGGCGTGAGCCGCAGCCGGCCACGGACAGTGCATCCCCTGGGGAGTTGGGTGGGTCAGAGAGAGTGGAATGGGGCACGGGGAGGTGGGGCAGGTGGGTACAGGGCAGCCAGTACCCGAGAACACGGCGGGAGGGTCCGGACACTCCTCTTCCCACAGGAAGTAGCTCATGTGGCCCAAGGTGTGGCCGGGTGTCAGGAGGCAGCGCACGTGGATGGCCCCAAACTGTGGCAGAGAAGCAGGTGAGGATGTTGGGCCCAGGCTCTCTCCCCGTCCCTCCCAGGCGCGCGCTCACCCGCAGCTCCTCGCTATGTGCCAGCCTGCGTGTCAGCGCACAGATGCGCTCGTCCGCACCCAACACCACCAGACCAGGCAGCAGCCTCGCCAGTTCCGCGTTGCCGCGAGCGTGGTCCCTGAGGATGGTTGACAGTGGAATCACGTGGGGTTGAGGCTGGTTGGAGTGAACCCGCCTGGCCCAGCCCTGCCCCTGTGGCACTCACCAGTGGTGATGGGTTGTCAGCACAGTGGTCAGTGATACCCCCTCCCGGCCCACGATCTCCAGCAGCTGAAAGGGATGGGAGTTAGGGACATGCAGATGGCCCAGGTGGCTGCCTGCATTGGGGCACCAGGCCTGGGTGCACAGTGCCCCAGGCACGGGATGGTGCTAGGGGCAGCAGAGACCCAGCAGACGATTAGTGAGCACCCACTGTGTACAAAATAGGCACCAGATGAAAAAGTTCAGAGATGGTTCTAACCTCAGAGGAGAACCAAATCAAGAAACCCTAAACTCCAAATAACCAGAGACCAGAAAATAGGGGAGGGTCTGCCCCCAGTAGTGTTGTCCAGAGCCTCTACCAGCGGCCTAAGGTGCCTGGGCCCACAGCAGTGCTCCCGCTGCCTCAAACCTGCCCTCACCCTTTTGGGCACGGCCACGTCCACGGCCACAGCTTCCCGCGTGCGCTCCTCGATGACCAGGTACATGTAGTTGTCCTCAAGCACAGGGATGACTTTGACCTTCATGGCCGCAGAGCTCAGCCGCACCGCACCTCCTGAGCCCCTTCCTCAGCGTGGGGCTGCCCTCTCCAGACTCCAGGCAGGGCTGTGTGCGGGAGGGGTTAGTTCCACACACACGCGCTGGGGGCCAGAGAGGAGCCTCGCTGGCTGCTGCCGGACTGTCCCGAGGCCCGTCTGGAAGGCCAAGCGCCAGGCTCCAGATGACCTGCAGCTGCGGGGACCAGTCCCTCGCCGAGACGCCTCCCGCAGCAGGCCCCGCCCCCACGCCAGAAGCCCCGCCCATAAAACCACGCCCCCGTCCGGTCCCGCCCCCAGTAGGACCGCTGCCCGAGTAGACCCCGCCGGCTTTCCAGGCCGCCCCCCTTCCCCCTCCCGGCGCAGCGCGACCCCGGGCCCACCCCTCTCCGGGCTCCGCCCCTCTCCGGATCCCGCCCGTCTTCGGATCCCGCTCTCAGCGCCGCTCCGCAGGCCCCCGCCCCAGACCCCCTCCCGACCCGGCCATCCCCTTCCCGAAGGTCCGCTTACCTACGTGGGCTGGGCCAGCTGGTCGCGCGGACTCCCTGAAGGACAGGCGGACAGAGGCAGGCCTCGGGCGCCAATCCCGGGGCCTGGACGGAGCGCGCCACTCACGCCGCCGCCAACGGTCCGGGCCCAAGGGGCCCGCCCGTGGGGCCGGCCCGGAGCCTGCGCGCCGCGGGACCCGAGCCCGGCGCAGGAAGCACGCGTGCGCGGAGGGAGCGCGCGCACTCGTCCGGCCAGTCGTGCCCGGAACTCTGGTGCCTACTCCGCGAAGCCCTCCTGGCACCGCGCTGAGTCAGTCTTCCTGAGTCCCCCGGCCCCGGGTTGGGACGTCTTCGGTCGGGCTGGGAGTATAGGGAGGCTCCCGTTTATTCGGTTGCTCGTCCCGGCGCCCAGCCTGGGGGCCTAATGAGTGTGGAACCCACATGATAAGGCAAAGCGCGCTGCCTGAGAATAACAGTAACAGGCGCGGCCGCTCGGCTCCCCGTGCGCTGTCCCACACCTCCCGAGCCTGGGCCTTCTGCGCACTCCTGGTTCCATCCTCGCCCCTGAGACATGCTGGGGTGACCGTCTGAATTTCCCAGATAATGAAAAGGAAGCCGGAAAGGTGTCACCAACCACTGAACTGTCCTGCTTGCCCTCGTGGGCGGGGCACCGGGAGTCTCCTGGGAACGACAGAGGCCTTGGCAACACAAACCACGGTGTTGCAGCAACAGGCCAGTAGTCGATGCGACACTGGGCTTAGGGCAGCCTGCAGTCCCTTCTGTGTATGTATGGAGCATGTGGCAGCCCCAGAGCCCCCTCCTCGGGCCACTGAGAATGTGAGTCCTCCCAGGACACTGCTGCTTCTGGGGTGTCCCCTGTTCCCTCACAGGCCAGGAGGGGTGTATGTACTCAGGACCTGGGCCTG
Organism: Capricornis sumatraensis; assembly: GCF_032405125.1. Lineage (NCBI taxonomy): Eukaryota > Metazoa > Chordata > Mammalia > Artiodactyla > Bovidae > Capricornis > Capricornis sumatraensis. The sequence goes on from NC_091071.1 coordinate 41,726,962, forward strand.
ATCCTGGCCACGGGAGAGCCTGCAGCTCTGCCAGGCTGGGTGTGCAAGGGTGGAGGCCACAGCCCGGGCCTGAGACAAACCTTGGGGTCGAGTGGTGGTGCCTCCCTAGGTTCTGCCATGGGCCGAGGCCTGGCTGCCAGGAGTCCCTGGGGGTGCTGCAGCCTGGGCCACCAACCTTGGGATAGAGCTTCCCTCAGACCTAGAGCTGAGTGAGGAGCAGCGGCTGCAGGTGGGTGTGGGGCTTCTGGGTGCTGGCAGGAGGGAGGGCCTCCCCAGGGCCTCACAGACTCAACCTCTCACCCTGACCAACCGCAGGTCTGCAAGGAGCTGGTCGACCTGCAGATCAAAAACCAGCGCCTGCAGGAGCAGCACGATGCTGAAATCTTTGAGCTGAAGAGTGAGGTGGGCAATGATGTGTGCCCAAGTGTGGCATCCCGAGGGCATGTGGGGGGGTGTAGTTGTGCCCCGAGTGACTATGCACACTCGCACTCTGTCTGTACACACTCACACACCCCACCTGTCCTGTGTATGCCACCTCCCTGTGGATGCCCAGATGGACGATGACCTGGTCTCCCGCAGATCCTGTGGCTGGAGAGCCGCATGCTGGAGCTGGAGCTGCAGGGAGCGCAGGCGGCCCCAGCAGAGGCTGATCCAGGGCACCACCCAGCCCTGGCACAGGAGCTTGGGCACAAGGCCAGGGGGCAAGGACACTCCTTCCGTCACAGACTCCAGGTCACCTGGAGTGCACGGCGGGAGGTGGGGGCGGGGGCTGCCTGGGTGGTAACTAAGCAGGTCCAGGGTGGGACAGTGAGGCCTAAACAGCTCTTCTGTGCAGGTACAGTCCACAGACTTCCTGACCCCCGAGAACAAGCAGCAGGAGCTGGGGGACGGCACAGGGGTGCAGCCACCCAGCCTGAAGGTCTGTCAGGGTTTCTCCCAGCCTGGGGTGGAGGTGGGGTGGGACAGGGGACCCGGGGCGTGGGCTTTCGTCCAGCCAGCCGTCCTGTGCCCCACAGCTGCCGGCAGAGGCAAAGCGGGTGCAGGAGCAGCACGGGGCTCGGCAGAAGGCCCTGGAGACATGTGTGTGAGTGGCTTCCTCCCTCATCTGGGACTGGAGGGCCCAGCGAGCAAGGGGGCTGTTCTCAAGGGGAAGGGGGGGGGTCACCCTTCCTGGGCCCGGCTGAGCCTCACACTGTCCACAGGGCAGCCCTGGGCCGGCAGCTGCAGGGAGCCTGGGAGGAGGCCAGGACAGCTGGGCAGCAACTGGCTGCACAAGCCGTGGTGAGGCCCAGCCCTACCTGCTTTGCAGAATGGCTTCGCAAAGTCCAGCTGTGGACACAGACTCAGGGCCTCCTCCACCCCCAGGTGTTGTCTGCCTGCCGGGGCCAGCTCCACCAGACTGAGGCAGAAAACGCCTGGCTGCAGCTGCAACTCAAGAAGCTGAACGAGGCGTATGCCATCCGACTAAAGCACTGTGCCCGAATCGTGGCCGTGAGCACCGAGGGGTGGCCCTGTACTGGGTGGGAGGCCTCTGGGTCCCGGGGAGCCTGAGCCTGGCCTGACTGCGATCAACCACCTCCGAGAGACTCTTGACCTTGTTGGAGACTTCAGGCCTGTCCAGCACACTATCCTCAGACCAGCTCTAGGGAGGGAATGAAGAGGGAGAGATTGGATTCAACCAAGCCCCGCCCTTCCCGGTCCTGGCCCCGCCTCCTCCAGGGATACGCAGATGGTGCAGGCCCGAAGCCCACAGTCGCAGCCCTTTGGACATTCTTGGAGACCACTCTGGAGGACATTAGGGCAGCTCATCACAGCCGTGAGCAACAGCTGGCCCGGGCCGCCCGCACCTACCGCAAGTGCCTGGCAGATCTGAGCCGGAGGCATGAGGAGCTGCTGACTGCCCACAGGTGGGCCCCTCCCTGAGACGGGCACCCCGGGGTGGACGGCCCCTCCCTGAGACGGGCATCGGTGGGCAGACGGCCCTGTGAGACCCGGTGCGGGGCTTAGTGTGCAGCAGATGCTGGTGGACCCTGTCAGGGCCCCTAGGACCCCCAGGGCTGCCTTTGGTGCGGCCCCCTCAGATGTGGCACTGCTGCCCCGGCACACAGTCACCGAATCCAGCCACCAGACAGAGGACCAGGCCAAGCTGGAGAAGCAGCTCCAGAAGCTCAAGGCCCAGGTGACCCCTCTCTGCTGCCCCCTAACCCACCCCAGGACCCCTTCCAGGCTCAGCCAAGCCCAAACCTCCAGGCCTTGGAGCAGCCTGCCCTGTTTAGCAACCCCTGCTCTTGTTCCCACAGGAGGGATCCAGTGAAGTCTCCCAGGGGGGCACATTAGAGCCGCAGTGAGTACCTAGTGTGGGTGCTGGGGGGGCCCATCTATTCTGGAAGGTGGCTACAGGGGCAGTGTTCTGGTTGCTGCAGCGAAGTGATCTCGCTGTGACTTCCAGTCTTGGCCTGCTTAGGAGACACTGTCTCAGAAAACCAAGTGCCTGGAGTGAGGAGGGGTCCTGACAGGAGAGGGGTTAACCTTGAATGGGAGGGTCAGGGAGATGCCGCAAGGAATGGACATCTCGGCTGAGACTCAGGAGCCCCAGCTGTAGACCGCTGGGGGCATGGACAGTAGAGGGCCCGACCCAGGACAAGGCAGGGGCAGCTGCCCGGTTACTTTCACAGCCTTTGTGCCTTCATGCTCCCAGCATGAAGCCTCCTTACTGACACTGCAGTCACTCAGCTTTCCGAGTGGCCAGTGGGGCCCCCACAACCACCCCCCGCCATACAAAGATGGCACCAAGACTCAGGCAGGGCCATCCCAAACTTGCTCCCAGGAGGAACCTCAAGGACCGCAGGGCCCTGACTTGAGCAGGGTTGTTGATCAGCACTTGGGTCAATGCCAGCTCTCACACCCACCCTCTGCCTCCTCTCAAGGGGCCTAGAAGCTGCGTCCTGGGCCCAGATCCGCCAGAATCTACAGGAGTTTGCCCGTGGCACCCAGGTAGTGAGCAGAGCCTGGCCTGAGGCCCCTCCTCACACTGCGCCTGGCTCATGGCTTGTGTCCCCTACGCCAGGCAGAGCTGGAGCGGGAGCGGGCACAGCTGCTGGTCCGCGCCACGATGGCAGAGGAGCAGCTTTCTGAGCTACAGGAGTATGTGGACCAGCACCTGGGAAGGTGGGCCTGGGATCTGGGGACCTCAGTCCCAGGCACTGGCAGCAGGGCTTGTCCACAACCAGGCAGGTGACTAACCTGGTTTCTTTGAGCAGGTACAAGCAGGAGATCCTACGGCTGAGAAAGCTGGTGGGTACAGGGGACCCCTGGAAAATGGGGGCCATACCTTCAGACAACCCCAGCACCCAAGGACCTGCAGCCACTAACTGGTCAACAGGCAAACCAGGAGCAGAACTCTTCATAGTCAGCCAGCATGGCGCTCTCCCCAAAGCACCCCCTAGAAGATGACTTCACCCAGCCCTCCAGCCAACAAGCAGCAGGGTGGGGTCTTCCCTTGTGGTCCAGTGGCTAAGTCTCCACGCTCCCAATGCAGGGCACCCTGGTTCAATGCTGATCAAGGAACTAGATCCCACATGCCACAACTAAGAGTTCTCAAAAGAGTTCTCAAAAGATCCCACGTGCTGCAACTAAGACCCAGCATAACCAAATAAATAAATATTAAAAAACAGAATCAGGGTGGAGCCCAGAGTCTTTATTGCATACAGTCAGCCACTCTGAGAACTGGGTGTTCCAAGTATGGAGGCAGAACCGGGCCCTGGCACAGCCTGCCCAGCGGGCCCACCTCTGTGAATGTCATAGGCCCAGACTCGGTCCAGGCCCTCACCTACCACAGCCACAGGCTGCCAGGTGGGGAGGGGGAAGCGCCCAGACACCACGCGGGCTCCTGCAGGCAACTCTGCCTGCAGCTTGTCCTCCAGCAATGGGAGCTGTGGGAGAGAGGGGAGGGTGGTGTGGGCAGGCGGGTCATGGCTCCCCCAGCAGCTCCTCCAGGCCCAGTGCCTACACTGGGGATGGCCTGGGCGTCCCATGGAGTCAGCAAACCCCAGACCTACCACACTAGGAGCCAGGAACACAGACACATTGTAGCAGTCCCTCAGGCTCACCTGCAGGAAGAGAAGTCACCCCAGCTGGGAAAGAGGTTTGGTGGGCATGGAGTCACCACAGCTTCCAAGGCCCAGCCCCAGCCTGCCAGGTGACAGAGGCACCATGCCAGAACTGGAAGCGTGGAGAGCAGGCGTGGGGTATGAGGGGATCCAGGGCTCCCTGGGTTACCTTCCAGAGGTCCTCACGGTGGTAGCGGACACTGCCAGCACAGCCTGCCCTCCAGGCACGCAGCCGCGCCAGTCCCACCAGCCAGGGGTTCAGCTCGTAGCCCACAGCGGGGCAGAGGCCGCACCTGTGGGCAGCCAGCACCTGTGGGCCCAGAGAGTCAGGTCCAAGAGACGCGGAGGCGCGCTCACAGAAAAGGTTATAGCAAAGATGTCCCCCCACACACAGTCCTTACAATCCTACCGTCCCCAGAGCCCAGGTCCACTGTCTTCCCAGGACGACCTCGCAGCAACGACAATACATGCTCCACCTGCCTGGCACTCGCGCCGACATAGGGCACCTGGACGCGGAAGGCGGGGCTGTGAGGGTGGGGCCCGCCTCCCAGGCCTCCTCTCTGGGCGAGGGAAGTCAGGTCCCACTTGAAGCGAGCCCCACCCCACAGCCCCGCCGGCCCAGCGCAGCAGCACCCTCCGCCTCATACCTGCGCTCAGCGCCCCGCCCCAGCCCGGCCCACTCGGCCGGCGCAGGCCTGCCGCGCCCCGGCCCCGCACCTGCAGGCGCAGCGGCACGCGGCGGAAGCCTGGCTGCAGCAGCAGCGCCCACATGGCGTAGACTGCCAGGCCCGAGCCCGCCGCCACCTGCAGCAGCTCCAATGGGCCCGGCCGCCGCTCGCGCAGCTCCGTCAGCGCCTCAGCCGGGTCGTCCTGCTCCATGGCTGCGGGGCACTGGCTTAGGGGCGTCCCGCCGCAGGGACCCTCCCCGGCTCAGGCCCGAGATCCTCACGCCCCAGCACCGGGCCAGAGACAGCCCCTCCCCGCCGCCCTCGGCCTGCACCGCGCAGCTCCCTCCTCCTCCGCGCCCTCCCGACCCGGGTTGCCGACGCCGGAAGGGGCAGGGCGGCGGCCTCTCCGAGACGCCGGAAGCGGCCGGTCCGTTCGCGTCCTTTTTCCCCCGGGTCCCGGGCCCGTGCCGCGGGTTCCGGGGCGACCCTCGGGTTCTGGCCGCACAGCACGCGGCCCGTTAGCGCTCGTCCCTCAGCCGCGGACGTTGCTGCAGACCCTAGTGCGGCGCGTCCCAGAGCGGGGGCCGCCCGTGGGCGGAGGCCCGTGCGGTCTGGCTGGAGCCCAGGGGCGGCGGTCCGCCTGCGAGGAAGGGCTCACGAGGCTGAGGCGGCGACCAGCACACCCCGATCGCCCGCCGAGCCCAGGAGCAGTCTCGGGGGGCCTGGGCCCTCCCACGGCTGAAGGCAAAGAGCCCGAGTGCGCGAGAAACGCCAGGCTCTGCAGAGGCGGGGGCGGGGGGTTGGGCTCCGCTGAGGGGCCGGAGGGGGATTGACAAGAATTCAGCAGAACCGAGAAGACAGATGGCTGTCTCAGCGAGACGGGAGGGGAGACGAATACGAGGGGCTGGACCCTCTGGCAACTGGCCCAGCCATGGGAGTGGGAGCAAGAGCCCCAGGAACTGGGGAGATCACCTCCCTTCTCCAGAAAGCATCACACACACAAAGAAAGATCGAGCTCCCAGAAGTACCCTGGCAGAACTTGGGAACGGGAGAAGGAACTGGCAGGACAGAGCCAGGACCCGCTCCTGAGGCCAGAAGGCCTTGAGTGGTAGAAACTTGTCTGCACACAGGCTCCTCCTCCATCCATGGCCCGTCAGGAGGCCCAGCGGGACGGACGCTGCTTCAGGCAATGTGGACCTGCCCGATACCACTGTCCCCTCCCCCCGCGAAGTGCAGACTGCTTCACACTGGGGCCTCACTGCCACCAGCGTGGAAGACAGGCGTCCTTGTGCCCTGCTCCAGAGACCTGAGTACTGGAGAGGAGGAGGGCTGCTCCCACCCCCAACCCAGCATCTCCTGCCTCCTTCCTGGCTCCCACTGCCCCTCCCCAGAAAGGGAGGACGTGCACTGGGCTTACACAGCATCCCATTCTTGCCTCTTTAGTTCCTCAAATTATTCCTGGTGCCTGGCACAGCACCTGACACCTAGAAGAAACTCAATAAAAGCTGGTCAAGTGAATGACAGCGCCTACCCAGACTCCCCCGTGAGCTCATTCACAAGTCCTTCACTTTCACACCTGCATCTGCCTGTCACCTTTGGGCACCGGAGCACACCTTCGTGAGTACAGGCGCCCAGCGAGGCCCCCAAAGGCATCTGCTCCCATAGCCCCGGCCCACATGCTCACCCACACCTTTCCCTTTGGCCACTTCCTGGAGAGCAGGCATGAAGCTCCTGGCCTAGGCCTTCCTGGTGCCTCCCAAAGCAACCTGGGGCTCCTTTGGTCCTGTTGACCACACCCACTCCTGCTCTTTCTGCTCCTCCTGAGCTGGTTGCAAAGCCAACACTTTCTCTGGAGGAGGATGTGTGCATCAGAGATTCTTCGTTAGAGGCACTTCCTGGGGCAGGTGGGTAGAGGCCAGTGTCCAGCCGAGGGCCCACCCCAAGGCAGCTGCCCTACATTTTTATGACAGATGGTCCCAGAGGCAATCCACAGTGACCACTGGGTGTGGCCGTAGGCCTCTCTCCAAAGAAGAGGAGAGCTGGCCAGAGCATCATGCCAAGAGCTTAGGGTAAGGCATCTCTCAGGTCTGGAGGGGAAGCCCTCCTTGACCAGGGCCTCTGCAGAGAGGAGGGGGCAGGAGAGCACACCCCCCTCCTTCTCTGGTCTTTACTGAGACACTCCCTGTTGAGGGGGAGGGAAACAGGTATACAACGGTCTGGTCGAGGAGAGAGGTCCATGGGAGATCCAAATGTGGGGTATTTAAAGGCTGAAGGCTGGCCTTGCTCAGGATGTACTTGGAGGGGAGGTCTGGGGCCTGAGCCCCAAGCAATCCAGGATTGCCAGTCTGAGTCTGGGGGAGCAAGAGGCTCTGCAAGGAACCTTAAGAACAGCAGAGGTGGGAGGAACCCAGGGATGCTTGCCCTCCAGGGTGACTGTACCCGCCGTCACAGTTCTCAGCAGTCCCCTCAGCAAGCGGCCCGTCCGAGTGAAGAAGTATGTCCCCCCAGCACTGTAGCCTTAGACGGTCTGCCCCACGGAAACGCCAGAGCAGCTACTGGAGTGTCGCACTCTCTGCACAGGGCATGGCCACACGAGGCACTGACACCAGCTGAGTCTGGCAGTAGGCGCCCCAAGGAACTTTGCTCCCTTCCTGCCGGCAGGATGGCAGGGCTGCTTCTCCAGTAAGGACTGCAAGGAAAGTTGTTTCTGGGGCTCAGCCCAGGAATCTCCCCAGATATGAGCTATGGGACTGGGTCAGCAGAGCCAGCTTGTTCCAGCTTCCGAAGTCCCCCATGCACAGCCCCTCACCCCCTTCTCTTCCCCCCACCCCCAACCTGGCACTGGGCCTCTCAGCCTCAGGGCCTTCAGCATGGTCAAGGCAATGACAACTAGGCCACTGGGGAGAGGTGGTGGAAAAGGTCCTTAAGAGACCCCACTGTGTGCCCCCACCCACTGGAAATGGGCAACAAATAGGACCCCTGCAGGAGAGACCCCACAGCTGTGGGGGGAGCACATCGGAGGGGCCTGCGGACAGAAGCCCATTCTTCCCCATGGGTGGGGTGGGGCCAGGGTGACTGCTGGGCTTGCGACACACCACTTGGGGAAGTCGGCAGGTTGCCAAACCGCAGCCCCTTCCTTCAGGGTGGGAAGTGGGGTTGCCTGGCTGCCCACCTGAGACCTTGGGGGTTACGGCCCCTTTTCATTCCCACTCTGAGCAGTAGAAGCACCTGGCATCGGGGCAGCAGACTGAGGGTCACGTGAGAGGGGGTCCCTGCGTGCCCCCAACAGCAGCCCCTCGCCTGGGCATGGGCTGCGTGGCTGCAGTCTTGGGCTCTCTGAAGCGGGAGCTGTGCATCCCCTGAGGCCGTGGGAGGAGAGAACGGAGTGAGGCGGCCTGGGCTGGGGGCCACGTGCACACTGGCTCACCCATTCAGCGCTCTCACTGGTCATCACTGTTACCTCAAAAGCAGGTGATGCTGTGATGCCGTCCGCAGGCCACCCCCCACCCTCCCCAGCACCCTGTTCCCAGGCCTGTCAGTCCAGCACCACCTCGCAGGGGTGCAGGTGGTCAGCATGGGCAGCTGCGTAGGCACGGCTGAATTCCTGGAGGTGGGGAGCAAAGCCCAGCCAGGCCTCACCAAAGCGGCTCCAGCCCATGAAGAGGAAGGTGCCAGGGCCGGGGTGCACACCACAGTGCAGTGGGGTGCGAATGGAGGCCTGCCCCTGGCCCCCGGAGCCCCCCACCCGGAAAACCGGCAGTGTCTGGCGGAGGACGCGGGCAGCTGCCACGGTAATGACAGATTCCTGTAGCTCTGCGTCGTGGGCAACTCCAAGGATGCTTCCATAGATCACTGTGGGGACACGTGTTGGCCAGTGGCCTCAGGGGAAGACAGGCCCCCGGCTCCTCCCCACCACCCGCCTGCAGCGGGGCAGTCACCAAAGTCACTGGTGCACACGGCCAGGAGGAGCTCGGCATCACTGCAGGGTCTACAGGTAGCTGACATGCAGGGCAGGTCAGGAGTGGAGCCCTGAGCCCTCCCCTGGCTGGACACTCCTGTGTCCAGGGTGAGGGCAAGCTCCCAGATGCCCCTCAGGGCCTGATGGCACCTGGGGTCTCAACGAATTTGTGTGCACACTCTGAAGACAGCCTGCACTTGTAACGCTAAAGGCTCATGTGTGTGTGATGCACACACAGCCATGGGCCAGCATGCAGGCATAGGGCCCAAAGGCCTGGAGCTGCAGGGCCGGGTTCCTGCCCGTCTTCCACATAGCACCAGCAGGCAGTAACTCCCTGTCTCCCAGAGCTGCTTCCTGGGGCGCAAAGACACCAGCCCAGCCCGCGGGGCAGGAGGTTCGGGGGTCAGGGGACAAAGCAGACAGTGACCCCATCCCCCGTGGGGTCAGGCTCCGACCTCCAGGAGAGCAAAGAGCTGGGCCTGGTGCCCTGCGGGGAGGCGGGGCTGCGTCTCCATGGTGACGGGCTCACAGTGGACTTCTGTTGTACTGGGCTGGAGGAGGGGAGGGAGGTCACCGCCGGGCCAGGGAGCCCTGGACAGCTTTGGCCGTCATCCCCTCCCCCAGCCCTTCAGGACCAGGGGCCCGGATGGCCCTGCCTGGTCTCACCTTCCAGGATTCTGCCCCCCGCCCCTCCCCACCTGCCCTGCCTGTGACAAGCCACCTCAGTTTCTCCTCCGGTGCGGTGGGGAGGACAGTCAGTTCTCCACCCAGACCCGCACTCACCATCCGCTCCAAGGCTGCGGGCCTGCGGGGGCAGCTCCAGAAGCCCGTCCTCCCGCAGCTCGAAGCGGAAGGAGGCCACGTGGCGGCTGAGGTCGGGATGCGGGGTGGCCTGCAGGAAGAGGGCCCGGCGCTCGCGCGGACCCCAGCGCGCGCATCGGGCCCCAGCCGGGCCCTGGCCCTCAGCCAGCAGCAACTCTAGCGCGCCGCCCGTCCGCTCCGCGAAGACTTGGGCGCCTGCGAAGGGCCGCGTCGGCCGCAAACAGACGATGCCCGGCTGCGCGCCAGGCTCGGAGCCGCCCAGGGTGAGGCGCAGCGCCCCGGCCGGGTACAGCCACTCGATCTCGCCCTCCGCACAGGCCAGGGAGAGCTGTCCCACGCTGCCGGGCTCCTGGGTCAGGCCGCTGCGGACGGACAGGCGGCGCTGAGACGGGTGGCCCGGGTCCCCACCCGGCCAGCCCGTTCCCCTTGCACTCCGTCCCCGGAAGCACCAAGAGCCGCGTCCACTTGGCGGAGAACGAAACTGAGGCCCGGGGTGCAGAGACTGGGAGGCGAAGGTGGCAAAGGCAAGGGTTCGGAGCCGGGACAGGGCGCCCGAGAGGGCGGGCGGCACATCTCCCAGCCCGCGCCTAAGAGGCGCACACAGCGCACACAGCACACGGGGTTGGCCCGTGGGGGCTTCCAGTGGGGCTCGTACCTGCCCCTCCAGCTGCAGCGGTCCTCCGAGTAGCCGGCGCGAGCGGCCGCGGCCAAGAGGCAGAAGCAAAGCGCGCAGAGCAGCGCAGGGGTCGACATGGCGCGGGGGACGCGCGGGGGCGCGGCGGGAGCAGCCGGGGCCTTGGCCCCGGGCCCGCACAGCCCCAACCGCCCGCGCCGCTTGCCACGCACCGGGCGGGAGCCTGAGAGCGGCTCAGGCAGTGGGCGGGCCGGACGGCCAATCGCGCCGCGGGCCCCGAACTTTCCACCAATCGCAGCGGCGCTCTCGAGGTGGGCGGATCGCCAGGGGCCCGGGAGGCGCCGGGGAAGGGGCTCCGCGGACGGGGAGTTCTGGGTCACCTCCTCAAGGGACCCCTACTCCCCGCCCGCCTTCAGCCTCGCCCTGCGCGCCGTCCTGCTCGGGCCCCTGTCCTCCAGGCCTTCGGCGGCAGTGGTGCCCACTGGAACATCTGGGATAGGGGGACTTCATCTGGGGGACTCTCTCCAAGTATGGTACCTGGGCCTGCGTCCCCCATCTCTCCCCAGCCTGGCCCTGGTGACTTCCCACATAACAGGTGGGTAACCCCGGGATGCGGGCTGAGGCTCGGTGAAGAAGCAGGAGCAAGAACAGCCCTAGCCCCAGAGTCAGGCCCTGGTAGGTCGGGCCAAGCTGGAGCTGGGCCCACTCTCCTAGAAGAAACTCGCAGCCAGTGTCACTGTGGAGGCCAGGGCAGGAGGAGAGGCGGGTGGCGATCAGCTGGGGATTGCAGAGATGGCCAGATAAAAGGGAGGACGGCCGACAACCTTCGCAAAGGCCTCATGGTGTGGACCCAGTGGACAGGCCCCAAAGAGCCTGGTGAAACGTTGGGGTTGGATTACAGAGGCCTTAGGCCCAGACTCAGAACTACAGCCTCAGTACTGGACCGCTTGGGGTCCCTGAGAGCTTTGGCTGACAAAGACCCTCTGCTGTCTCTGGGTGTGAGGTCCCCCCGCCCCAGCCTCCTGCTGCCCTGGGCCAGAAGTCCACCCTGACAGATGAGGCAGACAGCGCCAGTGGGAAGGCGACAGTGGAGCTGCTGCCAGACCGAGCAGACCACCGCCTCTTCCCCGGCCCCACAGCCCTTCCAGGCCAATGAAAAGCCAGGCACCCACAGGGCTCAAGGGCTCAGTTGCCCCTGGCCCTAGGCAAGGCGGGTGGGAAAGTGAAAGTGTTAGTCACTCAGTCATGTCCAACTCTTTGTGACCCCATGGACTGTAGCCCACCAGGCTCCTCTGTCCATGGGATTCTCCAGGCAAGAATACTGGAATGGTTTGCCACACCCTCCTCCAGGGAAGCTTCTGAACCCAGGGATGGAACCCAAGTCTCTATGTCTCCTGAACTGGCAGGTGATGGGTTCTTTACCACTAGCACCACCTGGGAAGCCTCTCAGTGAAGTAAGCCAGTCACAAAAGATGAGTCTACTCACATGAAATACCAAAACAGTCAAATTCATAGTGACAAATTAGAATGGAGGTTGCTTGGGGCAAGGCGATGGGGAATTGGTGCTTAATGGGGACAGGGTGTGCATCTGGGAGGAACAGAGTGTTCTGGGGGTGATAGTGGTGACAGTGGTTTGACACACACACTTGACACCCCAGTACACTTGGAAATGGTGAAGATGCTAAGCTGTATATGTATTTTACCCAACTACGAATTTAGAAAGGGGCGCACAGAGCAAAAAAGATTTTCAAAAAAAAAAAAAAGATTTTCATGACCCAGATAACCACGATGGTGTGCTCACTGACCCAGAGCCAGCATCCTGGAGTGTGAAGTCAAATGGGCCTTAGAAAGCATCTCTATGAACAAAGCTAGTGGAGGTGATGGAATTCCAGTTGAGCTATTTCAAATCCTGAAAGATGATGCTGTGAAAGTGCTGCACTCAATATGCCAGCAAATTTGGAAAACTCAGCAGTGGCCACAGGACTGGAAAAGGTCAGTTCTCATTCCAGTCCCAAAGAAGGGCAATGTCAGAGTGTTCAAACTACTGCACAATTGCACTCATCTCACACTAGCAAGGTAATGCTCAAAATTCTCCAAGCCAGGGTTCAACAATACATGAACTGTGAACTTCTAGATGTTCAGACTGGATTTAGAAAAGGCAGAGGAACCAGAGATCAAATTGCCAACATTCATTGACTATGTCAAAGCCTTTGACTGTGTGGATCACAACAAACTGGAAAATTCTTAAAGAGATGGGAACACCAGACCATCTTACCTGCCTCCTGAGAAATCTTGTATGCAGGTCAAGAAACAACAGAACTGGACATGGAACAGACTGGTTCCAAATTGGGAAAGGAGCATGCCAAGGCTGTATATTGTCACCCTGCTTATTTAACTTATATGCAGAGTACATCATGGGAAATACCAGGCTGGATGAAGCACAAGGTGGAATCAAGATTGCCGGGAGAAATATCAATAACCTCAGATACAAAGATGATACCACCCTTATGGCAGAAAGTGAAGAAAAAATAAAGGGTCTCTTGGTGAAAGTGAAAGAGGAGAGTGAAAAAGTTGGCTTAAAGCTCAACATTCAGAAAACGAAGATCATGGCATCTGGTCCCATCACTTCATGGCAAATAGATGGGGAAACAATGGAAACAGTGACAGACTATTTTCTTGGGCTCCAAAATCACTGTAGATGGTGACTGCAGCCATGAAATTAAACGACGCTTGCTCCTTGGAATTAAAAAGCGGAGACATTACTTTGCCATCAAAGGTCTGTCTAGTCAAGGCTATGGTTTTTCCAGTAGTCATGCATGGATGTAAGAGTTGGACTATAAAGAAAGCTGAGCCAGAAGAATTGATGCTTTTGAACTGTAGTGTTGGAGAAGACTCTTGAGAGTCCCTTGGACTGCAAGCAGATCCAACTAGTCCATCCTAAAGGAGATCAGTCCTGAATACTCACTGGAAGGGCTGATGCTGAAGCTGAAACTCCAATACTTTGGCCATCTGATGTGAAGAGCTGACTCATTGGAAAAGACCCTGATGTTGGGAAAGATTGAGGGCAGGAGGAGAAGGGGACGACAGAGGATGAGATGGTTGGATGGCATCACCAACTCGATGGACATAAGTTTGAGTAAACTCCAGGAGTTGGTGATGGACAGGGAAGCCTGGCGTGCTGCAGTCCATGGGGTCGCAGAGAGTCAGACACAACTGAGCGACTGAACTGAGCTGAGCACAGGGCATGGCACTGAGCAAAGGAGTCTCCAGTGGGAGGAAGGGAACGGGAATCCCGGTCAGTCACATTTGCTGAGACCTAGGTCCAGTTCTGGAGGGACCCCCAGCGCCCTGGACCGCCCTTGCCCCAGGCTGGCGAAGCTGACAGAGGGCTTCAGGCGCCCTCCGGTGTCAGTGTGGGGAGTTGCTTCAGACCCTCCTTCCGCTGGCTGGGGGCCTTGGCTCCCCACACTCCCTGTCCGCCCCCTCCCACCCTGAGAATGGGACAGTGTCCCTGGGTTTCTGGGAGGGGCTCCTAAAGAGTGATCTGGTCTGTCAAGGGCACAAGCCTGGCCCTGAAGTGGCCCCCTGATAGCAAGCTTCCCCTTCCTCCTGCCCAGCTGCTTCTTCAAGGGCTGGGTGGCGGCGCTGACTGTCACCTGCGGAAGAAGACCCCGCAGGCTGCCTCTGCTCACAGCTCCTGGCCCTGCAGCCTGTGAGGGGTGCTTCTCTGAAGCGCCCAGTGTGGTTAGCCATCAGAGATCTGATGCCCACATCAAAAAAGCCCAAAAGGCTGTGGACGCAGAAGACGTGCTTGGTAAATACCCAGAGAGTGAGTGTGTGGATGGACGAATGACACCCCAAATCTCAGGTAACTCCCCAACGCTGTGTTCTGTTTGGAGGCTCTTGTGTGTCCCCCCAGCTCCAGACCCTGCAGTGCCCTGACCCTCCAAAATGGGCTTCTCTCCACTTCCCACTCAGAGCCCAGGTCCTGGCTGGGGACGAGCAGATGGTGGAACCAGAAGCAGTCTCAGGTGGGCCATGCCCTCCGGCAAGGGGGCAGCCCTGCAGGGTGCAGGGCACAGGTGAGGGGCACGCAAGATCAGGGTGGGGCTGGGCCGTCCGGGGCCTGTGGGAGCCGCACAAAGCCCAGGCGGAGTCAGTGGGGATGGACGGATGGAAACAACACCCCAGGTCTGGTTGGCGCCCCGGGCAAACTAGGAACAGGAAGCTGGCCAGTGGGAGGCAGGAACTGGCTTCAAGGGATCGGCTAGCAGAGCTGTTCCTGAGGAAATGGTGGGAAAGCCCAGAGGGGTCAAGTTTCCCCAGCTGCCAAGACCTCTCCTTTGGGCTCCCGTTTCAGCAAAATCGAGGAGAGGGAGAGACGTGGGCTGAGCAGAGGCCAGCTGAGCCTGTGGCCCCAGCTGAGCCTGTGGGCACCCAGACCCCCGCAGCCAGGACTTCCTGAAGGTGTGCTGCAGCTGACCTGGGGCAGGGCGCCGTCACCCTTGGAGGGGCTAGGGGCTGGAGACACCAAGATGGTTCCCACAACCAAGAGCCACGTGGTGCCAGGAAGCTGCCACCCAGTGGCACACTCCAGGGGTGCCCACAATCAACACTGGCCTGGAAGGCTCCTGGCCAGCCTGACCTAGGGAGCCCCAGGGTGCTGGAGGGACCGGCCCTCCCAGAGACCCGATCAGGGAGACAGTCACATCTGTCAGCTCTCACGGGCAGCCTGAACAACCTCTGGTTCCCCTTCACCTGCACAGCCCCCACCTTGTTCCCAGCTGGACTCTGGCCTGGCCCACATATAAGCCTGTACCTTAGAACACATGGCAAGTTTCCTCCCTTGACAAGAAGACCACTGCCTCCCTCATGCCGCCCCACATACACCTTGCATCTTCTTCAGGAGCCAAAAATGCAGCTGCAGATTGATTTGCAGCTGAGCTAAAAATAACCACCAGGCTTCAGCCAGGGCCCGGGAAAATATCCCATTGCTAGGAGACAACGTTACTGGGAAACCGCCATTGCTAGGCAACTGGGTTGCTTGGTGACAGCTGGGCCCTGAGTCATACTCAGCCCTGGCCACTCCACCCCCCACACCCCGTCCCCTGCCTTGGTGAGTCGGGCCTGGGTCCCAGGAGGAGGGAAGGCAGGGAGCAAAAGCTAGAGGCAGCACAGGCCTGCCACCCACCGCCCGCCACCTCCCACAGCTGCCAGGGCCACCCCACGCTATGAGGTTCTCACTTCCCTGGGCTCCCATTGGGCTTCAGAGTGCTGAGGACCGTCAAACACACCTGTGGCCTCCCCATGCCACGTGGTCCCCCCCGCCACGTGGTCGCCCCTGCAGGCCCTCTCGGGGCCCCTGCCTCTGGGTGGGGAGCAGGGCCAGTGGGGGCACAGTGTCCATCCTCCCTGCGGGTCCAGGGCAGCCAGACCTCTGGGGAGCATGGGGCTGTCCCCACCCGTGCTATACCAGGATCTCCAGGGCGACCCCTTGCGTGGGGCCCCTCTTACTTTCCAAGAGGGGACCTGCCACCCCGGGAGGGCGGCCCTGAGCCCAGGTTTGTGATCCCGGAGCACACACCTCACCCCACGAGGAAGGAACCCCGTGAGGAGGTCGGGCCTGCAGAGCCGCGAGGTAAGCAGCTCCGTTCCCCGACGTGACTGTGGCTCCCTCTCAGGGCACAGTGTGCCAACAGCCTTTCGTCCTCACCCCCTCATGCTGCAGAGCTGGAGACCCCCCGCTGCCTGGGCTAGGGAGACTCCTCTGTGCCCAGGCATCAAGATGAGGGGATCTCCAGGTGAGGGGTGCCCCAAGTGAGTGCAGGGGTGTTTTATGTGATGTGGTGATCAGGTGAGGGGTGTCCCAGGTGAGGGGAGCTCCAGGGGAGGAGAGCTCCAGGGAAGGGGAGCCCCAGGTGAGGGGAACCCCAGGGGAGGGGAGCTTCAGGGGAGGGGAGCCCCAGGTGTTGGCACAGCCTGCTCTCTGCCTGGGCCCTGGCACTTGCTGAGGGGCGAGAGCCCCTCAAAATGCAAAGTGAAGCCCTGCCTCCCAGTCAGGGCATTGTGCACACCGGGGTCAGGGTCCGGGCTGCCCCATTGTCCCCTGCCACCGGGGCTGAGCCCACATGGAGGTGACGGGCTGGGTCAGACAGCACTCCCCAGTCACCCCAGGCCTCACGCACCCCCACCCACCCCACCAGGCCCCCTCCTTTGGTCAGGGTCAGCAGGGCGGGGCACCAGTCCCCACCACACCCAGAGCTGCCCTCACCCACACAGCTGCCTGAGTGGCACCGCCCAGGCCAGTGCGGAGGGCCAGCCTGCCTTCTCCCGCTGCCTCGCCTCACACCAGGCCCCCTGGGGCCGCTTCCTGTCAAAATGCTGCTGACAACAGCCGGTTTCATTTTCTATTAAGGTTCTCAGGGGGCTGCCTCTCCGCCCTGAGGCTCTTTCCCTGGAGCAAAGACCCCGCTTTGCTCCCCACGAACACCTGGTCCCTCTGCTGACTCCCAGGAGATCCCGAGGTGGGCAGTATGAGCCTCGGCCTCCACCCCGAGTCTGCTGGGAGTCCTGGCATCCCCAAGGGCCCAGACAGAGCCTTCCTCATCCTCCCGCCCCACCCCGTCCCGCCCTCTCTGCAGGCCTATTCCAGAGGTAACGTGCCTCAGGACCTTCGCACACCCCTTCTTGGACAACTTCCTTTGCCCTCTCTCCCTTGGGGGACTCAGTTTAGTGTCCTGTCCTCAGGAGCCCCCCCCCCACCACCACCATCTTCGGAGGTCTCCATCACGTGGCCCTCTTGAACCTCCATCGCGCTCGTCTCTCCAAAATGATCTCCTGGTCACTTGTTTCTCTGCTCTGCGGGTGCGCAACTGTGTCCCCCGCTGAAGGGGGTTCCGGGGCCTGGTACCCACAGGCGCGCGGAGGATGTGATGGCCGCGCGGTGAAGGGGGCCCGGCCGTCCGCTCCGCAGGAGGGGCCGGGAGGGGGAGGGTCGGACCGCTGGCGCCCAAGGGCTCCATCCTCTGGGCCCCGCTGGATTCGGGGTCCCCGCCGCTCCTCCGAGGCAGGGCTCGCTCTAGCCTGGCTCTCCGTTCGCGGGCCTGGACCTTCCTTCGCCTCCCTCCTGCCCTCGCCGGCCCTCCTCTCCGCTCCCCGCCCCGCCGAGCGCCGGGTTTGTTATTGTGCGGGCGCCGGTGGCAAGGGGGAGCGGGGGCGCGTGCCGGGGCGGCGCGTGCCCGTAGGCGCCGCGGCGGGAGCGCGCTGTGCGCGCGGGAGGGCGCGGCGGGGCGGGGCGGGGCTCGGCATCCTCGGCACCCCCGCCCGGGCTCGCCAGCCCGGATTGGCTACCGGCGCCGGGAGCGCGCGAGGGAGCGGCGCGTAAGGCCGGGCGGGGGGCGCTCGCGGCTCCGCCGGCGGCCGCGGAAGAGCGCGGGGAGGAGGGCGGTGGAGGAGCGCGGGGAGGAGGGCGAGGGGAGGGAGGAGGCGCCCGCCCGGCTCCCTGCAAAGCGGCCTTATTTATCTGGGCACAGCCATAGCCTCCTCGGTGGGAGGCTCGGGCGGCCGATCCTCTCCCACCGGGGAGCTCCTCTCCGGGGGCAGCGGAGGGGCCCGGCCAGGCCGGACGCGGGGCGCGGGGCGCGGCCGGGCCCTGCCTGCCAGGCCAGCACCTCGGTCGCCTCCTCGCCTCGCCGGTGCCCATGCCGGGCTCCCCATGACGGGAGGACGCCCGGTGGACAGCGTGGCATGAGCCAGGAGCCCGGGCCGAGGTAAGGTGTGTGTGCCGGGCCAGGCTACAAGGCGGGGAGGGGGCAGGCCACAACACCGGGGAGGGGGCAGGCCACAGCACCGCGGAGGCCACAATGAGCAGGAGGCTGGGAGGGGGCTTGGGACAGCGCCGCCGCCACCCCCCCCCCCCCCGAGGGCTTACGTAACCGCAGCCCCTTCCCTGGCGGCTGCAGCTGGGCCTCCAGCCCTGCCAGACCTTCCCCCAGCCCTTCACCCCAGTGGCTGCCTGGTTGAGGCCCGATCCCCATGGCAACTGGACCAAGGCTGTGGGTCGGTGCCACCGTGCTCTTCCCCCGTGGACGCCGAATTACAAGCCCCCAGCTGGGCTGCCTGGGTGAGGTCCCAGACCCCACAGCACTCAGGACTCCTCACCCCAGCACCATGAGCCCCTGTGCCTGGAGACAGGTGTTAGATACAGTTACACTCCAGGAGGAGCTTGTGAACGCGAGGCCCAGTCGCTGACCTGCCCCTGGACACCTGAGCCTGGCCCTGCATGGAGCCGCCACAGTGGGAGGTCGAGGGGAAGGGAGGGCGCTGGCCACATGTGCTCTGGAGGAGGGGCTGGGCGCTGGCCAAGGCTGGAGGGCCCCAGAAGCAGAGCTGGGCACCCTGAGACTTGCTGGGGGAGGGTCTGTCCTTCTGGGGGTTTGAGTGGGTCGAGGAGTCCCCCACCCATGACCCGAGAAAGAGAGAAGGTCTGGCTGTTGGAGCCTCCAGGAGCCTGCAGCCTGGTGGCCACTCCTCCACCCCTCCCAGCCTCTGCACGGGAGGGTTTCCCTTCATGGACAGGGCCCACGGACCAGGGACAGGGCCCACAGACCAGGGACAGGGCCCATGGACCAGGGACAGTCCAGGCCCCCATGGCACCAGGCAGAGCCTGGGGCCCTTTCTTCCCACAGATGCCTTCGAAGGATGCTGGACGGCAGCCTTGGGGCAGGACGCCTGGGTGGGTTGGGAGCCTGAGAGGTTTGGGGTCCCCCAGGGCGACCCACTGGCTCCATAGGAGGTGGCCCTAGGGCTAGCTGAGGCTGTCTGGGGAGGAGGGGTATTCAAGGCCCAGTCCCAAACACGGGCAGAGCGGGGAGTCCGTGCAGGCCCCAGGGGACCCCAGGACTCACTTAGCCGGGTGCCTGCTGCCTCTGTGGCCTGGCTCCCCCTCACCGGGGGCCTGGGGGGCCTCTGCCTCCCCTTGCTGTGGGCCGGGCCTACGGGCATCTCTGACGCTGTGAGGGTTCACAGGGCCGATGCCATCCTCCAGCTCACACCCACTTTCGGGGCACTCACACAAGTCCTGTCGCCCACTAGTGAGAAGGGACCAAGTAGCTGGCGGTTGGAGCACCCGGACACTCACGCCAGCTGGGCCCAGCCTCAAGAAGGGCCGCACTGCGGGGACCAGGGAGACCTCTCGCCTGGAGGCTGGGAAAGGGGTTCCTGGACTGGCACTGTGAGCTGTCTGCAGCCCCCATCTCGTCACACGTGGGAGCTGCTGCTGTGTCTGAGGGCTGGCTTGAGGGACGAGCGGAGGTGGCAGCAAAGTGGGTGGCCCGGAACCTCCCCTCCCAGTCGCCTGGGGGAGCCTCAGTCAGACCCACTGCAGAGGGTGGGCTTGGCCTCCCCTGGGCAGTGTTTGAGGCACTGGATGCCCCAGGCCCTGGAGGGCGTGGACCCTTCAGAGCAGAGAGGCCTGGAGCCTGGCACGTACTCCCGGAGGTGCCCGGTGCCACGTGGCTGAGCTGCCCTGAGCTTGGCCATAGGACGTGCTCTGCTGGAGCACCAACTCGGCTCTCTCTTGAGGCCCACGTGCTGCCTTTCCAGAGCCCCGGGTGCCTGGGTGGGGCAGCCCGCACCCCCAAGCATCTCTGAGCTGGGGGCGGGAGGGGAGCACTGCTGCTAGGATGTGTGCAACGTGGTAGGGTTGTGCGTGTGCCTGAGTCACAGAGCTTGTCACGAAATGTGTCAGCCCGTGCCATGTCCCCAACCCCAAGCTACCCAGGTCGTCACCCCAGCCCCTGGGCCACCGCTGCAGGTTGACCTAATGTGAGCTTTTCTGGCTACCCATGCCCTGTCCAGTTCGATGGTCCTCAGCCGGCAGGGGGAGCTGGTCAGTGCAGATTCTGCTGTATTAGATGGGGTATCAGGGATGAGTGAAGAGACCTCTGAGCTGAGGACCATGACGGGTGGGTATGAGCAGTCCCAAAGATGAGTGTCAGTGGTCGACACGCAGCTTGCAGCCTCTGGAAGGAGAGCAGGGGCGTGACAGGGGGCACACTGGAAGAGACCCCCAGCCCAGGGCTCCAGGCTGGGAGAACATAGGGACTGAAGCAGAACAGAGCAGAGAAAGGAGGGAGCAGCTGCAGGGGGCGGGGGCGGGGGGGGCACAGGGTTGGACTCTGGACAGCCATGCCTGGCCTGAGTCTTGGGAGGACAGCTGGAGGACTTGGGGTAAATCCTAGCTTTGTGCAACTTCTGCAAATGCACTCTGAACCTTGCTGTCCCGGCTCGTGTGTGATGGGCTGAGGTCAGCAGTGCAGTGGGAGGACGTGGCTCTCGGAAGCTTCCCTCCTTTCTAATGCTTCTGTCCCCTTCCCCCTGGTCCGGCCAGACCATGGGGAACAGGCAGCCAGCACCCTCGACCCTGCAGCCCTCAAGTGGGGGACTTCGCCAAAAAGGAGACACAAGCCGTCCCCTTCCCGAAGGTCTGAATAAAGGCACAGCTGGCCCCAAGCCCCAGGGTCTTAGGAGCCTTCTCAGAGACCCTGGCATCACTCTCTCCCTCCCCCATGGACACCGGCCTCTGTCACAACCTGGACTGAGGAGCTGAGCCACAGTTGAGCCCTTCCGTTGACTGCCCTCCGTCCCACCTCAGGGGAAGCTGCACGCCTTTCTACATGACCCTGATCATTGGACGGGCATTCTTCATTCATTCAGCTGCCCAGCCATCATGCTGTCTGTCCTCAGGAGAGACAGGCAGGTAGACAGTGATGATAGTCCACGTCATGGCAGACATCTGGAGATGCTTTCAGGCCAGGGGTCCCATGGGGAGAGGGAGAGCGGTGCTCACACCAAAGGATAGAACAGGAAGAGCTTGCGGGATTAAGGATCCCGGAGGCCTCCTGAGCAAGCAGGGAACCAGCATGTGCCCGGGCAGAGGGGGAGGGGAGTCCAGGACAGCAGATCTCGATGAACTGTAGGGTCAGGTCTGGAAAGGGGCCGGAAGTGAGGCTCTACGGTGGACATGCTGGGTCTCAGGGCCCAGTGACTTCATCTGTAGAAGAGGCAGCTCCTCAGGAAGCCCCAGCGTGGCCATCTCCAGACCTGGAAGCCACCAAGGTCTGGAGTCCTTGCAGGACTCTCAGTGCTCCCCAGGTGCCCTCTGGCCCCCACGGTTCCCATGAGTCTGCTGGGGAAGCAGAGGCCAGGTTTGCTCTCCTTGATTCACCTCTGGCTCAGGCTGGTGAAGACAAGAAGCTAAACTAGTGACCGCCTCCCTCCTCCTGTGGTGAACCAGGAGCCTGGAGCCCCTGCAGCCATCATAGGAGAAGCCTTCCCCCAGAATCCCACTCCTCATGGAGACACAGCACACCAGGGACTGAGGCTGAGAATAGTGCAAGCCTGACCGTCTTATTTTAAAAGCCTCTTTCCCTGCGTGTCAGCTGCTGGTGCTTCTCCCTAAAGGGGAGTACTCCCCAGGGGACTGGCTGCCCCTGCCTGTCCTGACAGGAAGACCAGGCTGGTCCTCCTGGACACACTAGGTGCATCGGAGTCAGGTGACAAGAAGGTGGAGACTCTGCAACCTGTCTGCTGGGTCAGGGGGTCAGAGCCAGGCTGAGGGGCCCTTGTCCCAGCCCCCCAGGGGCCTCTTGACTCACCGGCAGGAAGACCCATTTCTGATTTGAGGATTGTCCCAAAGCCCTGACCCCTGCGCTAAGGTGTGGCTGTTTCCAGTTTCGAGCTGAAGATCTAGGGCTCAGACTAAGTCAACGAGCCTGGAGGGTGACGAGCAGCTGGAGCGCAAGACCATGGACAGGGTCGGGGAGCAGCAGGCCTGCCTCTGTGGGAAGAAGGCTCAAACCCAGAACGTAGGGGGCGGGGAGGCTAACCGACAGGCCGGCCAGGGGCTGTGGAAAGAGGGGCGGCCAGGTCTTGGACACTCCCTGCAAGCTGGTGTAAGCTCTTTTCCGTGGATGGGCTCCACCCAGAGGTCTGGGGGGTGGGGATGGGACTGTGGGTGTATGCAAATGTGAGCTGCTGTGGGGGACGGAAGGGAGCCCCGCGGATGCCCGGGGCATACACGTGATCCCCTCGACTCAGGCTCCACGTGCGCACCCATGGCTGGGAGAATTTTCAACCTAAATCGGCACTGCTCTTGAGTTATTTCTCCCTTGGTGCCGCCTCCGCCGCCTCCTCCTCCGGATCTTAGCCAGGCGGGCGTCTTCTCTCCGCTCGCCCCGCAAGCCTCCCGGGCCCCTCCCAGCCGATCTGAGTTTGCCGGGCGATACCCTCCCCGCCGCGCGCTGCCGCTGTCCGTGGTGGCACGTCCGGGCCCGGGCCCGGCCACGGGAGCCTGCACTAGGCTGCTGCGGGGGCGCTGTCCATGGTGCTGCCGCCGCCGGGCGCGCTCTGCTCTGGGGACGCAGAAGGTATTCAGACAGGGGCTGCCCCTCTAACCAGCACAGCCCGCACAAGGGAATTGCCAGGATACTCTCCCCCTTGGATACTCTCCCAGGATGGTGGGGGGGGGGAGCATTTGTAGGCTTCATACTGTCCCTCCATGCGGCGCTGTTGTCCCAGGATGGCCCCTCCTATGTACTGGCATTAAGGGGTCTGGGGCAGCCCTCACGCTGGGCCACCCCTGCCACTGTGGGCAACTGTAACTCCTGGGAGCCTCAGGTTCCTGATCTGAAAGCCGTGCTCACAGCAGTGCTTCCCCCTGTGCCCCCCAACCGGGCAGTTGTGCGGCTGACATACACTATTATCCCAGTGGGCACTCGGCAAGTGCTGTTAGGGATGCTGTGTATCAGCCCAGGTGAGGAATGCAACTACCTGGTCATGACCTGCAGTGAAGGGGCAGCCAAGGTGTGGGGGTCTCCTCTTGGGGCGTGGACTGGCAGCCTGAAGGTTCATGACCATCAGGGCATGAAGACCTTTGGACTCAAAGCTGGGCTGGCAGCCATGAGGCCCACGTGTCCCAGTTAGAACCTTGGGCCCAGCCCAGGAAGCACCCTCCCCAGATGTGAAATGCCGACAAGTGTTGTCCAGTCCAGGGCTTGGGAACCAGTGGAGGTGTGATGCTGGGAAGGGGAGGGCAGGGCAGGACCACTGGCTCCCCTTCCCCTCGGGCCAGCAAGCTCACTGTGAGCCATGCCCTGCACTTGGTCCTCATCTTGTGCTGTTCCGTGGGGCATATCATCACCCCCAGGCTTTGAAGTGAGGAAAGGGAGGCTTGGAGCAGGGAAATGGCTCCCCAAGGCCACACAGGGATTTGGGGTGAGCCACTGGGTACCCACCTCCTCACTGAGTGTCAGAGGTGGGGACAGGCAGGAGATCTGGAATGAGAGGTAGATGGTAGCCCTGTGAGGGACCCACTGCCTCTTCTCTCTAGGGTCATCTGTGTCCAGCGCCCTCTGCCACCCATTCACAGCCTTGGAGGCCTGAGCACGGGAACGGGGGATGGTCTCAGCCCCACCCTGTGGGAAGATCCCTACACATAGCTTTCTGCAGCCAGTTCTGTGTCTGTGTCTTGGCTCCACCACTTACTGTGACCTCAGGCAAGAAATTCATGCTGCCTCAACCTATGGTTTCCTCATCTGTACAATGGGTACAATCATCAAAGCATCGTCCCCCATGGGTTGAGTGGGAGATTAAGGAAACAATATGTGTGGAGGGCTCATTGTGCTGGCATCACCGTGAGCACCCTGGGAAGACACTTGCCCTTTCTCTGGGTATGTTCTGAGCCACAGAGCCTCCTGCAGCCACAGAGATTCTCAGTGCATGCGCCTCAGATGGAGCACTTAAACCACTCCAGAGAGCTACACTGGCGTGGCATAGAGGAGTGGCCAGAGAATGCCCCGAATCCTCAGTTCCCCAGCCCTGCCTGGCAGAGAGAGGCCTGGCAGGTGCCGATGACGGGCAGCAGAGGTGAAGGGGACGGTCACCAGTGAGTGTCCCTCCACCTCTGTCCATAGAACCTGGGGGTCAAAAAGCTCTGTGGTGGGTGGAGGTTGAACTCAGTGCATACAGTAGGTGCTCAGGAGTGTTGTAGTCATGACCAGCCCTGCCTTCCTGCACCTGCTCAGTCAGGGAGTCAGGACTTACACTCAGACCCTTTCTGTTGGGTGGTTCTGGGAATGGCCTGGGAGGGGCCGCTGGGGGACGGGGCGGAGCCTAGTCCTCCCGCGCAGGACTCACTGCCATCTCCTGGACCCTGTCTGCAGCCCGAGCGGGGAAGATGTCGAGCCCGGGCGTCGACGGCGACCCCAAGCCTCCATGCTTGCCTCGCAATGGCCTGGTGAAGCTGCCGGGCCAGCCCAATGGCCTGGGCGCAGCCAGCATCACCAAGGGCACGCCAGCTGCCAAGAACCGCCCTTGCCAGCCACCCCCGCCCACCCTCCCACCACCCAGCCTGGCTGCCCCACCGCCCCGGGCTGCTCTGGCCGGGGGCCTGTGCCCCCAGGCAGGGCTCCCCCTCGGTGGACCAGCCTTAGCCCCAGTGCCTGGGCCCCCAGCAGAGCGACCGCCCCTGGCCACAGATGAGAAGATCCTCAATGGCCTCTTCTGGTACTTCTCGCCCTGCGAGAAGTGTGTGCTGGCGCAGGTGTGCAAGGCCTGGAGGCGTGTGCTCTACCAGCCCAAGTTCTGGGCGGGCCTCACGCCTGTGCTGCACGCCAAGGAGCTCTACACAGTGCTGCCTGGAGGTGAGAAGGAGTTCGTGAACCTGCAGGGCTTTGCAGCACGTGGCTTTGAGGGTTTCTGCCTGGTCGGCGTCTCTGACTTGGACATCTGTGAGTTCATTGACAACTACGCGCTCTCCAAGAAGGGTGTCAAGGCCATGAGCCTCAAGCGTTCCACCATCACTGACGCCGGCCTGGAGGTGCGCACTGCCACGGGCCCAGAGGAGCAAGGGTGGGGGGCTAGGCCAGGCAGCAGCCACTCAGCACATGTGTGTTGTGGGGGGCAAGCAGCAAAGTGGCTGAGGGTGGGGCTGGTGCCCTGAGGAGTGTGGCTCTGGGGTGGGGGGAGCAGGGCTGGCTACTTAGTTTGGGGGATCTAGTTCAAAATGAAAATTCGGGTCCTTTGCTCAAAGATAACTAAGGATTTCAAGACAGTAACAGCAAAGCAGAGGCTTCCCAGGTGGCGCTAGTGCTAAAGAACCCACCTGCCAATGGAGGAGACAGCTTCAGTCCCTGGGTTGGGAAGATCCCCTGGAGGAGGAGGGTACGGCAACCCACTCTAGTATTCTTGCCTGGAGAATCCCATGGACAGAGGTTGCAGAGTTAGACACAACTCAACCGACTTAGCACTCATGCACGCAACAGCAAAGCAGACAAACGTGAGACCCTGCATGCCGAGCAGGTTGCCTTGGGGAGGGAGGATGCTGGAGGAGGTGGGAGAAGCAGGGGCAAAGGTCAGAGGAGCAGCTGTGGAGGTGGCCCTTCCCCAGGAAGGGGGCTCTAATCATCGCATCATTAACACAAAGGGCTCTGAGCACCTGCTTGGGCCTGGCCCCAGACTCCCAGATCCCCTGTGCCCTGCCTCCTCTCTTAGAATGTTGTTTACATGTAATGAACACACTGTAAAAGGCACTTGGCAGAGTCCAGCTTGATGGATGTTTAACACTGTCTGCACCCTCAAGAACACAGCTTCCTGCCCCTTGGCGGGCTGCTTCCACCCTGTCTGCTATCAGCCCACCATGCCCATGGGGAGTCTCATGCTTGGGAAACCACGGTAGGCTTGAGCGCTATGGAAACCTCCTGACCCCCTCCTGATCCCACACCTGTCCACAGGTGATGCTGGAGCAGATGCAGGGTGTGGTGCGCCTGGAGCTGTCAGGTTGCAACGACTTCACTGAGGCTGGGCTGTGGTCCAGCCTGAGTGCGCGGATCACCTCGCTGAGCGTGAGCGACTGCATCAACGTGGCCGACGACGCCATCGCGGCCATCTCGCAGCTGCTGCCCAACCTGGCTGAGCTGAGCTTGCAGGCCTACCACGTGACGGACACAGCCCTGGCCTACTTCACAGCGCGCCAGGGCCACAGCACGCACACGCTGCGCCTGCTCTCCTGCTGGGAGATCACCAACCACGGCGTGGTCAACGTGGTGCATAGCCTGCCCAACCTCACTGCGCTCAGCCTCTCTGGCTGCTCCAAGGTCACGGACGATGGCGTGGAGCTCGTGGCAGAGAACCTGCGGAAGCTCCGCAGCCTCGACCTCTCCTGGTGCCCACGCATCACTGACATGGCGCTCGAGTATGTGGCCTGCGACCTGCATCGCCTGGAGGAGCTCGTGCTGGACAGGTGTGCACGGCCCCACCCCTAGGCCACGGAGGGCAGGGCCAGGCAAGGCTGCTGGACCTCTAAGAAGGGAGCCTGGTGGACAAACCTGTAGTTAGAGGGGGGCTGCAGCAAGGGGGGCGGGGCCCTCATAAGAAGCTAGCCTTGTGCGGACTATAACACGGGGGCGGGGCTGAGCGGTGCCCGCCACCCCACCCCACCTCCCTAGGGAATACGACCGAGCGGCCAGTTGAGGGCGGAACCTGGGTGGGGCGCGGCACGGTGGGGCAGGAAGGTTGCTCAGCTCCGGGCGTCTGGGGCAAAAAAGGAGGAAGGGGCCAGAGCTGAGGGGTGGGGACAGGTGTTCTGAATGTGGGCAACCCCTTCTGTTGCGACCACAGGTGTGTACGCATCACGGACACTGGCCTCAGCTATTTGTCCACCATGTCGTCCCTCCGCAGCCTCTACCTGCGATGGTGCTGCCAGGTATCAGCCCTCCACGCCTCCGGAGACTGGGGAGTAGGCGGGGGAGGTGGGGGGCGTGGGGAAAGCCCCCACCCAGATATGCCGCTGACCTGTAAGGAAGCCCACTCAGATCCTGTAAGGAAGTCTGGGATCCCTTCACACCCAAGCGACGCGCACGAAGTCCCTAGGGCCCTCAGCGACTCCTTGGGGACCTGAGAACCTACCACCTGCCCCCTAAGGCCTGACGCTAGCAGTGGAGCTCCCTCGTGGCGCAAACGGAAATAGCTAACTCGCCCCGCCCTCCCGCCCAGGTGCAGGACTTCGGGCTGAAGCACCTCCTAGCCATGAGGAGTCTGCGTCTCTTGTCTCTGGCAGGTGAGACCCTGTGCCGCCCTCCTGGGCAGTGGCCACTCATCCCCACCTAGGCCGACTCCGCCAGCACTGCCGGGACCCTCGCGCAGACCCACGCCTGGTGTTGACTCACCGTGGCCCAGGTCCCACCGGCCAGAGGGCGGAGTCTCGCCTGGTCCGAGCCCCGTCCGGGCCACGCCCACTAAGCCCCGCCCCTCCGCAGGCTGCCCGCTGCTGACCGCCACCGGGCTGTCGGGCCTGGTGCAGCTGCAGGACCTGGAGGAGCTGGAGCTGACCAACTGCCCCGGAGCCACCCCCGAGCTCTTCAAGTACTTCTCGCAGCACCTGCCCCGCTGCCTCGTCGTCGAGTAGTCGGGGCCTCCCCGCCCTCGGCCCCTCGCTCTCCTCCCCGCCCCGCCCCGAGCAAGGAGGGCGGCGGGCGGGCCAGCCCCGCGCACGCACGCACGCACGCTCGGGGAATTTGTGCATGCCCCTCGCGCCCGCAACTGCACGCCCGCCCTTCGCCACGCCACAGTCGCCTCCATCGTTCGCCCGCCCGCCGGAGGCGGAGCGCCTGGGGCTCGGTCCTGGGGGGCGCTTTGAGCTCGCCAGACGGCCCCTACCGCCTTCTCCGCCACACCCCGCTCTGTCTCCCCACCCCGGGCAGGGCCCAGGGGGATTGAGGGGAGCTGGGTCCCGCATCTTCCACTGCACCGCGCCTGGAGCCCTCCGAGGGGTGCGAGGGGATACAGGCCGCCGCCAAAGCCATGGCCCGCCCAGGAGCCCAAGTCTCACCCGCCCTTCCCCGACTCATGCCAGCCTGACCCCCAGCGACCTCCCCTCTTCCTTGCCGCTGTGTGAGAGAGGCCCGGCTCGCCCCACCCCACCCACAGACCTAAGGTCCTTGGACCCCGGCCAGGCTAGGGCAGAACTGGATTAGGAGAGGGGCCACCAGGCTGACAGTGACCTTGGCATAATCAACATTAGCCCAGCTGGCTCCAGTCCACCTCAACCCAGGGTGGCATAGCTACCTTGAGAGGCCTGCAGCTGGAGCGACCATTAGGGCCTGCAGGCCTTGGGAGCAGTCCTGAGTGGACCCTGCCCTGCAACCCCTGTAGCCAGCTGGGCCCAGGCCCCTCAGTGCAACACTTCATCCTGGGCAGGTCTCCACCAGGTGGAAGCTGGGAAAGGGGGCCCTAGCCAGTGACCAATCTTCCAGTGACCAGCTCCCCCTCAACACCCAAAGGGAGGGCTCCTTTCTAGCCACAGCCTCCCTCTCCCCAGCTTCCCAGACTTCTACCTGCCCACGTGGGTGCACCATGTTCTGTCTAGTCCCAGCACATCGGGAAGTCCTGGGGTGCTGGCCCATCTTGGCGATTGCTGATGAGGGGGCTGGGACCCCTTTCCATCGCAACCTTGAGCACCCACACCCTATCTTGGGACACTCCCCACCCCCCAATCTGGTTGGAAGAGAGTAGCCAGTTTCCAGAGAGCCAGAGAGTGACAGAGAGAGAGAGAGAGAAAGAGAAAGAGCGAGCGAGAGATGCTGTTGAAGAGAGTTCAACAGCCCAAAGATTTCCCTGCCCCTGGAGTGCTGGCCAGAGGCTCCAGGGCTGAGATGGTCAGGAGCCAGTTTCTTCAGCCCCTCCTCCCCACAGCTCCTAGTGGGGAGGGGCAGCTGTCCATTTGTCCAAAGTATTAATGCAACTGAAGCTGTGATATTTCCAACGACTGTAGGAGGAAAAATTAGGGGGACAGAGGAAAACAAAACCAACCAACCCCTAAAATCATTTTCTTATTGTACATAACGACCTCATTCTCCTGTATATGCGGAAGATATAACCTTATATTTGGTAAGTGTTTCTTGTGCTATTTTATCACGTGACCTGTTTATAAAAATATATATTAAAAAAGTCGTAAAAACACACGTCTGAATTGTTTTTAGGTCATCACACCATGGTGGGGGGAAGGTGTTCTCTGTCCTGAGTGGCCCAAGTCTGAATTTTTGTGCACCCCTCATCAGGTTTATTGGTTCTTTCAATAAACATGCAGAGACTGGTAACACTGTGCCAGACTGGAAACCCAGCAGTGACCACCACAGAAGGCCCCTAACCTCTGTGTCAGCAGGGAGAGACACTAAAATCATTACATATAACACTCCTTCCAAAATATCTAGGATATAGCCCATTCTTCCAAGGGCAAGAATGAGGGCTGCTAGGGTTATCCTAGGGAGAAGGCAATGGCAACCCACTCCAGTACTCTTGCCTGGAAAATCCCATGGGCGGAGGAGCCTGGTAGGCTGCAGTCCATGGGGTCCTGAAGAGTCAGACAGGACTGAGCGACTTTACTTTCACTTTTCACTCTCACGCATTGGAGAAGGAAATGGCAACCCACTCCAGTGTTCTCGCCTGGAGAATCCCAGGGACGGGTGGGCCTGGTGGGCTGCTGTCTAAGGGGTTGCACAGAGTCGGACATGACTGAAGCGACTTAGCAGCAGCAGCAGCAGCAGCAGGGGTGTCCTAGATCACACAGAGCAGCAAGCACAGGCAGGGCGCATACTCAGCAAAAAGGGCGGCTCAGAGAGGGTCACCGACTGAACGTTTGTGTGAACAGGTCCAGTCAGGCACCAGAGCTCTTGGAGACAGACGGATGTGAGTTCACATTCGTGTAAAACAGATATAATCAGTATACCAGGTTGTGACGAGCGCCGTGGAGGCCACTGAGATGGGGTGGCCGGGGAAGGCCTCTAAAAACGTGCCATTTAAGTAGAACTCTGAGGGATGAGGAGACGCGTTCTAGGGAGGACAACGAGCGTGCACCCACGATGACCGTGAGGCAGGCAAGGGCTCCTGTGGCGGAGAGGACGGGCCAGGAGCTCGGGATTTGCCTCCCAGCGCGGTGAGGACATGTGGAGGCCCGCAGGCCGAAGAGTCCCTGGCTGTGCGGAGCTCAGATGACGCGGGAGGTGGGGCCCCAGGAGAGCCGCTAGGAGGCTGTTCCCGAGTCCCGAAGAGGGCGAAAAAGAAGGCGGAGACGGAGGAGGGGTGTGGGGCCAGCCTGGGGATGCCTGGGCTTGCTGATGGACTGTGGGGCAGAGATGAGCACTAGCGTTAAAATAACACGAGTTAAAAAAGGAAGAGGAAGAATACCAGAGGCGGAACCGGCGAAGCTTCCCCATCTCTGCTCGCCCCTCCGCCTCCAAGGCGCTCTCCCGTTCCGGAACGTTTGTAGTGTGGGCGCCCGCTTCCAGCGCGGGGCTGGAAAGAAAAGGACCACGTTCGGCGGGGGGCGGGACGGAGACGGGCTTCTTCCGGCGCGGCCGTTCCTCCCCGGCCCGGCAGTTTCGGGAGATGGCTCAGGTGCCCGCGGAAGGAGAGACTTCACCGTTCCTCCGGTTCTGTTCCCGCGGTCTCCGCTCCCGCCGCAACCTCTGCGCCGCCAGGCTCTCCTGTGCGGTCGCGCCAGCCATCCCTCGGGCTCCGTAAACAGTTCGGTCCTGGAAGCCCCTCTGACCCTCGAGCCTCTGGTCTTCCTGCCCCCTTTCCAGAGGCCAACTGTGCACGGTGGAAGCCATCTGGCTTCCCTGGCGGGACTGACTGCCCGAAGGTCCAGTGACCATCCTGATTTGGCAGTTAGGGAGTTGGAGAATTGGCCTGGCCTGGGGCTGACCAGGTAAGGTCTCCCCCAGAAGTCAGACATGGGGCTGGCTAGCCTCAGGGCAGCCATGGCACCCTCCGACTGCCCGGCCAGGGTGATGGAACTTGCCTATCAGACCGATTGACTAACGGTGGACGCCCCTGGACTAAGCAGTTTTGGAGGAACCACCCAGGGTAAAGGGTCTGAAAGGACACGCCCCTGCCGCCAGGCTGACCAGGCCTACCCACTTCACCGATCTGTCCTCGCCACCCGTGCAGCCATGGAGAAGATGTCCCGCGTGACCACGGCCCTCGGTGGGAGCGTGCTGACTGGCCGCACCATGCACTGCCATCTGGATGCTCCGGCCAATGCCATCAGCGTGTGCCGTGACGCGGCCCAGGTGGTCGTAGCAGGCCGCAGCATCTTCAAGATCTATGCCATTGAGGAGGAGCAGTTTGTGGAGAAGCTGAACCTGCGCGTGGGCCGCAAGCCCTCCCTCAACCTGAGCTGTGCAGATGTTGTCTGGCACCAGATGGACGAGAACCTGCTGGCCACGGCGGCCACCAATGGCGTGGTGGTCACCTGGAACCTGGGCCGGCCGTCCCGCAACAAGCAGGACCAGCTGTTCACGGAGCACAAGCGCACAGTGAACAAAGTCTGCTTCCACCCCACTGAGGCCCACGTGCTGCTCAGTGGCTCCCAGGATGGCTTCATGAAGTGCTTTGACCTGCGCAGGAAGGACTCTGTCAGCACCTTCTCGGGTGAGGCCCTGGGAGGCAGGTCAGGCAGGTGTGCCTCTCTGCAGGTGGCTGACCTGTCTAGGCAGGTTGAGAAGTGCTCTGTGTCAGAGGCCCTCAGGTGTGCTCCCAGAGGGCTTCCTGGAGGAGGAGCCAGCTGAGCTGGCACTGGAGGAGGGGGTGGAGGTCAGCAAGGAAGGGGCAGAGGTGGGCCTGGTGGAAGTGTGAGGGGTACCTGGAGTGTGGGCACAGCGCTGATGCATTTGCAGGGCCAGCAGGAGTCGAGGGTAGTGTGGGATCAGGGAGAGGGCAAATGGGTGGCTGCCCTGGCAGCTCAGCCTCCTCTCGCCATGCCTCAGAGCTCCAGGCCATCTCATTGCATGAAGTCTGCTTCCAGGGTCCTCAGCCCAGGGAAGCAGTGGGGAGTGGGGCACTGCCTGGTTCCCCACCCCCCAAGTTCCCTTCCCAGCAGCCCCAGCTCTTGACACCCCCGCCTTGAGCCAGCTCACATTTTTTACCTTGATGAGACCAAATGAAGACCAGGGCAGAGCCCTCAGATAATCAGGGAGCCTCTTATGACAGTCCTTGAGCTCCCTGTGCAGGGGGAAACCTGGGTGCTGCATTCGAAGGCTCCTGGTGTGGTGGTCCTCAGGGCTGGACGTGTCCCCTCAAGATCTCCAGTCCTTGGAGCCTGGCCAACCTGGCAGCTCCAGCTTAAGGTGTAGGGCCTGGGCAGAGCCTGGGGCATTTTATCTCTGCCTCCTGGGGCCTGAGGCTTCCAGAGGATTGTATTCGGCCCACCGAGGCTCCTGTTCACAGTGCTCTGACACCTCGTTCTGAAGCCGTGACAGCTTTGCACGAGGACAGATGTCAGATGCAGAATCCAGAGAAAATCAAGGTCCAGGAGTCTGTTAAAAACCACCTGATGCCTGGTGTCCCTCTCACCTGCCTAGGCTATTATCTGCTTTGCCATGCCTCTCTTCGCCCCTGTCCACTCTGGACAGGCCTTGGCAAATGTCTACATCACCCTCCACGCCTTGTGGTCTCGGCCACAGGCAGGAATGCAACACCAGCCCACATCCATTCTGAGGAATCCCCACTGGTGGTTTACTCTCCCTCCTGGAGCTCCTGTGGGCCACCCCGTCCCCCACCCCCAACCTTCTCCCTCCACTAATGTCCGCTCACAGGCCAGTCTGAGAGTGTGCGCGATGTCCAGTTCAGTATCCGGGACTACTTCACCTTCGCGTCCACCTTCGAGAACGGCAACGTGCAGCTCTGGGACATCCGGCGGCCTGACCGCTGTGAGCGAATGTTCACAGCCCACAATGGGCCTGTATTCTGCTGTGACTGGCACCCGGAGGACAGGTGTGGGGTGGAGGCCAGGGTAGCGGGCCAGGGTGGGTGGGCCTGTGGAAGGGCTCTCTCACTGCCTCAAGACCTGTGAGACAGAATGGGGAGCCCTCCCACCCAGAAAGAGGTCACTGAGGACTTCATGGGCCTTCCCCAGGGGCTGGCTGGCCACAGGTGGGCGTGACAAGATGGTGAAGGTCTGGGACATGGCCACACACCGTGCCAAGGAGGTGCACTGCGTGCAGACCATCGCCTCCGTGGCCAGAGTCAAGTGGAGGCCCGAGTGCCGCCACCACCTCGCCACGTGCTCCATGATGGTGGACCACAACGTCTACGTGTGGGACGTGCGCCGGCCCTTTGTGCCCGCCGCCATGTTTGAGGAGCACCGGGACGTCACGACAGGCATCGCCTGGCGCCACCCGCATGACTCCTCCTTCCTGCTCTCCGGCTCCAAGGACAGCACTCTCTGTCAGCACCTGTTCCGCGACGCCAGCCAGCCTGTTGAGCGTGCCAACCCTGAGGGCCTCTGCTACGGCCTCTTTGGGGACCTGGCCTTCGCAGCCAAGGAGAGCCTTGTGGCCACCGAGTTGGGGCGCAAACCCTACGCTGGGGATCGGCGCCACCCCATCTTCTTCAAGCGCAAGCTGGACCCTGCCGAGCCCTTTGCGGGCCTCGCCTCCAGTGCCCTCAATGTCTTTGAGATAGAACCCGGCAGCGGCAGCATGAGCTGGTTCGTGGACACCGCCGAGCGTTATGCCCTGGCCGGCCGGCCACTGGCTGAGCTCTGTGACCACAATGCGAAAGTGGCTCGAGAGCTTGGCCGCAACCAGGTACTCGGGGTGGACTGAGGGCCAGGATCTTGGTACAGGGCCTGGAGCTCCGCTGACAGCTGCAGCCGGACCCTGCCCCGAGTTCAGAGTTCAGCTCTGGCTGAGGACACCCCCAGCTTGCCCCAGTAACTGAGAGTGTCCAGAGCCCCAGGAGTGGGCCTGACGCCAGTGCCATTCCTGGGGTGCTGGCCTGGGTGTTGTGGGGTCTTGGCCTCTCTTGGCTTGTCCTTGCTCCTAGACTTCACAGGATGTCCAGCCCTACAGAGAATGGCCACATTGCTTTGCTCATCCTCTCCCTGGGACCTCAGGCCCACTTCCATGTTTCCTCTGCCCCTACAGGATGGAGGCTAGGTTGTTTGTTTTTCCTGTGGGCCTCGGCTTCCCACCTGGGGTGGACCAGGACATTGGGTCCCTGGGGCAACTGAAAGCTGAGGGTTTGTGGTTCTATCCAGGCAGAGGGGGGCCTGCGCAGGGCTCCAGGGACCCAGGACCCCCATGAGTGACTAGTGCCCAACCCTAGGTGGCTCAGACGTGGACCATGCTCCGGATCATCTACTGTAGTCCTGGCCTGGTGTCCACCACCAATCTCAACCACAGTGTGGGCAAAGGCAGCTCCTGTGGCCTGCCCCTCATGAACAGGTAGACACCTGGGGGCGGCTCTCCCCAGAGGGTGGGACTGCTGGTGCCTACCCACCCATTGGCCCTCCCTGCCCCCAGTTTCAACCTGAAGGATATGGCCCCAGGGCTGGGCAGTGAGACTCGGCTGGACCGCAGCAAGGGTGATACACGGAGCGACACAGTGCTGCTGGACTCCTCAGCCACACTCATAACCAACGAAGGTAGGGTGGGGGCGGGCAGAGGGCCTTCATGGGAGTGGGACTGGGTCTCCCAGTGTGAGGCAGTCCTGGAATGCCCTCCCTCCCTCCCTTGGACAGATAACGAAGAGACTGAGGGCAGCG
Organism: Capricornis sumatraensis; assembly: GCF_032405125.1. Lineage (NCBI taxonomy): Eukaryota > Metazoa > Chordata > Mammalia > Artiodactyla > Bovidae > Capricornis > Capricornis sumatraensis. The sequence goes on from NC_091071.1 coordinate 41,761,757, forward strand.
ATGTGCCCACTGATTACCTGCTGGGTGACGTGGAAGGTGAGGACGATGAGCTTTACCTGTTGGATCCGGAACACGCACACTGTAAGTGGGGGCGTGGGGAAGGGGTGGGGTGGGGTGGGGCTGGGAGGCGGGGCCTGAGCCTGCCTACCCTTCCTGCCTCTGTGTCGCAGCGGAGGAGCCTGAGTATGTGCTGCCCCAGGAGGCCTTCCCGTTGCGCCACGAGATTGTGGACACCCCGCCGGGGTCCGAGCACCTGCAGGACAAGGCCGACTCTCCACACGTGAGCGGCAGTGAGGCAGATGCAGCCTCCCTGGTGCCTGTGGACTCCTCCTTCTCACTCATCTCGGTCTCGCACGCGCTGTGCGACAGCCGCCTGCCGCCCGACTTCTTTAGCGCCCTGGTCTGTGACATGCTACGCTTCTATGCCGAGCAGGGTGATGTGCAGATGGCCGTGTCCGTGCTCATTGTGCTGGGTGAGCGCGTGCGCAAGGACATCGACGAGCAAACCCAGGTGGGTGACAGGGTCTGGGGGTCTTCCCGGAGCAGCTACCACCCTGAGGACTGCCCCTGCACGCCCTGCCTACACCCGCACCTGTGTCTATGCCCAGGGAAGCCCGGGCTCTTACTCCGCCCTCCCTGCCCTGCCCGCCAGGAGCACTGGTACACGTCCTACATCGACCTGCTGCAGCGCTTCTGCCTCTGGAACGTGTCCAATCAAGTGGTCAAGCTCAGCACCAGTCGCGCCATCAGCTGCCTCAACCAGGCCTCCACCACCCTGCATGTTAACTGCAGTCACTGCAAGCGGCCCATGAGCAGCCGGGGCTGGGTGTGCGACCGCTGCCGCCGCTGCGCCAGCATGTGCGCCGTCTGCCACCACGTGGTCAAGGGGCTCTTCGTGTGGTGCCAGGGCTGCAGCCACGGCGGCCACCTGCAGCACATCATGAAGTGGCTGGAGGGCAGCTCCCACTGCCCCGCTGGCTGCGGCCACCTGTGCGAGTACTCCTGACCCGCTGCCGGGCTGGTAGGGACTGGCTTGTGAACCAAATAAAGGACGCGGGAGGCATTCTGAGCGGCTTGTTACCTGCTCGCGTCGCTTGGGGTCAGGTGCCAGCGCGGCCTATTTTACCGGGCGGAGGGCGGGGCCTCCGAGGCTCAGTAGCCAATAGCATCCCTTGGGGCGGTCTCGCCCCGCCCCCCCGGAAGCGCCCCCGCCTTCCGGGCCGGAGGAAGCGGCTCCCCAAGCGGGTTGGTGGCTGCACGGAGGCACTTCCGGCTTGCCTCGCGGCGGCAGGCTCATGGCGCTGGAGGCGCAGCCGCTTCTGTGGCTCGCGCTCTGGACGCTGGCGGTTCTCGCCCGGAGCTCTGGGGAGGACGCCGACGGAGGGTGGTGAGCGGCGCCGGGCGGCCGGGCGGGGTGAAGCGGGGAGGGTAGCGCAGCGGGCCGGCCGACAAAGTGAGCCGCTGTGTCGGCAGGCGGCGGCCCGGGCCGGGGGCGCCGGCGGCCGTGACGGAGGAGGAGCACTGCACCGTGGAGCGCCGGGCTGACCTCAGCTACGCCGAGTTCGTGCAGCGGTACTTGCGGCCTCCTGTGGGGCAACACCTCCCGGAAACCTGTCCCTAGAGCCGTCCCCTGCACCGCTGAGGACGCGCACTTCCCCTTGAGCCCCTTTGAGCGCGCGCGGGAGCCGAGGGTGGGGGCGGGTCAGACCTGGCCGTGACCCTGCCCTTCCTTCTAGCTACGCCTTTTCCAGACCTGTCATTCTGCAGGGGCTCACAGACAACTCGGTGAGTATTCACGCCCCTCTCGACCACCACTCGCCAGTGCAGGGCCCCGCCCCGAAGTCCTTTCTCTACCTCCGCAGAGGTTCCGGGACCTGTGCACCCGTCAGAGGCTGCTGGCCTCCTTTGGAGACAGCGTGGTCCGGTTGAGCACCGCCAACACCTACTCCTACCAGAAAGGTGAGCTGCCCCACCCCACAGCCCCGCCTGCTTGCCAGCATCTTGCAGGCAGCACCAACTAGTCCTGACCAACGCCTTTCAAACTGCAGTGGACCTGCCCTTTGAGAAGTATGTGGAGCAGATGCTGCACCCCCAGGACCCCATCTCCATGGGCAATGGTGAGCGAGATAGGTGACCATGGGTGTGTGTGTGGGGGGGTGACTTAGAGATCCCTGTGTCCTGTTTTCTGCTGGCAGACACTCTGTACTTCTTTGGGGACAACAACTTCACCGAATGGGCCTCCCTCTTTCGGCACTACTCTCCACCTCCGTTCAGCCTGCTGGGTACAACTCCTGCTTACAGCTTTGGAATTGCAGGTGGGTGCCCTGCAAGACGAAGGGACTTGGGGGCTGGCTGGGGGAGGATTAAGCTTGGTAACCAGGTGCTCCTAACTTGCCCCACAGGAGCTGGCTCTGGGGTACCCTTCCACTGGCATGGACCTGGGTTCTCGGAGGTGATCTATGGCCGCAAGGTCAGCACAGGGTGCAGGCTGAGACTCTGGGTTCACTGACCAAAATACAAAGCATAACTTTGCTGCTCCCCGCCAACCCCCAGCGCTGGTTCCTGTACCCTCCTGAGAAGACACCCGAATTCCACCCCAACAAAACCACACTGGCCTGGCTCCAGGACACATATCCAGCCCTGACACCATCTGCACGGCCCCTGGAATGCACTATCCAGGCTGGTGAGGTCAGTGGCTGGCAGACAGGGGCCAGGCTGAGCCGGGCCAAGGACCCCCATCCAACCCATCAACCCACATGTCCCCCCAACCCCTCACAAGGTGCTGTATTTCCCTGACCGATGGTGGCATGCCACACTCAACCTCGACACCAGCGTCTTCATCTCTACCTTCCTCGGCTAGCCAAAGGGGGTGGCTGGCGAGCCCACCGCACACCAGCACACATCCCTGCAGTACTCACAGGTTTTATTACAGGGACAGAGGTGGTGGCAGCAGCCTCAGCCCAGCCCAGCCTCACCCCCCCCTTTCCGGCCCAGAAGGAGGATGAGAGGCGCGTTGCCCAGCAGAACTGATGGGGGTGGGGTTGGGGACACCAGGGCAGGGATCCGGGGACACAAACTATATACAGAAAACTAGGGGCTACTGCCCCCAAGGCCCTCCTGAGCTAGGGTACCGGGCAAGGCAGGTGGGTGGCCCATACACCCACCCTGCTCAGTAATCCTCTACCCAGCCATTCTCAGAGATGAAGGCATCGATGACCTCTTTCATGGCCAGGTTGGGGATGAGCTGTTCCTGGGTGAGGGGGCTCCGAGTCACAGGGTCAAAATGGCCCACACGCTGTAGTGACAACAGGAGCAGAATTAGGAGCTGCTCAGTGCGTGTGGGTCCTGCTGCCAACACCCACAGGCCCTCACCTGCAGGTGCTCCTCGATGTCCTTACGGTCGTATGTGATGCCACTGGGCGTGATGCAGGGCTCCCGCATCAGCTCAAAGCTGATCTTGCCGCACAGGTAGTCAGGGATGTCTCGCTTCTGCAGCACACAGGGTCGGATCAGGTCAGGGGCTGGGAAGGGACACTGCTCTAGCTACCCACAGGCCCCAGAAGAAGGGCAGCTCACCTTTCTTTTCTCGTCGACCTGGGAGAAGAGCTCGTCCATGTCTGCCAAGTACTTGTCCTGCAAAGAACCAAGCAGCCACTTGTGGGCCTGACACCCCTCTCCCCTCCCCAGACACCGAGACACACAGACCCAGCAGGAGCCAGGGCACCTCACATCACAGCGCACGCACACACAGGACCCACACTCGGGCTGGGGCACCCTCACATGCTTGGCCTCAATGCAGGCCTGCTGGGCCCGTACGTGGCTGTCGTCCTCATCACCCTCGTGGTTCCGCTGACACTCTTCCAGTTCCCTGGGGGTTGACCAAAAGGTGTTCAGAGATGGGTCTGGCCAGGGGCAGTCAGACTCCACTCCAGACTTAGGATCATTCAGGCCCCTTTCCCTCCCTCTCCTGCGTGCCAGAATTGGCCTTCAATAAACACTTGTGTTCACACCTCAGAGTTAACCTAAGAGTGGTTACTCGAAGGGGGGGGAGCCCACCTCTCACGCTCAGCCACAATGAGCCGTGTGAGGTAAGAGTGCAACTCATTTTCCTGGTGGATGCGTCGCTCCTCGATGCTGTTCCAGCGCTTCTTCTTTGCGATGCGCAGAGCACTGGGGATGTCATCCCCAAAGTTGAGCCGCTGCTCCTTGGCCAGGTTGTAGGCTGGGGGATAAAGCATTTGGGTAAACTTCAACCAGTCCACCCACCTGGTCCCAGGCACCCTGGAACCAGCTAGCCTGTAAGCCCACCTCGCTGCAGGTTGGCAATAGCCTCATCATAGCTTTCCATCTCCAGCTGGCACTGCCCCAGGAAGAAGTGTGCCTTCACAGACTGCCCGTCCAGCTCCAGGGCACGCCGACAGTCAGCCAGGGCTTGCTCGTGCTGCTGCATCTTCAGGTAGCACAGCGCCCGGTTGGTGTAATACACGGCCACCAAGGGGTTCCGGGTCTGGGGACCAAGGCCGGGCCAGCCAGCATGAGGGAGTGAGCTCAGCCTGCCCACTCCGTCCCAACTTGAGGCCCACGGTTGGAACCAAGACACTAGAATTTTCTCAGCTTCCAAGCCCCTGGGTTCTGAGGGAGGGTGAAGCCTACGTGAGCCCACTCTCTGGACTCCAGTGAGTCTTGTGAAGGTAGTTTTCCCGGACTCGTGGAAATCCCCAGCATCGCGTTTGACTCCTCAAGGGGCAGGGATGCCTGGTCCCCAGCCCAGTGGGCCTCGAACACCTACAGTTCCCACCCAGCACAGTTCTCTGGCAGCCCGCACTGGCTCGGGAAAGGCGCGGCCTTGGCCCCAGACCCCAAGCACCCACCCCCTCCCTCCGAAAGTCTGGCGGGCACGGCCTGACATGTTCTGAAGAGGGCGCGCGGCAGAAGCCGCAGCTCGGCCCCTCCCCTGGCTCGGACGCCAAGCCCCTCCCGCAGCGCGGGCGCACTCACGATGGCGCGGCCGTAGCAGGCCGCTGCCTCCGGGTATTTGCGGCCCACGAAGAGCCGGTTGCCCTGCTCCTTGAGCTCCTGTGCGCTCGGGCTCTTCTCGGGGCTGCCGCCGCCGGCGCCCAGCCGTGCGCCGCCCTCCTTCTCCTCCTTGCCCTTCATGGCGCCGCACGGCACCGCCTGGGCTCCGCTCCCAGGTTCCGCGCCCAGCCCGCCCTGCGCCCGCAGCCCGAACCCGCGATCCGCTCGGGCTCGGTCCAGCGCTCCGCCACCGGAACTTCCGGTCTGCAGGTAGGCGGGGCCAGCGGAGCGGACCGCCGCGCAGGTGGGCGGGGCCGCGCGTGCCCCCGGCGCGCTGTGGGGGCGGGGCCGGCGGGGAGCGTGACTCTGGCAACGCGACGCGGCGTCAAGGTTTGAGACGCGCTGGGTCACCCGGGCAGACGCCCGCCCGGCCGCGCTCCGACGCCCCGCCCCCGAGGCCTCGCCTGGCGCGTGGAGATGGCCGCGGCTGGCGGGCTCTGGAGCTGTGAGGACCCAAGCCGCTGGGCCGCCGTCTTGGAGTGCCGCGGGGCGGTGCTGCGGGCGCGCGCGGGCCCCCAGGGGCGGCTGGAAGCGCTGGACCGGTGGTAGGGCGGAGGGGGCAGGGGCGGGCGGGCCGAGCCCCGTGGCCCGGACTCCGTAGCGCCGCCTTCCCCCAGGTACCGAGAGGAGCTGCCCGCGGCCATCGGGGCCCGCGCGGAGAAGCACGTGACACTACACGAGCTGCAGCGGCTGCTGGCGTGGAAACTGGCGGTAAGGCTTCCCACTTGGGGCGCGGCACAGCCACGTGGGTGGGGCTTCTCAGGGGGCGCACCCTCGTGGCAGTCTTGAGGGGGCTCCCGGCGAGGGCCGCCACACGTGACACCCGACCCGACCTGGCCACAGAGGGGCCGCTTCCGACCGCGCCTGCAGCAACTCGTGGCCGCCAACTCTCCGGAGCTGGTGGTGCAGCGTTCGGCCGCCGCCTTCCGCCTCCTGCCAGACATGCACGCAGCGGTCATGGCTCTGTGCGCCCTCCGTGGCGTGGGCCCGGCTACCGCCTCGGGTTAGTCGGGAAAGCTGGACCACCCCCGGGCAGGGTCGCAGGCGGAACCTGGCCTGTTAGTGTCCTTATCCATAAAATGGTCCGATGGCCAGATACATGATACAGGAGAGTTGCTGGGGACAGCAGCCCCAGGCCCAGGCGGGGCTGAGTGCTGTCTATTCACTGCCCACAGCGGTACTGGCTGCCGGAGCTCCTGAGGTGGCAGCCTTCATGTCTGAGGAGGCAGTGGCCGCAGTGCCCAGCCTGCCCGCCCTGCAGTACACTGTCAAGCACTACCTGCTCTACCTGAGCCGGGTGCAGGAGCGTGCAACAGCCCTGAGCCAAGGTGCGGAGACCACGGGCGGCCAGGGTGGTTACGGAGAGCTCTCTCTGACCGTAGGAAGATCGGTATCTCCGAGCCCCAGACTCTCTCTGCCCTTCTCTAGGCAGTGCATCTGGGCTGTGGACCCCACACCACGTGGAGACGGCCCTGTGGACCTGGGCTGCAGGGTGGAAGATGTGCCCGGACCTGCTGCCCAACCTGGGTCCCAGCCTGGTCCCCGCTGAGGACACCAGGCCAGCCAAGAAGCGCAGGACCCAGGCTGAGTGACTTGGCTGCTGCCCAGAGCCTGCTCACCTGCCCTGTGATCTCAGGCCGTAAGTCTCTGGACAGGAGGCTGGCCGACCAGGAAGCTGGCTGCTGTTGAAGCTCAATAAATGCCTGCTGAACTGACACCTGAGTGTGAGACCCACAGCCCCTCCCCAGGGCTCCCGGCTCCCACAGACACACCTCATGCTGGGTTCAGAGAAGCAGGGATGGGGGTGGGGGGGTGCCCTCAGCCACTCTTGTGGAGGGAAGGGCTCTCACAGTTGCTCAGAGTTAGGGGGAGACGAGCCCAGCCCAAGGCCCCAGTATAGCCAGCTGATGTTGTGTAAAATATTTATTCATTCTTCAAAAAGGCTCAGACTGCAAGTCTCAGGGAAGAGGCAGAGGCAGGATCTTCTCTAGGGCCACTCTTGGGGACCTCCACCACCCGACCCAGGCCAGCAGTCCTGTCCCTCCAGCCTGGGAGGGGGTGGCCAGGGCTAGTGTAAGGCTCGGCCTGGACTCAGTGGGCCACAGGGGCCACCAGCCCACACCGGGAAGGAGCAGCCTCGAGACTACATTCACTGAGGGTGGACATGCAGGCCTGCCCGGTGGCTGGCCCTGGGGTCCTGCACCCTGGCCCCTGTGGCCCTGGGGACCCTGTCAGGGTGGTGGGGGGATATGGGCACCCAACAGGTCATAGGCAAAGATGTTCCAGAAGATGGCAAACAGCAGGAAGGTGCCATAGGCAAGCAGCACCACCCACCAGCCGCACTGGTCCCGCAGGCGCTCTTCGTAGCTGCGCAGGATGGTCAGGCCCATGCTGACGCCCACCACTGCGCCCGCCAGGTGCGCCATGAAGCTGGGCTGTGGGCCTGAGGCAGGCAGTGGCGGGGAGAAGCGCAGCCACACAGCCCGGCCCACCTCGGAGCTCACTGCAGGGGGAGGCAGCAGGTGAGGCCCCCTGGCTAGGGGCTGAGACCCCCGCCCTGGCTCCCTACTTACTGCACACCAGGGCCAGCACCATCCTCAGCAGCTTGTAGGGACACCTCATCCCAGCCCAGTTCTGATGGGTGCAAAGAGGAGGTGGTGAGATAGGTCTTGTGGGCCCCTCCCCACACCCCACCCCAGGGGCTGCCCCGTTACCATGACGACATTGGCCAGGTGTGCAGAACACAGGGCATAGACCCCGCCGGAGCCCCCCACCACAGGGGCCCGCATGTCAGTAACAGAGACAGTCAGGGAACCTGCGTGAGAAAGGAGAGAGCTGTGAGGGCGAGGCCGGCGGGGGTGGCCCCGGTACATGCAGCTGCCTCACCTGCCAGCACACCCGCCAGGTAGAGCAGGCTGATGCGGAGCAGGCCGTGCACCATCTCCAGCGGCACCCCGATCATGAGCTGCAGGAGGGCATTGAACCCCAGCTGCTCCAGCCTGGCCATGGGGGCAAACGGGTGTGAAGGGAAGGGTGGGGTCCACAGTGGGGCTACCAGCCCCCGGCCCCCACCTCAAAGGGCTGAGCTCTCCAGAGCCAATCGGGGCGGGGGTGCTCACCCGACGTGCATGAACATGTACGTGAGGAAGCGCCAGGCCCGAGCGCGGTGGCTGGGGTGGTACACGAGGGGGCTTTTCATGTACTCGGGGTGGTAGGTCTGCAGCACCCACTTGTTGAGCCGGGCCCCGTAGCACAGGAACACGATGATCTGGGGGGACAAGTGCTGGGGCCAGGCAGGACCAGGGGCGCGGGAGGCTCCTGGGGAGCTGGGTGGACAGGCAGGCCCACCTGGGCAAGGGTGACCGAGGCCATAAACACGGGGGGCGGGCAGCTGCGGTGCCGGTAGAAATACCAGTGGCGGTCCACCTCTCGAGGCAGGATCTCGTAGGCCACGTAGCGCACGAACCGCTTGTAAACACCCAGGCCTGGCTCATCCAGCAGCCCGTCCCGAGGCAGTGCCCGCTGTCCGTTGGCGATGGCCCGCTTGAAGCTGCTTGAGCGCTTGCTGCTGATCTAGGGGGCGGGGCCCAGGCATAGACCACCACACTCCCCCCCAGGGTCGCCCCTCCTGAGCGGTCCACCCAGCTCCTCACCGGGTCCCAGGCTCTGCCTCGTGTCCACAGCCCTCCCCGGTGGGCAGGGCAGGGAGGAGGGGCCACCTGCCCACCCTGCTCCAGGCCAGGGGCTGTGAGCGCCAGGCCAGGCCCCACCCCCGCTGCCCACCCGCAGTGCACTGACCAGGTCCGCCAGCTCCTGGTAGCAGACCTGGCCCCGCTCGTTGCTCTGGGCCAGCGCCACCAGCATGTCCAGCTTGGCTGGGTCCAGGGGCAGCTCATGGCGGTGCACCAGGCCAGTGAAGGTGTCCGCGCCAATGAAGCCTGTGTTCTCAGGGTCCAGCTGCTGCGTTTGGGGGGGGGGGCGGGGGAGCGGCCAAGGCTTGAGCGTGGGCCCAGCCCCCAGGACTGGGCAGGTCAGCCTGGAGAGGCAGCCTCTGAACACCCCAGGTCCAGGCCCCTGTGCCCACGTGGTTCCAGGAGCTGCAGGCACCAGCGCCTAGGTCCCTGGCTTGAAGCTCTGCTCGTTCTCCAGGGGTCTCCCCACCTCATTTCAGCCCTGCCCATCCTGGAGGGGTAGGGCCAAGGTCTGAAGGCAAGCACCGCCCTCCCAACACGCTGCAAGCGCCCTGCTCTGGCTCGCCCTTTCCTGGGTCTTGGGCAGGAGGCTAAGGTCGTGCAAGGAGAGGTTGGGCTGAGGGTCTCTGAGAAGTCCGTTCCCCCGGCCCACCCAAGGGCGAAGGGCCGCGGCGGGGGCGGTGCCGTCGCCCCCCACCTCCGCACGCACCTGCTCCTGGATAAGCTGCAGCAGCGAGCTCCTGTCCATAGAGCCGGGCCGGGGGCCGGGGCCGGGGTCGGCGGCCGCGGCCGGGAGGGGCTGCTCTGCGGACGACTCCGCTCCGCCCCGGCCCTCCGGCTCCGCCCGCTCCGCTCGGCGCCGCGTCACGGAGCCGCCCGCCCCCGCCGCACACGCCGCAGCCGCCCGCCCAGCCACGCGCAGTCGGGACTCGCGCGCGCCCCGCACGAGGACGTGCCCGGGCAAGAACGGTGCTCGGCTCCCGGTTCCCATCCCGCTAGTCCCGTGGGGCGGCAGCCGTGAAACTGAGTCACGCGCAGCACCCAAGCCCCTCCCGCGCACGGCCCGTTTTCCCGGGCGGGGTCTCAGCGCCAACGCCACCTCCTCGGGGAAGGCTCCAGGGAACTGCCCACAGGTGGGACTCTCCAGGCGGGGCTCCCAGAAGGTACCTCCCTGTAGGCAACTTGGCGGCCTGACAGACTGGCGTCACAGCCCAGCCGACAGACAACTAGCAGAGGGCAGGGAGGGCCTGCAACTGGCCCTGCTCGGTGGGCAGGGACCAACTCACCTTGGGCTAGAGGCTCCTGACCCCGCCTGTGGCCACAGCTGGGATGGGATGGGGAGGGGACCTGGCCCCCAGGGAGGGCAGGCGGACCCCTCCAGTAAGGAAGGTGGCACTCGGGACACACACCGCAGGGCCACTCTCACCCACCGTGCAGCTGGGCCTTGGGATGGACCCAGCAGCAAAGAGCATCCTGCCAGGCCTGGCACCAGTGAGGACTGCACCAGGAGCCTCGGGGGTGGAACTGGGGGCCAGCGGGATAGTCGGACAACGCCCAGGCCTGACCCCCAGCCCCTCCTGGGCTAGGCCTGAGCATCCCTGCTGGGTGGGCAGTTCCCCGCCGCCTAGAAACAGCTTGTCAGGACTGGAGGGCCTAGGCCCAGGGTCTGCCTTGCACAGAACAAGTGCAGGCCGGAGGGGGCAGGAGCCCGGGACGCAGGCCGGAGTGAGGGCCTGCATCCCGAACTGGGCCCCCACCTCAGCCCCAGGAAGGCTCTCTGCCCCCTTGTCCGCAGGCTGTCCCCTGCCCAGCGGGGAGGGCAGAGGCTTGGGAGGGGCGGGAGGAGTGGTGAGAAATAAGGCTGCTCCCCCAGAGCAGGGCCACCGCACACCCCAGAGCCTCAGCACACTGCAGCCAAGCTGACAGCCGGAGGCTGAGACTGGAAAGTGGGTGCTCCTGGCAGTGGGGAGGGGGTCGCACCAAGGGGACCTCCAGCATCAGGCACCCCAGCCTGTCACCCTCAGCCAGCATGGACTCAACGGTCTTCAAGGCTCTGAGGCTACATTGGGGCTGAACTGGTCCTGACCTGGACCCGAGGCCTCAGGATGGTCACCCAGGCCCAGAAGGGAGGCGTGAGCTTAGGAGGAACGTTCCCAGCCCACACCCACAAGGATGCACTTTAGTTAATTCAAGAAGTCGTTTTCAGTAAGCAGGACTCAATATGGAAAAGACACAAATGACGTTTAATCAGGAAACCCAATCTCACGTCTGCCCTGGACTGGTCTTCAAATCGGGGGTTGGGGGGCACATGCTGGTCCAGCCATTTCTTGCTTCCAACCCCTGCCTTTAGCCCCAAGTTCCTGCCTTCGTACCCCCTTCACACCCACTGGCCATACACCAAGGACCAGGAAGAAGGGATGGAGCCCTGAGAATTCGGGTCTGGGGGCACTGACTTGCTCAAACACCCCCGGTCCCTCCAACACCTGATGCCCAGAGGCAGGCCACGCCCAGCACCTGTAGCAGCTGGGAGCCAGGCCTACCTGTGGGCGGGGCAGGGGCAGGGCAGTGGGGGGCTGTCCTCAGGAGAAAAGCGGAGACCGGGAGGAGCCCTGCCCCCCCAACACCCTGAGATAAGACTGCGGGGCCCAGGGCCTCATCGGCTCTTCACCAGGACCCTGTAGAGGGAGAAGCTGAGGATGGCAGCGACGGCAGCCCCCATGGCCCCCAGTGCGACCCGGAGCCAGAAGGAGGTGGCCTGCAGCTGCCCGTGGACAAGGTGTCTGCAAGAGAGAGGAGACCTTTAGCCCTCACAGCTGCTCCCTGCCTGCACCCACTCGACAGACCGCCCAGAGCAGGGGCGGCCTGTGAGGCCTGGCCCCTAGGGCCCACCCTGCCCCACTGCAGTCCCGACACCACAGCCACGCCGCCCTCCTGGGACAGGGTCCATCTCCCACACGGGGGCTGCACGCTGGTACCCACGGGAAGGTAGCCATGGTGGCCAGCTGGGTGAAGATGCCCACGCAGGGCTCGACTGGGCTGACACAGGAGAACGGGGTGGGGGCAGGCAGCCGGTGCCGGCGGCAGAACTCAGCAGGCGACAGGCCGGGCAGCGGGACGCCTCCAGGCAGGTCAGCCTTGGAGCAGACAAAGAGGCAGGGGGTCTGCCCATCCATGTAGTGCTGCTGCAGGGCGGGGGCTGTGTGAGCACGCTGGGAGTCCCTGCTCACGCCCTGCTATCCCGCAGACCCCCAGGGCAGGCGGGACCTTGCCTTATAGACGCTGGCACACAGCGCAAAGGACCTGAGGTCACTGCCATCAAACATCAAGCAGGCCACGTCACAGGAGGCGTCCGCCGAGGCAGTCAGCAGGCTGTCCGCAGCCACCTTGCACAGCTAAACGGGATGGCCACAGAGGGGCACAGGGCTGGGTCCCTGGGCCACGCTGGGCAGCGCCCCCCATGTGCACACACCAGGCCCACCCTGGGGACCCCCGGCACTCACAATTAGGTATTTCTCCTGCCCGTTGACCTGCACTGTGTCGATGGCATAGACGGAGGGCTCCCCGGCATCCTGGTGCTGAGGAGGGAGGTCCCTGCAGCTTACGACTCGTCCGCTCCCCAAAAGCCCAGCCCCCAGGTCCCCTCACAGCCTCGCGGACGCTCACCCCCAGGCTGTGGCCAAGGAAGGCCCGGAGGAAGGATGACTTGCCCACACCATGGGCCCCCACCACCTTGCACAGGAGGACATTTCTCTGCGTCTGTCCCTTCTCTTGGTCCAGTCTCTTCTCCCGGGTGACTGTGGGCAGGGAGAGAGGATGAGCAGGAGGCGGGGCTGCCAAGGAGGCGATGGCCAGGGGCCGGGGTGAAGCGGGCACCCACCTGTGATGGCGTGGGCCTGGGAGTTCGGCTCGCAGAGCGTGGGGTAGCCCAGATAGCCCAGGTGCTCAAGAGCGCGCCGGACATCCAAGTAGGTCACCAGGCTGGGGACGGCAGAAGGGGGCATGTGGCGGTGCCGCGGGGCAGAGGGCGTGGGCCTGTCTGGGTGGGCGAGGGCTTCACTTACGTCCACTGGCAGAGGTACCCGTGCAGGGGCAGCCGCTCAGCCTTGGTGCGGACCGTGTTGGGGAGCTGGGGGCCCCAGGGAGCAGCGGGAAACACACTGAAGAGGCTCTGCAGCTCTGCCGGGGAGAGCGCACCGTCCCGGTCCTGCGGGCAGAGGGGCAGCGGTGACAGGCGCTCAGGAGGCAGCAGGGGTGCAGCCGGGGCCCAGCGCCCTCACCTGGTCGTGCTTCTCAAACATCCTCTGCACAAACTGGTAACCTCGGTGGTTGAGCTCGGTGCTGCAGCCAAGGGGCACACGGAGCCTGTGGGCGCCGGGGTGGGGCTGTGCTCAGCTCATGGGCACTGCAGGGTACTTTCTCCCAACACAGGCCATCCACACAGCCAGCTCCCCAACCCAGAGAAAGACACGCCGAGAGCCCCCAACGCAGGGTCCAGGAGCCCCATGCCCAATCCGACAGAGAGCAGAGGCAAGCCCTGAGCCTGAATGCCACTCACGGTGGGCAGAGGTAGTCAGCTGTCAACTCCAGCGAGTCTCCATAGCCAAAGCGCCTCAGGATGGTCCACGTGGTCTCGTGGCGGCCTCGCTGGATGAAGAGCGTGTTCAAGAAAAGGAAGCCTGCTCAGGGGTGCAGAGGACCGAGTGGCACCAGGCACAGCCCAGCCTCGCCCACCTCCGACCCCCGGGCAGGAAGGGCGTCAGGCCTCACCGTCCAGGGTCAGCTGGTCATCCCGCACACCTCCTGCCACGTTTTTGCTCACCACCATCTTCACGTCTTCCAGGGCCTGTGGGGCCAGCGGGTGCCCGAAGCAGGACGTCTGTCTCCAAGAGAAAGCGGTTGTTGGTCAGGCACCCTCTCCCTCTGTCTCAAAGGTGGCACAGGAATGGGGGGCCGCTGCCACCAGGGGCTTGGGGGGCCGGGAGACAGGCGGGGCCGCACCTGGAAGGCGTTGAGCTCCTGGTCACTGAGCGCCTGGTCCATGTCCTGGTCTGAGAGCCTGAAGATGCGGGTGAGTGCCTGGGCGCACGCGGGCCTCAGCTGTGGAGACAGCGGCTCAGCACCCCCACTGCTCCCTCCTGCTCCCCCTACCGCCAGCGCCCGCTGCCCACCTGCTTGGCCTCAGGGTCGTAGAGGGGGGCTGTGGGGTGTAGCACGGCCTTCTGAGCATAGTAGAACAGCTCTGAGATGTTCTTCAGGTTCTTGGCCGAGCACTGGGATGTGTGGGAGCAGACTCGGGTGAGACACGAAAGCGCACACCCTCGCCTCTGCAGCCCCGTGGCCCTGTCCGCTCACCTCCACGCAGGTCTCGATCTCAGGGAACTGGCTCATGATGGGCAGCACGGCCTCCATGGAGCCCCCTGGCCGCAGGTCCGACTTGTTGCCCACGAGGATGATGGGAACCCTGGGGAGAGGCCCACGGTCACCAGGGAACAGGGAGCTGGCAGGGCCCAGCCTCCTCCCTGAGCCCTGCCTACTACCTGGGTCCCCTCTTGGTATTCCCGTTCACCAGCGGGATCCATTTGGTTCGGATCTGAAAGGTAAGAGCTGCTCGTGAGGGCTGGGGCCCACCCAGCCCACGCAGCCCACCCAGCCCACGCAGCCCACCCAGCCCACGCAGCCCACCCAGCCCACGCAGCCCACCCAGCCCACAGCTCCCAGGTGGAACTCTCAGTTGGCTCAAGACAGGCCCACTGAGGAGCGAAGTCACAGCCACTGGCAACAAGGCCAGTGTGGGAGAGCAGCCAGCAGGCGGTTCCCAAATACCCACAAAGGGCCTGGCATCAGCAGCCCATGCCCCGGGCCTAAAGAGACTCAGATGTAAAGCCATCCACCATCTATCTCTGCTTAGATGCGTTCCGGGGAATTCCAGGAAAGCTGGGTGCCAGGGGCCCCCTGAGACTCCCCAAAGCCCTCATGCGACACAGGGCTGGCCGCGGGTGCAAGTTGCCCTGAACCTGGGCCAGCCTGGGGTGTGTGCGGAGAACGGGAAGGTGGCCAGGCTGAGCACCAGGGACGAGAACGTGGAACGCTCACCTTCTCGACAGTGGCCTCTTCAGACACGTCATACACCACGCACACCACGTCCGCCTGTTGAGGGAGGGCAGAGGTTGCATGGCAGGACCTGAAGCTTCCTGCTCTGCTCATAGGCGAGACAGGACAGGGCTCAGAGACCAGGGAAGCCCACCACTCCAGCTGCTCCCAGACTGAGCCACTGGCTGTTGGCCACCCACACCTCAGGCCAGCCCTTTGCTGCCCTCTTCCTCTGCAGAAGCCAGGCCCTAGTACTCAGCTCTGGCCAGCAAGTCCTGTGAGGGCTCAGGACACTGCCACCCTGACACTTGGCGCCCCAACCCCAGCCTCAGCTTTTCGCTCCCTGGCCCCTACCAACCACAGCAAATAGAGAGCAACAACACAACACGGGTGACGGTGGAACAGTGGCTGTGGCCTGGACCCTGCCCGGCCGCAGCCCAGGACACAGCCGAGGCTGCAGGGGCGGCACCCTTAGCTTGGTCCAGGCCCAGGAACGCAGAGAGCCCTGGTCACGATGCCCAGTGCAACTGGGAGACCCAGGACGGTGAGCTGGACTAAAGAGTCAGGACTGGGGGTGTGGGCACACAGCTGTCCAATGGATCACTTTCAAGAACTTGGAGGCTGCTCCCCAGGGTCCAGCAGAAGAGGGAAGACGAGCGGGGGAGGGCTGGAGGGCTGACCAGCCCTGTGGGCAGGAGAGGCGGAGCCCCGCCCCCGCCCCCGCCCCGCCCCCGCCCCCGCCCGAAAAACTGCGCCGACAGGTCGGGACAGAATTAGCAAGGCTGTGGCTCCTTAATCCGCTCCCTGGGAAGATGAAGCGGATCAGGCCGCGGCGGTCCCGCCCACAGGCCATGAGCCCTGATCCCGTGCCCAGCAGTCCCCCGGGACACCCTATACCTTGTCAATCTCACCCTGGAGCTCCTCCACCGTCTGCTCGGTTTCTGAAACAAGAGACCACGCTGCAGACCTGCCAGAGACGCCGACTCCTGGGCGGAACGGCGGGCTGGCGGCCGCGCTACCTGAATAATCCACGATGTGGGTGGGCACCTTCTCCGGGGTGACGTCCGCGGGAATCGTGATCTCCTCCGCCCGGGCTGGGACCTGGGCAGACGCGGCCGTGAGGGAGCCGGGCCGGGGCGCGGGGGGCGCAGGGCCGCAGGGGTCGTGGGGATGCAGGGGCGCGGGGCGCTCGGCCTTACCTCCTCGGGGAACTCCTCGCCCACCAGCGACAGTATTAGCGACGTCTTCCCCACCTGGGCTGCGCGGGGCAGCGCGGTCAGCGCGGCGGCCGAGGTCGCGCCGCTCCGCCCCGCCCCGGCCCGGCCCCGAGACCCCCGCCCGTCCCGGACCCAAGCGCCTACCCTCGCCCAGCAGCAGGATGCGCACGTCCCGCTTCATGGTGGGGCCGGGAGCTGCGGCCCGGGCACACCCTCCCGCCCGCCACCGCGACCGCCCGCCACCGCGACCCAGACCCGGCTCGGCGCTCGCGGAGCGCGCACTTCCGGCCCCGCCCGCGCAGCCGCACTGAGGCTGGCGGGCCAGAGCGGCGACAGACCGCGGCGGCGGCCCCGCGTGGACTCGCCGAGCACTGCGGGGCCGTGCGGTCCAGGCCCAGAGCAGGTCTGGGGCTGGGGGTAAGCTGAGCTCTGGCAGTACAGTCTGCAGTGACCAGGAGACGATGCCTCACCGCTACACGCACATTTATTTGAACTGTACAAGGCAGAAACAAAACCCCAAGGGAGGGGGGCTCCGAGTACTTCACACACATTCAGGGTCCTGATGCTTCACACATGCTCCTGAGGTGCAGGTGTGGAGAGCCCACCGGGCCGACGGAACCAGCACAAGGCCCGGGGCCGACCCAGCTTCTCGGTCAAGACTCTGCCCAGACCAGGGGCCCAGCTGAGGGGCAGGGCTCAGTGGCCTGTGACTTCCCACACCAAGATCTCGCTGTGGGCCGCTGTGAAGAGCAGCTGGGCTGACGGGGCGAACCTGCACAGCTGCACAGAGTCGTCATGGCCCGTGAAGTCCTGCACAGCCCCCGAAGCGCAGTCCAGCAGCCGCACCATGCGCTCTGCAGGCAAACAGCAGGGGCTGGGCCAGGGCGGGGGGAGGGGGCCTGCTGCCCCCAGCCCTCTCTCCAGACGGAGCTGGTGCCTCGCTGGGGAACCTGGCACCCCACCCACTCACAGATCCTATCTGTGAGCCCCAGGAGCAGGGTCCTCAGTCCACTTTCAGGGACAAGAAACCCAGGGCCCAATGGTGAAGAGTATGGCTCTGTGACGGAGAAGGAAACGGCACCCCACTCCAGTACTCTTGCCTGGGAAATCCCATGGATGGAGGAGCCTGGTGGGCTGCAGTCCATGGGGTCGCTAAGAGTCAGACACGACTGAGCGATTTCACTTTCACTTTTCACTTTCATGCATTGGAGAAGGAAATGGCAACCCACTCCAGCATTCTTGCCTGGAGAATCCCAGGGATGGGGGAGCCTGGTGGGCTGCCGTCTATGGGGTCGCACAGAGCCGGACACGACTGAAGTGACTTAGCAGTAGCAGCAGCATAGCTCTATGAGGGAACACAGTGGTGCCCAGCCGGCCCCACTCAAGTCACCACCACTCACCAGAGAAGCCAATGGCCACGAGGTGGGCCCCAGGGGACAGACTCATGGACACAGCAAAGAAAGGCAGTGGGATCTTCTCCACCACCTGCAGGCGGCAAGCATGAGGTTCTGGGGGAGGGGGCCCCTGGCCCTGAGACCTGTCCCCTCCCCAGCCCTGGGTCCCTCAGGCTCCCAGGACCATGGCGGAGTGCACCTGCCTGCTTCTGGCGGAGGCTGTAGAAGGCCACCTCAGGGTACACGCCAAGGCCTGCACATACCAGCAGCGCCGGGTCCCAGGGACAGAAGGCGGCGAGTGAGGGTGGCAAGCAGCTGGGAACCTGTGGGGGCACAGTGCAGGGTGGGGGGCGGGGGCCCTGCGCCCACGGGGCTGCCAGGACTACCTCTTCGAGGCTGGGCGCTGGGAAGCTCAGCCAGTCCACGAGCTCACAGTGGTCCCGCAGCCAGTCGGAGGCCCACACGCTGACTCGCTGGTCCCCGCTGGCGGCCAGCCATAGGTCCGTGCCCTCTGCCCCAAAGTCTCCACACTGGGGGAACAAGGGCTGGTGGGTGCCGCCTGCCCTGTTCTCTCACCCCGTCCTGCCAGAACCCCAGCCTGGGTGGGCCCCGCCCAGGAAGGGTCAACCATGTCACCTCCTTCCTCGTGCTCTGGAGAGTGCAGATGGGGGCGCCGCGATGGTCACTTAGCACCCGGAAGGTCATCCCTGTGCGGAGGTGGCTCACGGCCACGAGCCCATCCTTGTCTCCAGAGACGATGGTCTGACCTGGGCCAGGCAGACCCTGTGCTGTCACTCGTGCGCCCGGCCTTCAGCCCAAAGGCGTGACCTGGGCCAGGCAGAGCCGTGGAGCCATGCCACCACCGGGAGCCCAGCCTCACCGTCAGCGGAGAAGGCGAGGGCTGTGAGTGCAGCCGCGTGCGGGTACATCTTGAGCTCTACGGCCGAGCGCAGGATGCTGAAGACCCGCAGCGTCCCGTCACTGTAGCCCGCTGCCATGTGCTGCTCTTCTGGGCGTCCGCATGACTGGGGGCTCCAAGCCAAGCAGAGGCAGCTCTGGGGACCACCGGCGGAAAACATCAGGAGCCCCCGGGAGGGGGCGGGGCCCAGGCCCAGCCAGACACCAAGGGTGGAGGGAGGCCGTGGGGCCTGCAAGAGCCAGGCCAGCAGGAACCCGGCCCAGGCTCTACCCAGGTATGCCCCCAGCCCCGGGTGTGCCCCCAGCCCCGCCAAGTACCTGGCTGAGCACCTGGAACTGGATCAGCAGCTCCATGCTAGCCACGCACCACACCCTCACGCTCCCGTCGTCACTGCACGTGGCACAGTGGGACTCGTCGGGGCTGAAGGCCACCTCGTTCACCTGTGAGGAGCCACCAGCCTGCCTGAGGCCCACGGCCCAGGAGGAACACAGCGTAGCCACGTGGCTCTGGAGAGCATCCACCTCCCCCTGGAGCCTACCAGGCCCCAGCTCTGCCACGTGACAAACTCACTGTCCCAACCTCCCAAAGTCCCCCCACGAGGCCTGGGTGAAGGCTCCCTCCCAAGGAAGGTCCCCCATGAGGCCTGGGTGAAGACCCCCTGCTGAGCTCCCCCACAAGGCCTAGGTGAAATGTGAACCACAGGAAGCCCACCGGTCAGTTGAACTTGACCGTCCACTTGCTGGGAGGTGACAGAAAGAACTGTCCTGACAAAACCTAGAACACAGGACTCCTGGGGGCCACAGACTGAAGTAAAGGACGTGCTGTTAACTGGGCCTCATGGCGGGGGGTGTGCAGTGGGGGTGGCCTGAGATTGTCCCATTTGTGGAAAGAAAGATTACACAGAATCAGTATCTCTGGTATAAGAAAAAGGAGATGAAGACCATGCACCAATGATGTGGGGACAAAAACCAAGTCTTGAATTTAAATAAAAAGCTAAAAATTGAGCCCTGCTTGGGTGAGAAGTGCTGGCCCCTCTGGCCCTCAGACCGTGACCTCTAAGCCCAGTTCCCACTGGGGGAACTGGGGCAGGCAAGCTGGGGTCAGGCAGAGTTGCAGAGGGAGGGCCTGGAGCACGCATGCCCCTCAGGAGGTGGGACCAAAGTCACCACCAGCTCAGGGGGACTCGGTACCAACAAGCCACTGCCACCACCGCCACACGGGCACTGCTGGAAAGACACAGCACGCCCCAGGGAGGCAACGCCAGCTGGCTGGCCCTGCTAGACCCCATCCCAGCCTCCAGACCCCGGGGATCCTAGAGGGGTACACCCAACCCTGTTGGTGGGGGATCCCAGCAAGGACAACTAGCTTTCCCCAACAAGTAAACTATAAGAAAAGGGGCGGGACAAGCAGGGTCGCGAAGGCCATGGAGCCTGGGGCTGCTGCAGGGACACCTCGCAGACACAGCACCCACAGGCACAGGGGAAGGAGTGAAGAGGCTTCCCGCCTGTGTGAGCAGCGGCCCGGCACTCACCTTGCTCCGGTGGCCACTGATGAGGCGAGTGCTGGTGCCCTCAGCCCAGCTGATGTACCAGAGCGTGCCCGCTGTGGTGCCCACCACGCCCATGTCCATGCTGTCGTGGAAGACCGCGCTCACGACAGCCCCGTCGAGGGTCAGCTCACGCTCCAGAAACACAGAGCTGGACCTGGAGAGCAGGGCAGCGGTGGGAGCCCAGGGCGCCAGGTGGCTCAGCCCACGGCCCTGCCTCGCCTGAGCAAACCCCTGGGGGACAGGCCCAGCCAGCCGGAGTGCCAGATCCGAACACAGCGCGCACGCTCACCTGGCCCCTGAGGCCCTGCGCCGCAGCTCCGGCACGGCCCCCACAGCCCACAGGCGCAGCCGCCGCGTGTTGCTGCCACTGACCAGCCAGGTGCCCGAGCACAGCAGCACTCCTGGGGAATGGGAGCTGGCGTGAGCCACATCCCCAGAGGCCTGGGGCTCGAGAGGGCATCCCGCCGCCCCGTCACCGTGACTCGCGGGGGTACTGAGCCGCGAGGGCTACGGGCTCGTCAGACACCCACCGATCTCGCCATCATCCGCCTCCCAGGCCAGGAAGCAGCAGCCGGCACGGGTGTCCCACACGCACACCTGGCCCTCGTTGGAGCCGCAGTACAGCAGAGGCGCGGCCCCGTAGCAGAGCGAGCTCAGCTCGCAGCCCCCCAGCTCCTCGGGGACTGGCTCCAGGTGGGCCTGGTGGGAGAAGAGCAGGGGTCAGCCATGCCAGGCCGCCGCACCCCATCCTCCAAGGCCACCTCCCAGCCCCGGCACCTGGAGGCTGACATCGCCCGCCTGCCCCCACAGCAGCTGCAGGGTGAGGATGCCCTGGCCCACGCAGGCCAGCTCGCCGGTGTGCCAGGGGCTGAAGGCCATGCCGTGCACCGGCTCTGGGAGGCGCGTGGAGGACAGGAGCTCGCAGGTGGCCGTGCTCCACAAGGCCAGGGTGCCGTCGCCACAGTCCCCTGGGGAGACGCAGAGGGCCTGTGTCAGCAGCCCAGGGGTCCCAGGACTGGCAGGGGCTCAGAGACCACCGTCCTCCAGCCCCGCCCACTGACCCAGCGTGACGAGGAGCCTGTCGTCCAGTGAGAAAGCCAGTGCCTGGACTGCGGTGTCGTGGTGAGAGAGGAGCTGCCGGCAGGAGCCCCGGGGCACGTCCCAGAGACGGATCTGGCAGCGGGAGGCAGCACTGCTTTGGCCGGAGGCTGAAGCCAGGACCTGGAGGTGGAGGGGCACTGTCAGCACAGAGGGTGCAGTCCACGGGCCCGCTTGGGTTGCACGGGCACCACAGCTCCGGGCCTGCGCAGGGGGCCGCAAGGCGGGCACCTGGGCATCATGGCTGAGGGCCAGCGTGGAGATCTCCTCGGGGTGGCCGAGCCAGTGCTGCTGGGCGCCCGAGTGCAGGTCCTCCACCACCACCAGGCAGCCGCACGTGTAGGCGAAGAAGCCTAGGGGCAGACGGAGCCCGGTGGATCAGCACGCCACAGTGCGCCCCCCAGCAGGCCCAGCCACAGGGGCTCACACCCGCGCCGCCCCCCCCCGGAGAAGGGCTGGGGGCAGGGGGCCCAGAGGCGCATCAGGACAGGCCCCCTACAGCCCCTGGGCCGCGGCCGCACCGGTGTCCGGGCTCCAGACCAAGTTGGCGCGCCCGTTCCCGTTGTAGCCCACGACGGCCTTCAGGCGCAGCCACTCGTCACCGGCAGGTGGCAGGAAGAGGCCCTGTAGGGAAGCGACTGGGCACCTCAGGCCAGGCCTGGATAGAGCCCGCAGGTGTGGCTCCGGGAGGAGGCGGCAGAGGGCAGGAGTGGGAAGGCAGGAGAGAAGGGAGGCCAGGCAGGGGATCCTGGGGAGGGCCTGGGGTGTGGGGAGACCTGGGCAGGGCAGGGAGGAACCTGGAGGCGGCCTCGGTGGGGAGAGGCGGGGAGCCGACATGGCTGGCTGGCACACAGGACACTCCCAGGCCCAATGGCACGGCAGCAAGCCTTAACTAGCCCATCAGGAGCACGGGCCGGGCTCAAGGTGGAGGGTGACCAGCGGCCTCCAACCCAGGGAGCTGCCCCAGGGACACTCCAGGAGCCACTGCTGACGGTGGGGGGGGACGCTCGGACACCACAGGCTTCACTGCCCGAGCCTGGCCTCTACAGCATCCGTCGGTGGCCAGGACCAGGAGGACCCCTGCCCCGCCCACCTGGGCCGGTGAGGAGGCCTTGTAGCGCGCAGTGAAGTGCCTGTACGAGTTCGGGCGAGCGGGGGGCCGGGCCCTGGCTCCCACTGTGCTGCAGGCGCCTGTCAGGCAGGACGAGAAGCTGTGGACCTCTGGGACCACACAGCGACCTCCCCGCTGTTGCCCTGCCCTGGCTGGTCAGATGCTTGGGATCAGAGGGCACTGGCGGGCCACATCTCCCTGCCCGCAGCCTTGGGCTGTATGTCCTGCAGGCGACCCCCACCCCTTGTCTGCCAGGGCAGCTGGCTTTGTCCTTAGACCACCTGGAGTCCACAAGGTACCTGCACCTGGGCCCCAGCCCAGTTACAAGGGACCCCGCTGCATGCTGCTGCCCCACCACTGCTTACTGGGCCAGCCACAGGGGTGGGGACATCTGCCGAAGTCCCAGGGACCTCCTGTCACCCCACAGGCCCCATCGCCAGCCCAGCCAGCCTCCTTCTGCACCAGCACGGATGGGCCTGAGGCCTGATGGAGATCCTCGGGACCACGGCTCCTGTCTGATGGGAAGAGGGCACCTGGGGAGGTTGGGGAGATAGCAGGGGTGGGGAGCAGGTGCTCGGAGTCCCCAGCCCGCCCCCAGGCCAGGAGCAGCAGAGCACGTAGCGGGGAGCCTCCCCCTCCCAGGACCCCCTCCCTAACCGTCAAAGTCCTCAGGGGGCCCAGCACAAAGGCCCGGCTGGGGCGGGAGCACTGGAGGTGATACGGACACCTGCCGGGGGGGCCCTCTGGCCCCGGCCGCCACGCCCTCCAGCTCTCCTGCATCTGGGCCTGCAGACAAAGGAGCCAGGCTGTGCTCAGAGCCGAGGAGGGGGGGCACAGAGCAGGAGGCGTGCCAGCCCCCCGCTCCCAACCAGCTCTGGCCTGGGGCCCCAGCACAGCATTAGCGTGTGCCTCCCATACCAGGGGTCACGGCAGGGCCTGCCAGCGTGGGGGAGCCACTCACCTGCTTCGCAGGTCAGGGGGGGCCCGGGAGCACCCTGGACACTGCAGAGACGACAGGAGAGGCTGTCAGTGTGCTTTGGGGGCAGCGGGGGCCCAGAGAGGCCTGGCAGGTTCAAGTGAAGGGAGACACTTGCCTGCCTGGGGACCACCCCTCATGGGGAACCAGAATGTCCCAAAGGAAGATGGCGTCTCCCACGCTGAGGAGCTGCTGCTGGTCGGGGGTGAAGGCCACAGCCCGCACCGGCTCCGAGTGGCCAATGTACACCTGGGGGGGCGGTGTCGCGCAGACCTGAGGCATGGCCCTCGCGCAGTGTCAGCCCGGGGCGCCCAGGGCCGTCCTCCACCCTCCTGCCCACCCGCCCGGGACACACACCTGGCAGCTGAGGCCAGCCTGCATTGCGTAGTCCCATAGCCTGACAGCCCGCTCGGCGGCTGTGAGCAGAAAGCGGCCATCCGCGCTGAGGGCCAGGGAGGCGCAGGCCGCGGGGTGGCCACAGTACAGCTGCGGGAGAGTGTGCTTGCTGTGAGGCAAGGTGGGCGCACCCGCGACTGCTGGCCGGGGGAGCCCTCCCCAGAGTGCAGCCACCTGGGAGCAGCAGGCAGCCCGGGGCCACCCCGCCATGGGCGCTGTGGGCAGCAAGGCCGGAGCCGGGAGGACGGGGGCCAGGTCGCCAGCCACGGCCTGGGCTCACCTCCCGGACCATGTTGCCCGATCTGGCGTCCAGCACGGCGATCGTGTTGGAGAATGTGGACACCAGCAGGTGGCTGGGGGGTGAAGGGCCGAAGCAGAGGGCCACAGCCGAGTCCAGGCAGCTGCCAGCCAGGTCCAGGGCACTGACGTTCACCCTCAGAAGCTGGGGGAGAAGCAAGTATTGCCCTCACGAGCTCCAGGCAGAGCTGGGGCCCCCAAGCAGAGGCCCAGGTGATGGGCAGCCTCAGGCACTCTGCCCTGCCCAGCCACCCACAGTTCACAGGTCCTCTGTGCCCCTAAGGGGCCCGGGTCCCAGGTCCTCTCTGCAAATGAGTGTGGCCTCCCGCCCACAGGAATGACCCAGCCACCAGGGTCAGGGGTGCCCACGGGGTCTGTGCACCCTCAGCAGACACATGCAGGGCTCTGGCTAACTCACCTCATCCAGCGAGGCTGTGTCCACGACGCTCACCGTGTACTTGGAGGGACCCACGAAAGCCAGAAGGCGGCTGTCCTCGCTGACCGCCAGGATGCTGGAGCTTGGACAGGCCTCCTGGCACACCACATTAGCTGCCAGCACAAGGGGGCGGGCAGTCAGCTAGGCAGGGTGGACCCCACGGCAGTGTGCACTGCCGGAGCGCCAGGGCTCTCCCAGTGACCACCCAGAGACCGCCTGGCTGGCCAGACACGGTGTCCATGGGGGCCCGGCCCTGCCCCCTGGTGCTCGGGCTGCAGGCGATCACCCTGTCCTGGCACAGGGTAGGCGCACTCTGATCTCCCACTTGGGGGCTGCTGGGCAGTCCTGAGACCACACCTGGCCCCGTGGGTCTATGAGTGAGGCTATGGGACACAGGGCCATGGTCAGGGAGGTACTGGGAGGCCCAAGCTGAGCCAGGCGTGGGGGCCTGACCTGCCACTCGCAGGACGCGGCACCGGGGCGCACCGCTGTGGTACTGGGCCAAGGCGCCCCGGGAGCAGGCGCTGAATAGGAAGCGACCATCGGGGCTGGCGGCCAGGCCAGTGATGGCTCCTCGGTGACACCTGCGCCACACGGAAAGGTGTGCGGATGCCCAGAGGGTGTCCAGGGGCAGCAGAGGGTGGGCATCCACCGCGGGCATCTGTGGGGCAAGCCTGCCTGGGCACCCACCTGTGCTCCACCAGGACCTCAGCGGCCTCCAGGCTGAAGGAGCGGACGGCCCCGCTGCTGAAGCCGCAGAAGAAGGTCGGCTGAGTGGGGTGGAAGGCGACAGCACGCGGAGCCTCCTCGGGTGACGTGAAGTCATACAACTGTGGGGGGGTGGGGTGGGCAGTGAGGGCAGACGGCGGGGCCCCGAGAGCCACTCTCCCCAGGGGGCTTGAACCTCGGGCCCCAAACCCGGGCAGGAGAACCCAGGGCCCACCCGCCGGGCCTCAGTGTGGCCTGCAGCCTCCAGACCGCCCTCCCAGCCGGTGCCCTCTGGCCACACCCCACCTGCTGCAGGGTCGCCAGGTCCCAGACGCGCACGGTGCGGTCCTGGGACACGGTGGCCAGCTGTCCCCGGCTGCGCTCGGTGGCAAGGGCCAGCACCGGGGCAGTGTGGGAGCGCACCAGCAGGCGGTACTCCTGGGACGGGACGTCCAGGAAGCCCAGGTGACCCGAGGACGTGGTGGACAGCACACGCAGGCCGCCGGGGCTGACGCGGACGGAGGAGACAGGCCCCTCGTGCTCTGTAGGCAGGGGGCTCGGTGACCGCCCAGGCCTGCAGTGGGGCGGGTCCTGCACCAGGGCCCACCTGGGCAGGCTGACCACAGCCAGACTATACCAACCCCTAGCCCCTCGTCCAAGACAGCGAGAAGTACATTTTCCTGCAGCCTAGAGCCCTGTCTTCCTGTGAGCTAGAACCCGCACCACCCCCGTGACTACCCACTCCCAGGTTCAGGACACAGCCCCACGGAGTCCCATGCTGTCCAGCCTGGCGACACGGCTCTCCTGTGCTGCCTGGGGGTGAGGTGGTGTGCAGGTCCTACCTGCCTCCAGGAGGACGGAGGAGAAGTCCAGTGGCCAGAGGCGCAGGTAGCCATCCTCGGAGCCCACAGCGCACGCAGACCGGGAGACGCTGAGGCTGTTGATGGCGATGCCGGGGCCTGGGTGGGGGGAGCCGGGTCAGCCCCGAGCAGCAGGGCCCCTCCCCCTGCACAGCAAGGCCCACCTACCTGAACTGAAGGTCCGCTTCTGTGCGAGGGGGTCGCGGGGGGTCTGCAAGGGCAGGAGGAGGCGAGCATGCCGCACAGCCATGCGCTGGTGGTCAATCTCCAGGATGTGGCCACTGCGGCTGCACACGTAGCTGCCAGGGAGCAGGAGGTGAGGGCGGTGGCGGCAGGGGCGGTGCGCCGGGCCTTCAGGGAGGGGGCGGGGAGGGTGGCACTCACAGTGTGTGGCCATCCTGGGCTGGCCCGAAGGCCAGGTCGGTGAATTCCAGTGTGTGGTGCTCCCCCAGGTCCACAGCGCAGGAGCGCAGCGCCCCACCTCGGAGCCGCCACAGCCGCACGCTGCCCCGCCCGCACGACGCCATCCTGCGAGGGTGGGAGGTGAGCGGGGCAAGGGGCGGGCTCACGAGTCAGCAGCCCCAGCACCCAGGGAGGGCAGGCAATCAATCACCTGGCTTCGTCGAAGAAGGCTATCTGGAACGCCTGGACATCAGCATCGCTGTGCGCCTTTGCGAGGATGACGGCCTCTCCGCCTCGCCCCAGCTGGGCCATGCCCCACACCAGCACCGTCTGCAACAAGCCTGCACTGAATGCCCACCCATCCACCCGGCATTTCCAACAGAAGTCAGAGAAACCTGCCCGTGCCTGCCCAGAGTGTCTACAGACGTATGTCTGCAGAAAAGAGCAGAAAACGCAACCACAAGTGGAGGAGAGGCCCTGGGGGAACACCCAGCTTCAGAGACACTGCCGTGAAAAAACATCCGTCTCAGGCCTGCAAAACTCGCCAGCAAAGGGAGCAAGGCCAGTCACTCGAAAGACAGCTCCATCCACAAGGGCGAAACAGATGCCCTGTGGAGCGTGTGATGTGGGGGTGCCTGGCTAAGCTGGGGGAGGCCAATGGGGATCCCTGCCACCTGCCTGTACTCTGGGACGGCGGCCCCACCTCCCCGCTGGCCCAGTTACCGTCCGCCTATGGCGGTCCTTGCCAACGCCGCAGAGCAGCTCCCCGTTATTGGAGAAGCTGTGGACAGAGACGACAGTAAGCGTCACAGGGGCTGGCCCCCACCCCCCCGGAGGCCCTTCACCCACCTGAGGGAGGAGATGGTGTGGACCGGGCTCCGGAACAGGGCCAGGCAGCTCCCCGTCTGGAAGTCCCAGAGACGCAGCATGCTGTGGGGCCGGGCCTGGGCCGAGGCCAGCAGCGAACTGCTCCCGTCCAGCGCCAGAGCAGAGACCTGGGGGCAGGGAGTTAGGGAGGGTACAGGCCAGCAGACCAGGCCGCCCCAGGCCAGGGGTGCCCACCTTGTCTGTGTGGCCAAGGAAGAGGCGCTGCTCCCGGGTTTCGACGTGCAGGACAACAACGACTGCGTGGCAAGGGTACACAATAGCAGCGCCGTCAGGGGTCCACAGGGCCTGCGGGCAGGGGCCGGGAGCTGAGATCACAGGCTGGTCAGCTTCACTCCCCACCACCCTTGAGCCCCCTGAGGCACAAGCCAGGAGTCAGCACACTGCATGAACCGAAAGGACAGAAAGCCTGGTCGTATATGGGCATGGCAGGGCTCCCGCTAAGCAGGGAACTACAGGGTTCAACTAACAAGAGGCCGAGAGCCCACAAAAACTCAGAGCCCACATCCAGAACAGCCTGGTGAGCACACGGCCACCTCTCCCACGGCTGCCTCCACAGGGACCCTGCCTTGCCCACACCGAGCCCCACTCAGCTGGACGGCACGCATCCAAGACTTAAAGGATGAACAAGGGTCTCAGGTCTCTCGAAGCTCGAGCATCTGGACCAGCACCACCACAGCTGGTGCTCACAACACAAAAAGCCACCTGTGTCTGTACATCACAGCACCAAAAACGCACCAGGCGTGTGCGGACGCGGGTGGGGCTGGGTGATCACAGCAGTGCAGGGACCTGGTGCCTAGGGGAGCTCAGAGGCCCACAGCCAAGGCAGGGAAACACGGCATCTGCCCGCTGTCTGCTCGGTGTAGCTGATGTTTGTAAGACCCAACAAGAGCACAGGACCCCTCACCCATTTGGTGCTGTGACCCCCAAAGCCGATGACCCCCTTGAGCCTCAGGATCGGATCTGGGAGGAAGCTCTGAAACAGGCAGACGCACAGTGAGACCCAGGTGGCAAGGCCCCTGTCGCAGCAGGGCTGCCCCGCCCAGAGCCAATTCTGGCCTCCCAAGAAAGCCACCCAGTCCTGAGCTCCGGCCAGCCACTCTGCGGTAGGAAGCCAGGACTGCAGTCACAGTGCTGGACCCTCCAGGTGCCCCAGTCCTGAGGTCCCCCCGCAGACCACTGGGGCTGGGGGCAGGGCACCAGCTCTCTTACTCTTTGTTGAAAACGCTTCTTGCCCAAAGCCGCCTCCGGTAAGCTCTGCTTCCTGCCAGGAGGCTGGATGGGAAGGGACCATCAGAGGGGACACCTGCCCCTCGCCCATTCCCTGCAGGCAGCAGCCCGGCAGCCCTCTGTCCACCGCTCATCCGCACACGACCCCCTCGGGGGTGCAGTCGAGCCCCACCTTCCTCGGGAAAGGCCCTCACCCCATGCGGAACTGTATCCTCTGGAGCCACGGGCTCCACTGTCGGCTGACGGGCAGACACATGACTGCCGTTGCCAGCTGCATGCTCATCAGTGGCCTCCACCCAGGCCGAGGGCTCCTGGATACAGCCACTGGGGCCAGCCACACGGGAGACCTCTGAGCGCTCACAGAACATGCTGACCTCTGGAAGGGGCCTGGGAATGGAGGTGGCCCAGCGGGACTGCAGGACAAGTGCTCATGAGCACCCTGCCTGAGGCCAGCACCCCCAGCCCCACCTCCGAGGGCGCCGGGCACTCACGGCTGTGGGGTCATGCTTCTGGACCACGCGGGCCCTGCTGTCCCGTGCAGGCTTGCTGCAGGCCACTGGGGAAGGGAGCAGCCGCGGCACACGCCCTGCTAAGACCGCAGTGGAGAAGAACCGACTGAGCAGAGTGCAGACAGGCACAGGGCACTGGGCAGGGGCGGCAGGGGGCCCGGCCTTGCCCACTCTGCAGGATAGGAGCCACACTGACAGCGGCAGCCTGCCCTAGCAGGGGCCCCAACACCCATCCCAGCAGGAAAATTTGAAGCCCCAAGCACTCAAGTCACAGCCTCCCGCTGCTCCGGGGCCACCTCCCCGCGCCCTTGCAGGCACCACACTGCTGGGGTCAGCTCCCCAGATGCAGCATCAGGACCCCACTCCTGCTGAGCGCCATGGGCCCTGCAGACCTGAACCCAGTCACCGCTGACCCACAGGCCCACCTGCCTCAGGAGGGAAACCGCTCTTCTGCACCAGCTCGGAGGGCACATGCGAGCTGCTGCTCGGAAACCTTGGTGGGGTAGAGGACGAGTCAGCTTCCAGGACAGCCCTGCCCTCCCTGCACCTGGGACGGCAGAGGCACTCACCGGATGTGGACGTAGCGGTCGTGCCAGCTCTCCCCCTTTGGCACTGGGAAAGCCATTTCTCGCGGTATGGGGGTGACAGGCAGTTTTGTGCGCCGGGCTTCAGCAACAGTGACGGCTGTAAAGAGCAGAGTTGGTCCAGGTCCAGGGAACCGTCCAGGCCCCTCTCCCAGCCCAGGGGTCTCAACACCAGGGGCCAGCAGGGTCCTGCCTGGCCACCAGCCCGGCCACCACTCCCTCTGATGGCTGCCTCAGGAGCTGGGAGGCTCAAAGCTGGCACAGCACGGGCATTTCCACTGAATGCCAGGGACGGAGCAGAGAGCGGCCCACAGGGAGCGAAAGCAGGTGGGTGGCAGGCTAACACAGCTGTGGTCCTCACCAGGGTCGAAGCACAGGTCACTGGTGTAGAGGCTCCGGACCAGCATGCTGGCACACAGCCTGACGCCCTTCAGGTGACTGTAGCATCGTTGCAGATAGACCAGCAGGATGTCGTGCAGGTCAAGCTGCAGGCAGGTCCAGCGGGCACCAGGGAAGGCCACACCTGGCAGATGTGCAGGACTCGTGCCAACCCAGCACCTACCCTCTCACCAGCCAAGCCACAGCACTGTGTCCTCGGCCTGTTCCCAGTCTCATGGCCACAATCACGTGACCCCCATCCAGACCTCCCCCTGAGCTTTCTGACTGGACGCCTCTCCCAGACCATCCCCGTGCCCCGTTCGTGCCTCAACTGCACGGTACCTTCCCTGGGTGTCCCAGCCTCACAAATGAAAGGGAACTGCAGCCACGTAGCTGTGGACTTGAACTCCTTGAAGAGGTTGGAGAAGGACACTCGAATGACCTGGCTGTCCTGTGGGGCACAGCATGGACGTGAGGAGTCAAGGCTGCCGCAGGAGTGCAGGGCCCTGGGCAGCCCCCCTCTCCCAGCTCAGCACCTCAGTGGACACATCCAGGTGAATGACGAAATGCTTGGCAGGCAGTGGCCGAAAGAGCACGTACAGATACCGTCCGGTCAGCCCCAGGGACTGGGTGCTGGTTTTGGGGAGCTGGATGTAGTTGCTCGCAGAGACAGCGCCCCGCACGCGGTACACGGTGCACTTGAGGGTCTTGTCCTGGAGAGAGAGACGTTTTGCAGACGTCCTGCAGCCCAGGGAGGCCGGGAGGGCTGCAAACAAGCGTCCAGAGAAAAGAGAGGAGAGGCCGCCGTTACCGCTGCCGGGCGCCCCGGCCACTCACCGTCACGGCGGCCACGTCCCCCTCCTTAGTGGAGCGCTTCCACTCGTCCACCTTGAAGTGTCTGAAGACGTTGAGGAACGGCTGCTGCCACACTGGGGGACAAGGGGACGTGAGGTGCCAGGCCTACCGCAGGTCCAGGGAGGGCCCGGCAGGGCCTGCGCTCTCCCCAGCGGTGACGGCCAGCGCGGCGCGCGGACTGGGCTGCGAGCGAGTCTCAGCACCAACCCGTGCGCGGCGGCGCCGGCCCTTGGACCCCAGACCCCAGCCCCTGTCCGCGCGCCGCTACCTCGCGCCATGGCGCCGCAGCTCGCGCTTCCCGCCTCTGCCGACGCGCACCCCACGCAGGGCACGCAGCGCGTGCCTAGCAACAGAACCCCGGCAACGGCGCCACTGACGCCGCACGGCCACATGTACGTCACCTCGCCTGACACGTGACCGCGGCACGGGGCGGGGCCTGGCGCGGGGCTAGACCCCAGTTTCCCCGGCTGCCTTTCTTCCGGTAGCCTCGAGTTGCTGTCCGGCCACTTCCTCTCTACTGCTGTCTTGCCACAGGGCAGAAGCCTCCGCCCCCGGGCCTCTGCGGTCATCCCCAAGCCGGGACCCCGTGGGCTTACTCTAGCACCCCTGGCACCACCGCTGTGGGGTCTGATCTGGGAGGTTCCTGACCGTGAGGCCCGTGTTCTGGGAGCGAGACGCAGCCCAGAAAATCCTGACCGCACTTGGCGGGGTCGGTCCTCCCCTCCCCTGCTGTTGCCCAGCCCTCTGGAGGCCCTTATGTCAGCTGCAGGCTCCACAGGACCCCGAAGGCTCCCCACCAGACCTGGGAGGTTCAGATCCGACAGCAGGCGTCCTGAAACCTGACCCCAATTCTGGGTGGCTGAGACCCCCATCTCAGGGTCAGTTAAGTAACATCTCTGGGCCTTGAGAGCAGGTTTCGACACCCATCGATGATTACAGGGAGAGGAAGGGGGCGTGGGTGTTCAGTGGGGTCGGCTGGCATTTACAGACTTCTACGTAAAATGACCTGGCCCAGGACACAGGAAGGCAGCTGGGCAGGAGGCTAGGTGCCAGAGTTGGACAGAGCTTCAGCTGTGGGGAGACGAGACTACAGACCAAGTCATGCCCGGCCT
The DNA here is from genome assembly GCF_032405125.1 of Capricornis sumatraensis. Taxonomy (NCBI): domain Eukaryota; kingdom Metazoa; phylum Chordata; class Mammalia; order Artiodactyla; family Bovidae; genus Capricornis; species Capricornis sumatraensis. The sequence continues at coordinate 41,793,531 of NC_091071.1, forward strand.
GGGACCTGGACATGAGTGCCCTTCCCCCGCTCACTCCCCACAGCCCACCGAGTCAGGGCCTCTCCAAAAGGCAGTTTCTCAACTTTATTAGCCTGGAGCTCCTCCCTGCCAGCCCCACGGGCTGGTCCCCGGGCACAGTGAGCAGGACTGAGGTCAGACAGTTTCAACCCCTGGCCCCTGGCAGCCTGGAACAGCTGGGCCAAAGGGTCAGCAGGGGCAAAAGTCCAAATGCTGGCACTTCAGGTGTGGCCGGCGCCTGGCCAGGCCCAGGGTGAAGCATGGCCTGCCACAGCTGGTGGACAGGGCGCCGTGGTCCTCTCCTGGCAGAGGGTCCAGCGTGGGGCAGGGCCGGGCCCTGCACAAGACAGCCTTCCTTCCATAGCTGTGACTAGGAGCAGTTGGTGATCCTGGCCAGGAACTGCTGTGCCCACCACTCGTCCAGGTCAATGGGCACGAAGTCTGTGGAGAAACAGAAGGCTGGGCAGTGACACACCTTCCCGGTGGACCAGTGTGTGTCCCCCTCCAGCTGGCCACAAGCCCCTCACCCAGATCCCAGCTGTAGCAGATGCTGGGAAGAGTGGATCAGGCTCCATTCCTCACCCCACCCCCTTGGGGCTAGAACCTGGCTGAGCCAGGTCAGGGGTGGGGGGGGCACTCCTTAGGGGTGGGGGAGGGCTCACTCTGCAGCCGGGGGTTGGGGGTCCTCTCCACGTACTGCACAGGCCTCGGCCCGCTCTCACCGGCCGGGCCACCACCCAGCTGCTGCTCCACTTGCTGCCAGGCTGTGGGGAGAGGATGGTCAGACTGAGCCAGGCCCCTGGCACCCTCCCACCCTAGCGGCTAGCCTGGACCCCTGCCCGGAGCTGGGAACAGGAACGGGCAGCCTGCTGGACGGTCACAGGACAGACGGGCCCAGAGCCCAGGTACGTCCCAGCCCTCCAGGGACTTCAAGTTCAGGTTACAGTGGGAAGGGGACCAGTGGCCTGGGCCACTCCCTCAGGCCTCAGCGCTACCTTCTGACACAAATCGGACGTTCTCCTCGTGGGCCAATGTGTAGGGCTCCTGGGTTCCCTCGAGGGACGGGGACGTGGCAGGCGGCCGGCGGCCATTCACCCGATTGAACACGAGCCTCGGCCCTGGACTGTGGGAAGGCGAGGAGACGCTCAGCCACGTTCCCAGGCCAGGTGCTACCTGGCAGAGCTCCCGGAGCAGTTGCAGGCCACCCCGCCCCACAAGCCAGGCCCACTCCAGGCACTTCCCTGAACCGCAGGGCAGCTGTGAGCTGCAGCTGGTGGCCGAGGCCTTTCTCCTGCAGGCCTGCATCCCCAACAGCTCAGCTCACACCTCACCTGGCCCTGAGGCAGGTCTAAGTCCGCAGAGGGGCTCTGTGTCCCCAGATCTCCGCAGAGCCCCATGCTCAAGGCACACAGATGGCCCCCCCATGGGTCTCTCAGGAACCTCCACTGCCACCTGCCTCCCCCCTCCCCACTGATGGGCCAGGCCTCCAGCAGCCCAGGTTCTGACCTGAGTAAACAGGTTTTTCGGCCCAACCCCACCCCTAGGCACAGTTCTTGGTCACTTTCTCCCCCACAGAAGCCTCTTCATCTCAAGACACCCCAGGATGGAAGGAAGGACCCTAACGAGAGCAGGTGGACTTTGCCCTTCGCAGCTGCCCTGGCCCCAGAGACAGCTCCTGGTCTGGCTAGACAGTGCCAAGTGCTGAGTGGGCCATCCTGAGTGGGGAGGGTGACCGTGGCCCTGGTCCACCCCTGCAGCTTCCAGGCAAGGACAGTGCTCTTGCCCACAGGGCAGGAATGCTGAGTGAGGAGATGTCCCTGGGTGCTGGAGCCTGGCCTGGTGGGCGTTCAATGTCCAAGTGGCCACTGGGCCCACCCCGGCCAGCCAGGCCCAGGGCATGGATGGGCTGCCCTGGCCAGAGGCAGCTGGCCCAGCCCTGCACACATGAAGCCCGGGACAGGGCCGCGGAGGGAGCGGGGCCCACACCTACAGCAGGAGGTGGGAGCCGGGAGTCCTGGGCTGCACGTGCCACTCCGCCAGGCACTCGCGGTCCCGCCGGCCTGCTCGCCATCCTGGGCTCAGGTGCCCCACCGCCGCGCGGGGTTCCTCCTCAGTTGAGAGGGGCACTAAAATAAAGAGGAGCATCCTGAGGGGCACCAGTCCCGCCAGCTCCAGGCTGGCAGGTCAGGTGGCCACAGAGAACGTGGAGGGGCAGGGCTGCTCCCAGGCTTGAGTGATACCAACCAGAGGATGTGGATGTCTGTCCTCAAGTGGGACAGCCCCTCGCCTGCCTGCTAACCTTACCCTTGCAAGGCCAGAAACTCTAGGAAAACTTGGAGACTGAGCATCCAAGAAGAAAAAAAAGAATTGCAGTCAAAGGCTACAAACTGCCAAGTACTTAGAGGGTGCTTTCCCTGGTGGCTCAGTGGTAAAGAATCCGCCTGTAACGCAGGAGACCCAGGTTTAATCCCTGGGTCAGGAAGATCCCCTGGAGAAGTAAATGGCAACCCACTCCAGTATCCTTGCTAGGAGAGTCCAGTCCATGGGGCTGCAAGAGTCAGACACCACTTAGTGACTCAACCACCCGAGGGCGGCCTGGCTGGGGCTGAGAAGGGGCTCAGGCTGGCACCTGCCTGCCCCCTGCTGGCAGTTACGTAAGGCGGCTCTGTGGGCCCTCTGGAGGAAAGGGCACTGCTCCCCTGTGCGCCTATGGTCGGGTCCGGTGCCAACCCCATCTCCACCCTCGTGCCAGCGCCCAGGGACACGGTCCACTGGCAGGCCCTGCCCACGGCAGCAGCAGCTGTGGACTCCCTGCTCAGGGCTGGCCAACTAGGGCCTCCTCTTCATACCCTTCACTATCCTCCAACGTAGACCACCCACCCATTTTCAGCCAAGGCTCAAGAAAGAAGTGACCTGTGCAGGGTCACACGTGGTGAGTGGATGGCAGCATCAGAAGTGTACGCCTGTCAGCGCGAAGCCCACAAGGCAGCACAGCTCCCAAGCCTCCTCCCCCATCAGCCTGCCTCCCCTGCACCATCAGCTGGTCACAAGGTCCCCTTTACTCTTTTCCCCTGACAGCAGGTCTTACTCTCTCTGGCTCAGAGGGAGAGAGCTCATCAGAGGCCCAGACTCACACAGCCTGTTCACCACCATGGGCAGCGCCCAGACCCAAGCCCAGTCAGGGGCAGACGCTTGGGGCACCCGCAGTGCACCAGGCACAGAGCACCCCAGTGGCTCAGACTCCTTCCCTGGCAAGCCTGGCTGAGGGAGGGTGGACCGGAAGTCTGGGTGGAGTGATTTTGGTGGGCCCCCCTCGCCAGAAGTTTCAGGAGCAAGGCTGGGGGTCCCAGTGTGGGAGACCTGTAGGTGCTCTGGCCTCCCAGTGGGGGCTCACCCCTAAGGCTGGGAGGGGAGTGGCTCAGGGAAGGGGTGACTTCAGAGAGGGGATGGCACAACCAGCACAGTCTGCCTTCCTGCTGCCCCCCTGCCAGACGGGGCTGCGGAGCCCAGGCGAGCACCAGCACCCCCGACCGGGACCTGGCTGGCTGCGGCCCCTGGTCTCTTCCATCTCTCTCAGCATTCAGACCCTGCACACACCGCATGCTTCCTCCCCCACTCCCCAGCAAAGGTGCATGGAGAAAGCACAAGCTTCTCCAGGTGAGAGTGGGAGCTTCCTGCCTGGGTGACCAGGCGGGGGCTGACACACCTGTGCCTCGTTTCCCTCCCCCCGCCCCCCCCCGGGGGAAGTGGGGGAGGGCGGCTGAGAACCAGGGCTGATGTCACAAGGCAGGGTCACAGCGCAGTGGGCCCTGGGACGCGCCCCCCTCCCCACGGCCGCATGCACCCCTCTCCCCGGAGGCGCTTGTGGTCCTCACAGGACCAGCCTCAGAGTGTCAACGTGCTGTGCTCCCAGCAGGAGGCCTAGAAGGGTCTCACAGGCTGCCCCCACCTGTGGCATCTCAAGCTGGCACTGAGGGGGAGGGCAGGTTGAGGGCGCACAGCAACACAGCCCCCAGCTCTTCCCAACCCAGAAGCCATCCATCCTCAACTAGAGAAGAAATCCCAAAGCCTGTTAGTGCTGCCCCCGCTCACCCACAGCACGCAGGAGCCTCAGGCCTCTGTGGCCTGGACCAAGCCCTGGGCTCTGAGCCTGCAGAGAATAAGTAAGACCAGAGCACAGACTCGAGCCAAAAAGTTACAGGTTCAGTCCCGGAGATGGAAGCGCTGACCTCCTGGGCACAGTGACTTGGAGGCCACAGTGGTTGAACTGAGGCTCCCAGCAAAACTGCTGGTCAGGAAAAGCACCGGTTGGGGCTCAGGGAGAAGGCGGAGGAGAGCGGCGGCCTGGCAGGGCCCGAGGGAACCACGTGCACCTCTCCCCCGCTGCTCGGCCAGCACGGGGCTGGCAGCCTCCGGCGGCGGCCGCTCCCGCCCTCCGGGGCGAGTCCCCGGCAGTTCCTCTCAAAGCGTGGCCTCCGCCGCCCAAGGTCGGTCCGGGCACCTGACTCAGCCGCCTGGAGCCCTTAAGATCCAGGAGGGGGTCGGCTTCCTCCCGAATCTGGGTGCGTGGGGCCCCAGGACTCCGAGGAGTGTCATGCACCCCCGGCTCGGTTCCTTCCGACCAAGCCAGGTGCCAGGTGAGGCGGAAGCGCGGAGTCGCGGTCGCGAGCCGCAGGCGGGCCGGGTCGGCGGGCTCCGCCCCCTCCGCGCCCGCCGGGAGCATGTGGCCCGGGCTCCGCTAACCTTTCCCCAAGGTCACCCTCGCGGCCCCGCGAAGGCCGGCGGGGGAGGGGAGGGCCGTGCGTCTCACCTCGACAGAGGCCAGGGGCCTGGCGGCTGTGCCCGCGGGTGCTGCGGGGTCGGCGCGGAATGCCGGCATTTCAGGAGCTCGCCGAGCCTGCTCTCCACCTGCTGCTGCGTGGGACCTGCGGGCACCGGGAGAGCGCATCAGCCGCCGGCGCCGCGCCGGGGGCGGGCAGCGTGTGCGGACCCCTGCCCGTCCCCTCCCTGCCTTGCCCGCCCCCGCGCGCACCTGTGCGCCGCTGCGCGACCAGCTTGCTGGGTCCCTTGGTGATGGTGTACATTGTGCGGAGGGCCCGCAGCGCGCCCGCGCCCTCCGCGCCCTCCCCGCCCGCCGGCCCGCGGCCAGACCTCGCGCCCTCCGCCCGGCTGGCACTCGGCTGGCGCCGAGGGCGCGGCCCCTTTAACAGGCGGCCGGCGCCGCGGGGAGGGGGCGGGCCCGCCGCACACCCCCGGACCTTAAAGGGCCCGCGCCGAGGCTCGAGGCAGAGGTGGTGCTCGAGCCTTGGGGAAGCTGGCGGGACCCCCCGGCGAGGTCTGAGGGCGGAGTTTAAGCAAGTTTCTCAGGGCCCGGGCCGCCGTCCGCCACTGGAGGAGGCTCTGGGGGCCACGGGCACCCAGACGTGGCGAGGCTCTGGCTCAGGCCCTCGTGGGGTCGGCGGTGGTGTCCCAGGAGCCGAGGAGTTGACAGGTGCTGGGAATGATCTGTGTGGACTCTGGAAGCAAGAGTGTCCCAACGCACCGCACGTCGGAGACCCTCCGCCAAGGTGCTTGGGCCGGCCTGGGCCAGTGCTGCGGTTCACTCACACGCGACTGAGGGGGGTCAAAGAGAACAGCGGTTCGGCCCCCGGGTTTGGGCAGAGACATGACGCCCTGGGAATCTCCCTTTCATCCTACGGAACAGGAGCAGGGTACCAGGGTACCGTCTGCCACGTGTGCGCCTGCAGACCCCAGGAAGGGGGAGGGAGGCCCCTTACCAATCCAGGAGCACCCTGGGGGGTGCAGAAGGCAGGTGAAGGAGCCCAGCTTGTCTGTCATCCCGCGCGGGCAAAAGAGCACTTACTCCTCCACCCGCCCCAGGCACTGGGGTCAGGAGGCAAGACCTATTGCAGTGATGTGCCTCAGGAGGAACCAGACCTGCCTGCAGGGGAGAGGTCTGGGGGCTGGGCCCTAGCCTGCCCACTGCTCCTTCCCTAGGGTGAGGTGGAGCTGCCCCCCTCCCACAAGGCCTGTGACCTGAGAGGGGAGAGCATGCCCAGGAATCCAGGGCATGGGCACACGCTCCACCCGCGCCCCCGGCCATGCTGGGCCCGCTTCCCACCCCTGACCCGTCCCCGCCCCTCCCCCACCTGCTGTGCCAAGGCCAGCGTGGTCCTGCCCTGCGTCATCTTTGCTGGTGGCCCTGGTCTCTTCAGTGGCCTCGAGCACAACACTAACTCACACTAGGGAGACTTTGAAGGGTGAAGGGCCTGGGGGTGGGGAGGGTCTCTTCCAGAAGGCACATGTTTTGGGCAGGAGGAGCCAGGCCCTGGTCTGACACAGAGCTGAGGGCACCTCCTCTCATGGGCACCCCCTCAGGGCAGCATGGAGAGGACCCTATTGGGCAGGCAGGCTTGGCCTTGATGGTGGGCAAGGCTGCTAGACCCTAATGTCCCAGCCCTGACCCTGGCCCTTGTCTGAGGTCAAAGGTTGGGTCCAGAGCCCTCGGACAGACTCCAGGAGAAAGCCACAGAAGAGGAATTGTCCTGCCAGGTGAGAGGGGAGGGGGTGCAGGATAGGCTGGGGGTGGGGGAGGGGGGTGGGTGAAGGAACCCAGAGGGCCCCCAAAGACACTGAACCGGGGCAGCAGGCAGCCAGGGGGAAGAAGGCCAGCTTGTAGGGAGCAGGCAGCAAAGCCCTGACACCTGTGTGCAGGAGGGCAGGGCCTATCTCCCCACCTCCACCGCCACCCAGGGGCCTTCCCAGACTCCCTGCTGCCAGAACTTAGCCTGAGCACCTGACCCACCCTGACTTGCGGACAGAGCCAGGAGGCATGGGGAGGGCCCAGCCTGAGCCGGGAGAGTCAAGGTCTAGTTGGTCTGCGACCAAGAGCTCAGGTCGGTTCTCTAGTTGGTGTAGGAAGCCTGGCCAGTCTGGCCTTGCCTGGACTACACTGTCCATGACAGTGAGCAACCTGCTAAGCCCCCAGAGACAGCGTCTTGCAGTCAGCAAACATTCCCTATTGTCAGAGAGGCTGGGAACCCAGCCCAGAGTCAGTCACGGGCAGCTGAACAGGAGGCAGGAGCCTCACCCAGCAGCCAGCCACAAGCCCAGAAACGCCTGGAGCCTCACAGAGAACATGGGCGTCATAGCAAGCAGGGACCTTTACCTTACTGACTCCAGTTAACCCTAATGAAGACTTTAGGGTTTTTCTCTTCTTTGCTGTTGTTTAGTCACTAAGTTGTGTCTGACTCTTTGCAACCCCAAGGACTGTACCCACCAGGCTCCTCTGTCCCTGGGATTCTCCAGGCAAGAATACTGGAGTGGGATGCCATCCCCTCCTCCAGGGGTTCTTCCCAACCTCGAGATAAAACCCATGTCTCCTGCATTGGCAGGTAGATTCTTTACTGCTGAGCTACTGGGGAAGCCCTTCTCTTCTGTGTGTTAGTCGCTCAGTCATGTCCAACTCTTTGTAACCCCATGGACTATAGCCTGCCAAGCCCCTCTGTCCATGAAATTCTCCAGGCAAGAATATTGCAGTGGGTTGCTAGTTCCTGGTCCAGACTTTCTCTTCTAAAAGGCTCTAAATATGATACTGAAATTTCATATTACAGGAGAAAGTTTAAGTTTTCAGCCCTCCTCAGTCATTTTGCAGATCTGAAGTTCATGCCCTCACCAACCCAGACTGGAAAATGGGCTTCTGCCAACAAAGCATGGTCAGTGGCCCCAGGAAAGGCTCTGGCAGGATGCTCCCGTACCTGCCACCAAGTGTCCAGGGACTGCCCATCCCTTTTTGTTTGTTTGTTTGTTTGGCTGCAGCTCGTAGGATCTTAGTTTCTTGATCGGAGTTTGAGCCCGGGTCCTGGGAGAGAGAGCACTGAGTCCTAACCACTGGACAGCCGGGGAATTCCCAGGGCTTGCCCATTCCCACACCCAAGTACAGTGAGTTGAACAGTGGCCCCTCAAAGAAACACCGCCTGGAACCTCAGAAAATGACCTTGTTTAGAATAATGGTCTTTGCAGATATAATTAAAGCAAGGGATTTGAGATAAGGTCATCCTAGATTAGAGAGGGCCCTAAAATCCAGTGAAGCCTGTCCTTGGGAAAGGAGAGGGTTGTATCCTCCCATTGTGTGAAAATTGTATAAATCCTAATTATGCTGAATTGATTCATAGTGCTTTTCAGGTCTGCTCTATCCTTCTACTTGTCTATTCATCCTATTAAGTTTTAAAATTCTATTAATTTCTAAGAGTTTGATATTGAAACTCCAACTGAAAATCTTACTTTATCTACTTAAGAAAATAATTGTCATATATAGTGGAACTTTATGTAACTTTATATTTTCCAAGTATCCTGTAAATGTGTTATCATACTTTCATAACTTAAAAAAGAAAAAAAATTAAAGATAAAAAGGAGAGGGATATTAGGACACAAAGAGACCCAGAGGAGAGATGGCAGGGAGGTGGCCACAAGCCCAGGAGCGCCTGGAGCCACAGGTGAGCAGGGAGCTGTGCTGACGAAAGAGCTTCTGGTGGGCTGTTGGGGAGCCGACATCTTTATTCTGGACTTCTGGCCTGCAGAACTGTGAGAAAGCTAACTGTTGTTTGGAGCCACCACCCTTTGGAGTAATTTGTCACTGTAGCTCTGGAAAATCAATATACTGAGGGAATCAGTAGTGGGCGAGCACCCTGGGTACACACTGCAGGGCTCGGGAGGGAGCTCAGCAGGTGGCAGGCGCCTGGGCCTGGACCCCAAGAAGGAAGCTGGATGCCACTGTTGGCTCTGGACATCACGAGGCGGCAGGAGTAGCCGAAAGGGCCCTTCCGCCTCCAACAGTAACCCTCAGGACACAACCTCAGGAGGTAGCACTGAGCGCAGGCCCAGGTGTGGGACGCTTCCAGGGGTCCCATGTTCAGCAGCTCCTGGGGGCCTTCAGAGTCTGACGTACATCTGGGACTTTATGGAAAGTGTGTGCCCACACACATTCACACAGTCCCAGGTGCCCCCATGCATGCATTCACACACGCATGTGCGCTCATAACTGCAGCGAAGCCCACTGCTCTGCTCTGCCCGCTGCCTCTGCCTCTGCCCCTGCCCCAGGCTCTGAGCCTGCTGAGTGTGGAGGAAGGGCAGGTGTCAGTCACACAGAATCCAGCCCAGAGGAATGAACGGCAGGCAGAGAGCAACTTGAGGTCAAGGGCTGTTAAATGGAAGACCTTGCTGGGCATGTGGGCAGCACCTACAACATGAAGGCTCCCTCCCTCCTATAGCACGCACCTCTGACACAGAGTGTGGGCTTTTCTTACTAACCAATCCTCTAGTTCTCTTTGGACCCCAACGGGGTATCCTACAATCTAAGTGGATTCTAACTCCACTCACCCATTGTCCACACAGATCCACAGGCTCAAGGCTCAGTCCCACAACACAACCGGCAAGAATACTGGAGTGGGTTGCCATCCCCTTTTCCAGGGGATCTTCCTGACCCAGGGATCAAATCAGTGTCTCCTGCAGCTCCTGCATTACAGGTGGATTTGTGACTGGCCAGCTGTAAATCGGGGTCCTGTAGCTTGCCAGAATGACTCACAGAACTCGGGAGCTTACCTTACTGGGCCCACACTCTTCCCGGGAGCCACCCTCCCAGCCCTCCACATTCACTAGCTGGAAGCTCCCTGACCCCCTCCATTTGGGGTTTGAGTGGAGGTCCATCACATTGGTAGGACTGGTTAATAATGGAGATTAGCTGCGTCTCCAGCCCCCTATCCCAGGAGGTCAGAGGTCAGGAGTAGGGCTGGTTTCCCCTGGCAACCGGCCCCTCCCTCCCCCCCCCCCCGACTTGTCACCTGTCTGGTGTGAGCCCAGGTGAGATTGAAAGGGGCTTGTTATGCATAACAGATACTCCTCTCACCCCTTCCTTCAGGAAATCCCAGGGTTTTAAGAGTTCTATTCAGAAATCAGGATGCAGACCAAATATACATTTCCTTTTTTTTTTTTGGTAAGTTTCTTTGGCTGCTCTGTGTCTGGGTGTTTGCTGCCGCACAGGGGATCTCTGATTTTCATTGCAGCATGCAGGCTCTTTAGTTGTGGCATGTGAGATCAAGTTCACTGACCAGGGATGATGCCTCAGCAGTAAAGAACCTGCCTCCTGTGTGCAGGAGATGGGTTCAGTCCCTGGGTTAGGAAGATCCCCTGGAGGAGAGCATGGTAATCCACTCCAGTATCCTTGCCTGGAGAATCCCATGGACAGAGAAGCCTGGCCAGGCTACAGTCCATGGGGTCGCAAAGAGTTGACTCGGCGACTGACACTTTCTTTCCCATTGGGAGTGAGGCGTCTCAGCCACTGGACTACCGAAGACATCCCTCTATTGTTTATTATATGAGAGCAGCGCAGGGCAGCCCAAGGACGCCAGGGAGCTTTGTGCCTCTTGAGTGGGCGAAGAGGCTGAGGGGCCTGGGTGGAGAGGCCCCAGCTGGCCACTGACCATCACAGGTGGGGGCAGAGATTCACATTGAGGGACACCTCTTGTCCACCTGTAGACGCAGAAAATACCCAACAAACCAGGTGCGCGTGCGTTGCTCAGTTGTGTCGCCTCCCCCACTGTTCGTGGAATTTTCCAGTCAAGAATCCCGGAGTGGGTTGCCATTTCCTACTCCAGGGGATCTATCCCAACTTAGGGATTGATCCCATGTCTCTTGGGTCTCTTGCATCGACAATGCTGATTCTTTACCACTGGCACCACCTCGGAAGCCCCAGCAAACCAGGACTTGAGGCAAAAGTGAGTCAGGTAACGAGAGCTTATGAAATGAGAAAGTCGGCTAAGAAAAAAGTGTCATAACGCTGAATGCTAAAGGGGCTGTCTGGAGGCCGGCCCACTGAGTGAAACTTTCCTAGGGGCCTTGTATTCACACTGGCCAACTCTACACCACCTCTTGTCCCTAAGAGGCAAGGCTGTCCTCCCCGTCTGACGGCATTCATACTGTGTAGTCTCTGGTCCCACTCTGCATGCCCCCAGAGAGCAACCCCAGACTAAAGCTCGGTCAGCGCCATTCGCAGAGCTTCTTGTCAGAGCGACCCTGGGTGTGTGAGGGGCGCAGGGAGCGTCTCGCGCAAGAAAAAAAAAATCTACCAGCAAAGGAGCTAAGCTAGACCTGAATGTTGAGCGCCGCCTCACGCCTGCTAAGAAACAACCAGGGAAGAGCGGTCGAACACACAAACCGGCCCCCGACGAGACTCAGAGGTCACCGACCCCTCAACACCCGTGAACCCTGGGTTTGCACTGCTTATCGCAGGGCCACAGAGACGCCCTAAGCATTACAGGCCTGTCCCCGCAGGCGGCCCGCCTCTCCCGGGGCCGCGCCCCGTCTACCGCAGGGAGCTCCGCCCAGCCGCCCCCGCCCACCACGAGGAGCTCCGCCCCGCCGCCCCGCCCACCACAAGGAGCTCCGCCCCGCCGCCCCGCCCACCCGCGGCCCAGCTCAGACGAGAGCCCAGTCCCAGCCCGGAGGCCTTCCCATGGCCCCGTACCCATAATTTCCGGAATGCCGCGGTTGCTATGGTTTCCCCAGCGTCAGTTCGAATCCAGTCGGCAGAAACCGTGTCCCTCATCGCCGCTCCTTCCCCTGGAGTGCTGGGTGCCCGAGAGACTCGGCGGGACCCCCGCCTTCCCGCCCCCCGCCCCTCAAGTCCAGTACTCCCAGCCCTGCTGCTCGCGTCGCAGCGACGCCTGCGCTCTGACGACTTCGCCCGGGGCTGGGCGGCGGGGCTTGCGTCACAATCTCCTAAGTCTCGCGGACGCCGCAGATGCTAGCCGCGCCGCTGGTGTAGTGGTATCATGCAAGATTCCCATTCTTGCGACCCGGGTTCGATTCCCGGGCGGCGCAGGTATACAATATATACATTTTTTTTTCCCTCTCAGCCCCCTAAAACTCCCGAAGGATTTAATTAAAAAAAAAAAAGAAAGCCAGACAAGGGGAAGGAATCCATTCCAGTGCGACAAGAATGAGACAATTTCGGAGTAACAAGCACTATGAAAAAGTGCTAGGACAGCCACGGGCACCGGGTGCTGAGCCAATGGACGCCTGTAAACTAACGATCCAAGCTTGCCTCCCGGTTCCTGTCCCGAGGTGGCGGCTCGAAGCGCGCCTCCCGGGACTGCGGTGCCTTTAAGGCGCGGCGCGTGTCCTCCTGGGGATTGTAGTCCATGGAGGGGAAAGGCCAATTGCAACGCGGCCAGGCCACAGCCCCTGGCCCCTCGCGGTGCCTGACTACCACTCCCGACGGGCCCCGCGGCTCCGGACTACCACTCCCGAAGGGCCCCGCGGTGCTTGACTACCGCCCGCGACGCTTCCGGCTTTGCCAAATTCGCAAAGGCGCTCTCCGCGGGGATTGTGAAGATGCTGGTTGCGGAGGCCGCCGAGCGGAACAAGGAGCCCATCCTCCAGGTGTTGCGGCAGTACGTGGACTCAGCCCAGCGCGGCGTCCGAGTGCTGGAAGTGGCCTCGGGCTCGGGCCAGCACACAGCCCACTTCGCGCGAGCCTTCCCCTATGCGGAGTGGCAGCCGTCCGACGTGGACCAGCGCTGCCTGGACAGGTGCGGCGGGAAGGTGGGACCCTGCGGGTGAAAGTGGGCCCCGTCCCGCTGCCCTGGACCCCTTCGCTATTGTGGTTCCTCTAAGCCTCCCCCAAGCAGGATTGCAGGGGCTCAGAAAAGGCTGCACAGGCCACCCCCACCACGGGCTGTCCTCCCGCAGCATCTTGGCCACCACTCAGGCCCACGGGCTGCCCAACGTGAAGGCCCCGATGTATCTGGACGTGACCTGGGATTGGAAGCAGTGGGGCGGGATCTTGCCGCAGTCGCTGGACCTGCTGCTCTGCATCAACATGAGCCACATCAGCCCCCTGAGTTGCACCGAGGTCTGTGGGAGCACGGGCGAGCCACCCAGGGGCCACCCACCAGCGCCATGTGGCACTCTTTCCTGTGCTGGGAGGGAGAGGAATGCCCGGTCTGCCCTATATCAGCGATGGGGACTCAGGCCGGGGAGGTCCCGGGAAAGCTCCTCACTGCTGTCCTGCCTCTCCCCTCCGCAGGGCCTGTTCAGAGCAGCAGGACACCTGCTCAAACCCAAGGCTGTGCTCATCACCTATGGGGTGAGTGCTCCTGCCTGAGATGGGCCTCCCCAGGCAGGCGGCCTTGGCTGTCCTGGCCTTTCTGGACTGCCTTCTCGCCTTGGTATTTTTAGTTGCCTTTCCCTCCAGCTTCCTGTCAGCACTGAAGCACACCCAAGCCCTCTGCTCTCCAGCACTCCCCCATCACTTGCCCTTGCTCAGCACTGTCCTCCACTGTCCCCTGTCTGAGGGTCATCGAGGAGTGGGTCCTTTCCATTCTGTGGGTGCCATCCTGCAAGTGTGCACAGTGCTTGGCTGCAGACCGCTGAGCCTGTGGACAGTAGGCAGAATCGTGTCTCCCGTCTCCACAGCCCTATGCTGTCAATGGGAAGATTTCTCCCCAAAGTAATGTGGATTTTGACCTGATTCTCAGATGCAGGTCAGAACTGGGTGGGTAGGGGGCTTGGCTGGGGGGGCAGGTGGGTCGAGTGACCCCCAGGCCACAACCCCACCTCTTCCCCTCATGCAGGAACCCTGAATGGGGGCTGCGGGACACCTCCCTTCTCAAGGACCTGGGCCAGGCCAGTGGCCTGCTCCTGGAGAGGATGGTAGGTAGAGAGGGCTGTGGTCGCGGGCAGCCTCCCTGGGGACCAGGAGCAGCTTCTCCAGCCCAAGTATCTCCCCTAGGTGGACATGCCAGCCAACAACAAGTGCCTAATTTTCCGGAAACAGTAACTCCCTCTTCCGCGATGCCTCTGTCCCTGGACAAAGCCCCTGCGGCCCTGGGCCAGACTGTGGGGCGTGGCCCTCCCCAGACTGGGGATTCTTGACCAGTGGCCAACAGGGCTGCTGAGAACCTGAGAATAAAGTCTTTCTTGCTGCCCCACTGCTGGTATCTCCCATGTCATCTGGGACCACCCCTGCAGGGTGCCTGTGGGCAGTCTCTGTCTCTGAGGTTTCCATACTGGGCACAGGAGGGGTCTGGCCTGTGGGTCAGGACTCGCAGGCATCCTGGACTCTGCTGCTTCCCTCAGGCAGTGAGGGGATGGAGGGAGAAAGGCCCCGGGAATGCTGAGGCAGGACCAAGCTGACTGCCTGGTCCTCTTGACGGGGGGAGGTGGCACCCACCTCCCAGGCTGGTCCTCACTGGTGCTCCCTCCTGATCTCAGAGTGGAGCCACGTGCGCATGCGAGGGCCAGGCCCCCAGCACCCACAGGCTGTGAGGTCCAGAACTTTTATTCAGGCAGAGGGGTGGGAGTGTGGGGAGGGTGGGGCATAGCGGGGAGCTGGGGCTTTGGATTGGTGGGCAGGCTAGTCCTGGAAGCGGTTGAGCAGTTCACAGGCTTTCCTCTCTAGCAGCTCAGAGATCTTCTTGACGCGCTTCTCGCTGGCGGCGCGCACGTAGCTGCCCGCATCCAGCATGGCCACACCATCGCGCACCTCTCCCATGATGACCAGCGGGCCATCGCCGGCCGTCACATTGGGGCAGGGGCAGGCTCGGTCCACACCGATCAGCGTCACCTCCAGGTACTTGGTGCCCAGGAGCCTGAGGCCCATCTTGTCGTCCTTGAGCACTTCGTCCAGCGCCACGCGCGCAATGCCGCCGCCGCCCGCCTCGGGCTCCTCCAGCAGCTCAGTAAGCCGCCCCACGATGGCGAAGTCGCTGCGGCACAGGCTGAGCGCTAGCTTGCTGCGGAGCCGGCAGGCCTGGCAGGGCGGCGTGCGCGGCACTGGGCAGGCGTGCTCGCAGCTCTCGCGGCTCTCGAAGTTGTTGCCGTTGCCCTCGCAGCCGCTGTACTCGAAGGGGTGGCAGTGCTGCAGCAGCGGGCTGTAGGCCCAGCGCGGCTCCCAGCCCTGGCAGGGGCCCTGCACGGCCGGCAGCGCACAGGCGTCCCCAGGGTCACGGGCGCACGCCTGCTGGCATGCCTCATAGGTCTCGAAGCCCTGGGCGCTCCCAGCACAGCTGCCCACAGGGAAGGTCATGCAGCTGCGCCGCTGTGGGTCAAAGTGCCAGAGGACCCGGCCAGATGGGGGGCCAATACAGGCCTGCGAGCTGGGCAGGCACTGGGCCGGGGCGGTGGCGGCCTCGTGGGCCCCAGCCCTGGCCGAATCCCGCTGGACCACGGAGAGCGGGAAGTCGGCCCGAAGCAGGCCAGCGGCATTGCGCGCCGTGCACGTGTAGAGGCCAGCGTCCTCGGGCCGGGCGTTGTAAAGCACCAGCTGCCCGATGCTGGTGACCACCACGTTGCCGTACATCTGGTCTGGCCGCATGATCAGGTTCTCCGGCTGGTCACTCTGCTTCTCCCAGGTCACGGCAGGGGGTGGGCGGCCGCTGACGTCGCAGTGGAGGCTGGCTGTACCCCCCACATATACTGCCTGCGGGGAGGGGCTGCTGTAGAGGGCGGGCGGCACTGGGGCATCCCCGGGCGTGGGGCGGGCGGTGGTCTCGGGGGGCCTGGGGCTGCTGGGTGGCCAGCTGAGGACATGCTTGCAGGGCACGACGCGCAGGCGCAGGCCGCGAAGGCAGGCCTCAGCATCCATGTAGCAGCGGTTGTAGTAGGTGAGGCCATCCGAGGCACAGGTGAAGCTGGGCTCCTTCTCGCAGCGGTCCCGGCAGCGGCACACTGGCTGCCCATCCCAGATGTCGCAGTCGGAGCCCTGCTGTGCACACACGAAGCCCTCGCACGAGGCCGCCAGCCTGGGTGCAGCCGGGCCGCCGTCAGGGAAGCGGGCAGCCACACAGCTTTGCAGCCCACACACGTTGGTACAGCACTTCTCGGTGGCCGCACAGTCCTGGGGGGTGGGGGGCACAGCTCAGCAGGCACCTGAATGCTCCCTCCTGCCCAGCCCCAGCATGCCCAGCTTGGGTGGGGAAAGCCTGCTGCCCCTCCTTGCATCAGTGTCCCCTCTGGAGCTGAGCAGGTTGGCTTTCCACCTGGGGGTGAACCACAACTGCCAGCAGCCCCTCACAGATCACCTTGCTGAACCTAAGCCCCCAGTCCCTTGGCCCCCAAAGCAGGTGGTTGTTAGTCCCATTGTACAGATGAGGACACGAAGGCCTGGGGAGGATGTACGACGTTCTTAAGGCCACGGCAGTGCCGTGGGGTCAGGCTGCAAGGACAGCACATCCAGATGGCCCTGGCCTCTGCCTGACTGGGCCCGAGAACGGCTAGTTTCAGGGTGGGGCTGGGCAGGTCTGGGGACTGAGAAGTGAAAGTCGCTCAGTCGTGTACTACTCTTTGCGACCCCATGGACTATACTGTCCATGAATTTCTCCAGGCCTCAATGCTTCAGTTGGTAGCCATTCCCTTCTCCAGGGGATCTTCCCAACTCAGGGAATCGAACCCAGGTCTCCCACATTGCAGGTGGACTCTACCAGCTGAGCCACTAGGGAAGCCCATTCAATCTTCAGACACATGAAGGCAGCATCTGGGGGTGTCTGTCCCCAGGGCCCCTCACACGGAGCACAGTGCAAAGAGTGGGGGAGCCCCAAGAGAAAATGATCTCCAGGGTCAAGGGTGGCTGGGTCCTCTCTGCCGTGCAGGCAAGGCCTGGGGCAGGGGTGAGATCTGGGCTCCTCCGGCGCCGACCAACCAGACCCCCAAGACACCCTGGGCCCTCCAGGAGCTGGTCTCCCCCACAGCTGGGCTGGGGGGGACTGCCTGTGCTCACCTGATCTCCAACGCACTCTCGCTCACAGGTGCTTTGCGCGTCCACCCACAGGTTGGGGCTGAGCTGGTTGGGGCACACCCCCGGGTGGCCCCCAGGGCCTGGCGGCAGGCTGGCCCCTGCAGTCAGCCCAGCCAGGAGCAACAGCGGCAGGAGTGGCCTCAGGGCCGGCATGAGGACCGCGGGACCACAGGGTGGGGGGTGTGGCCACTAACCCCTCCTCAGACCCTGCCGAGCCCCACACCCTGCAGGCATCCACCCTCCCAGACCTGTGATCCGTGCCCCTGATGTCTGCCCTGGGCTCCCCTGTGCCCCAAGGCAGGAGCCCACAGTGGACACTGGCCTCGGACCGGGTAGAGCGGAGTCTGTGCATGTGGCACCGGCCCTTCCCCCGCCTGGCCCCTCTGGTCAGCTCAGGGCAGGGGGCGGGGAGACAAGGAAGGCTGGGGAGGGGCTGGCGCCCAGGAGCACAGAGACACTGGCCACGAGGGTCACCGAGGGGCGGAGAAGGGCGGCTCTGGACAGAGAGGGGAGGGGGGACTGCTGTAACTGGAGCCCTGGATTCAGGGATGGAAGGGCCCTGGGATCAAAGCTGCCCTGCAGGAGGGGGCAGGGCTGGCCAGCCCCTTCCCCAGAGCAGGCTGCCCCCTGGGAGTCACTGTCCGTGCAGGGCTGAGCGGCTCTGCATCCAGCCCAGGCACCGTGGGGTTCTGCTCCCCTCCCGGGGGAGCCTCTTCCCCTGCTCCTTCCCACAGGCACAACCCAACGGCAGGTCTTGGGGTCAAATCTAAATGCTTTCTGCCAGAGAGAGGCAGTCGCAGCACAAAGGTACCTGGTGGGCGGGGCCGCCTGGGGTTGCTCTGGTGACCAGTGGTTGGTGGGAGGAGGAAGCTGATTCAGGGCAGAACTCTGCACTTAGGCCCCCCACCCCCTACCCAGGCGCCTGACCCCTGGTCCAGGGCTTTACTCAACTGGCTAACGGTGGGTGCCTGCAAAGGGCGGGTCTTAGAGCCGTGGTCACATGAGACACGGATACCAGACAGGCTGTTTCCTTGGACTGATTTGAGTCTCAGTGGTCGTGTGTGGCCCTATGTGGGGCCATGCGGTCCTAAAAGAGACCAAGGGCATCTAGGAACACCCTGAGGAGAGTCCCAGGAGAGCTTAAGAACAGCCAGGACCCAAAGGCATTGATGGGCCTGTCCCCCGCAGGCCCGACAGGGAGCCCTGCTCCCGGCAGGTGGGAAGCCCCTCGTGGGCAGGGGCAGATCAGGGCCCAGGGGCTGACTGCCCACTCTGAGACCGACGGGAAAACATCCTGCCACCCCGTGTCTGACCTGCTGACTTGAGAGGCAGGGTCCTAAGATCCTGGTCTGGTGCAAGCACCAGGAAACACCCCAGGTGTGGAGGACTGAGCAGGACAAAGCAGCCGCCTGCAGTGCCATCTGCCAGCCAGCCCAGCCCGTGAGAGCCAGACCTTCATTCCCTCCCAATGCAGCCCAGAGACCACAGCTGAATTATGTTTACTGAACAAAGAGAAAACTGTCCCAAGACAAGCCCAGGAATGGTGCGGGTGTGGACACCAGCGAAGGGTAGTGTTGACACGGTGAACGCAGGGCCGTCCAGCAAGTGTGGGCAGCAGCAGGAGTAGTGTTGACACAGTGAACACAGGGCCGTCTGTTCCATCAGTCCAAAGGGGCGCCCATCCACAGATGCTGCGGCTCCCCCCACTTCACCTCCCAGAACAGCAGCCCCCAGGGCCCCCACCACAGAAGTCCTGGTCAAGGGGTCACTGCCCAGGGAGGGGCCCATAGGCAGGAGGTAGAGTTGAGCACCAGTGTGACCTGTGGCCACGTCACCAGCCAGGCGGACGGAAGGAAGCCAGACCTCCGGCTCAGGCTGGCTGGTGGGTCCTCGAGGAGGGGCTCAGTGTCCACCACGAAGAAATGGGTGAGGAAGGTTCTTGTGACGTGTGACCTCACAGAGGGGTGAGTCTGGGTGAGGAGCAGCTATGGGATCCCACCCAAGGTCAGGAAACTGACGCTGGCCATTGTAGGGTCCTAGAAACCCCGGGGCAAGTGGGACTGGCTCGGTCCAGACCTACCCCAGCCTCATGGCCCAGTGAGCACTGCCTGCCTATAAACAGCTCTGTGTCCTCAACTAGGAGAGAGACTGAGCCAACTTCACGTGGCAACAGGTACACATGGAACTGAAGGTGCAGAATCACAAAGCTGTCAGCCCCCGAGTAGGGAGAGGGAGCAGGGGAGGGATGTGGGGGTGTGCCCACTTCCTTTTCCAAGAAACCTGAGCCCTGCACACTGCCCCTGGCCCTGATCCCGCGGCTCGGGACTCACGGGATGTCCTCCGAGGGCTGGTGGGGCCCTGGGAGCCGCAGCCTAGCGTCCTGGGACAGGCACGCCCATCACCGTGCTCAGAGGCCCACAGTGCAGCTGGGGGTCCCTGGGACCCCTGCTGGCCCCCACAGCCACACCCTGTGTGAAGTGCCCTGTGAGTTCAAGACTCGAGCCTGGATGATGGCTCCCCCTTCTGGTCTCAGCCTCACCGCCCTCCCGGTGTCCCCAGGCTCACCCCCTCAGCAGCTGTGCGCTCACTGTGTGGCTGCAGAGGCTTCCCTGCTGGTCCTTTAAAAATGTACAAAACGGGTGTGACATAAATAAGAAAGGGGGCCTAGCCCCAGTCCTCAGGCCATCGCCAGGCACAGCCTCCTGGGGGCCCTTAGCTGCTCCTCGGTCCCGGCGTGCTCCACCACCACCTGCACAGCATGGTCCCCACTGTCCTGTGCAGCTGGTCTGGCCGAGACCACTAGCCTACCAGGTGCGTCCCCCATGCCTCCCAGGAGGGGCTATGTGGCCAAAGTCCCCGGCACACAGCACAGGGCCCAGAGCCCGCCAGGAGCATTCCCAGGCTGACCCTCCCGCGGCTAGGAGATCTTGCAGTTGCTGCGTGAGCAGTTCTGGGGGGGGCTCTGCGGCGGCCGGATGGACTTGGACCGTTTGAGACTGTTGCCCTTGCTGCCGCCACCCCCGGCCCCACTGGCCAGCGAGTAGGAGCGCCCGTGCATCATGACGGCGTTCATGCCATTGGCCATTGAGAAGGACTTGAGGTGGCTCTTGATGGTGACGGGCAGAGGGAGCTTGTCGATGAGGTGCACGGGGGTGCAAGAAACGATGGCCCGGCAGCAGAGGTCCTGCAGACTGAATACTGCGGGGGTGGAGGGGGGGAGGTGTCAGGTGATGAGGGGTCAGGTTGTGGGGAGGTAAGGGGGGGGGGGTCTTGGTGGCAACTGACAATGTCACGATCAGATGAGCACAAGTGACAGAGAAGGGGCTTGGGGACTGGGAGAGACGGTGTGCAAAGCTCCCAGGGCTCCTGAAGCCGAACAACCCCCACCCCACGCCAGGCAAGCGGAGAGCAGCCACTGGGCACCCCGCCCCCGTCTCCTAACCACTCCGCAGGGCTCGGCGGCTAGACACCCAAGCCCGTCACCCTGGGTGGGAACTGAGCCTCCCTGGCCCCCTCGTTCGCTCTGCTCTGGTGGGACTGGGGCCTGGAACCTCTCCTCTGACTGGCGGTGGGACAGGTCAGCCAGCAGCCGGGCCCTCCCCGCAGGCCCCACCCCGCAGACGGGCCCAGCCCCCGCCTCACCTCGGTTGGGCCTCCAGATCTTCTCCATGCCATGCCGCATAAGCACGATGCGGGACAGCTCAGTGAAGGACTCGATGACGTTGAAGTTGCACAGCGGGCTGACCTCGAAGAAGGTCATGCAGTTCTTCTCTGCGTAGGCGCGCGCCTGCTCTGTGGGGACTTGCCGCTTGAAGGCTAGGTGCAGCCGGTTCCCCACCAGGATCCGGGGAACTCCGGGTGCGTGCTACAGGGTGTGCAGGACTCAGTAGAGGTGCAGTGGCAGGATGCCCCTCTGCATCCACCCCCAACCCCCAGCCCCCAGCCCATGGGCCGGCCCTCCATCGATTCCGTGCTGAGGTGGGGCCCCTGGGGGCCCAGAACCCCAACCCACAGTGCCATAACAGCCAGCGGATGGGGACACACAGAACCTGGGCGTGGGAGGCACTGCAAGTGGGGGCCCCAGAGGCTCCCTTTGCAAGTGGGGGATGTCGGCCCACGTGTCAGGGATGGGCGTAGCCAGGAAGGGGGTCTGGGGGAGTGCACCTACCTCGTCGATCTCTTTGATCCACCGGTCAATGCCGTCGAAGGACCAGCGGTTGGTGATGTCATATACCAGCAGGATTCCCTGCAAGGCAAGTACGGGCATTACAAGGTCCGGGTTCCCATGGACGGATGGGGTCCTGATCAGGCTCTGCCCTGCAGGCCTCCGTCCCCATATGGGCAGGGCCAGGGGCACTCGGGCACTAGCCAAGCTGTCAGGTGGACACGCAGTTTACCCAACAGGCAGCGATGTGGAAAATGAGCTCTGAACCTTCCTCCTGCATTTAAGGGGGGCTCTGTGCACAGGGCTCAGCTAGCCCGACCTGTCTCCTCACTGCGGCATGCCCTGTCCACCGTCTGGGTGGGGGCCATCTGACTGTCAGGGACCTCGAGGGCTCGGTACTGCCTCCCTCCACGTGGGGAATCCACTGGGGCGGAATTGTAGTTTTCCATGTCTTTCCTTCAAGCACACTGTGTTACCCTACGTCGTCTAAAAGTCACTCCACCTAAGAAAGGCAGGCGCACACAGGACTGTGGTGTGGGGCACTCTTCCTGGGGGAACCAGGGGGTGCTGAGCAGAGGTGTTTCTGAGTGATCCCACCCACACTTGCAGGGGACGTGAGTCCAGGAGCAGCTGCCCCGAGATCGCACAGAGGCTCTGCTGCGGGGACTTCCCTACCACAGCCCTCGGAGACTGCTACTCCGCCCGCCTGGTGGCAACCTCTCATGAACCTTGGAGTCCCAGGCTCACCCGTCTCTGGCCTTATGTTCCACCCCTAAACAGGCTCCGTGAGAACCACCCACTAGTAGGGCTCACACCCTCCCTGTGCAGGGACTCGCCTTCATCTAGCCCACGTCTCCGGCACACACCGGGAAGGGGAGAGTGTAGCACCCTCCATCTCAAAATGAATTCTGAAGCCTTTCCCCTTGAAACTGTGCTTCCAATTCTGGCAGATGAGGTCCTGCTAAGGAGCAGGTGGAGACCGCTTTCACCCCGGCCAGGGTGGGGTGGGGGATGGAAAGCCTGTGCAAGGCAGGGCGGAGCTGCTGGCAGGGCGGAGCTGCCTGCAGGGGGCACGCCAGGCCTGGAGAGGAGCTGCCCGCTGTGGCGGGGCAACAGAATCCAACAAAAGGCACAGGGACCAAGGTCTAGGCCATCCACGTCCAGTTTTAAAGATACTCAACACATAACTTCTCAAACAAACATCAACAAACAAACTAAACGTGCGGCCCCCAGACCCCCCGGCAGTCAGGCGGGCAGGCAACGAAGGCAGGGTGCACTTGCGCTCACCCACGTTGCTCACAGGCACCACAGACAGCGAGGGGACAAACATGGACCCCAATGCCACACGTGGGCAGTTTCAGAAAACAGAAATACAAACACACCACACAGATCAGGCTCCCACAGACGTGACCGCCCGCAGAAGGGCTGGACGGGGACTTGCTTCCTCGATTATGCCTCCTGCGTAATGTTCACTTTTTGATTCGAGCATCTGTATTAACCTGTCAATGTTACATTTTACTCATAATATAAAAAGGGATCTACTTTAGTACATCCTGTTAATAAAGCAGTTCTCCAAAGTGACCAAGAAGCTGGGGAGGGAAAGAAATTTTCATTTTGGTCTTTTTCTTTCCCCTCCAACAAATTATACTTTCAATTAACAGCAACAGTGGTATAAAAGTGCTCTGCTCTTTACATTTCTGTGCTTCACTGCAGATTAAGAGCAGCACCGGAGCCTTTGGGCGTGTGACTGCGTCTCCACTGACAGCCCCATCTAGGCCGGGTGCAGCCCTGGTCAGAGGGAGCTTGGGCGCGTGCCCGCCGGGTCCTTCAGGAGGGGGAAAGCTCCTCTGGGGCTGTCAGGCCCCCGTCTGGCCTGGAGCCACACCAGGGCGAGAGGCAGGGGCTGCCGTGCAACCAAAGGCCTGGCCGTGCCAGTCTGCGGGGTAACTGCCGAGGTGAGGGGCAAGCCGGCAGACACTGAGGCCGACCGGAAAAGGCCAGGGCTGGGCCTGGCACGCTGGCCACACAGCCCGAGGACTGCTGAGGCTGTGGGGGCCCAGGTGCTGGCCAGGGCTCGAAGGCTGAACTCCACCCTGCTGTGGGCACAGCTGCCCTGAGCTCCCGGTGGCGAGCGGGGTGAGCAGCAGTGCTGGGAGCGCTCCCGATGGCCGCCTGCTGGAGCCCTGAAACTGGAGTATCTGTCAAGCCAGAAGCGCTGACAGGACATTTTCAGTGATTTCGTCCTGCCTTGTTAAAGTGTCAGAAGCTGACTGCCGTGCTCCAGAACCTGAGTGGACCGTGCTCCGGGAGCACCGAGAGCAGTGGCGCTCCTCCACCACCACACCCTACTCCCAGGGGTGCCTCTGGGGGGTCCTGGTTCCCAAGCCATCCAGTGCGCAGTGCACACTATTTCCCAGTCCCATCGGTTCTTGACCAGACTCAAGGGGTCTTGGCCGGCCATGAGCAAACACTGTGCTTCGGTTTCCTGACTTGCAAGGGTAAGGTCAGCACTATCAGATCTGTTGCGAGATCCCCATCTCCACGTTTCTGTTTCCTTGTAACTCCGTCAGCACTAATTCATCCTCAGTGTCATCTTCATTATGAGCAAGAATTCCGCAGATATCCTCCCCCAGCCGCGCATTGATGATAGCTTCCCACTCAGTCCACCTGCCCGTTCCAGGAGGTTCCATGTATAAAACTTCAAAGAGGCACCGCCCTGGTGGCCCAGTGCCTCACTCTCCCAACGCGGGGGGCCGGGTTCCAGCCCTGGTCAGGGACCCAGGTCCCACAAGCCACGCCTCACGGACAGCTCACCTCACCGGCAGCTTGAGCGGGCCCCAGCCGATCGCACAGACCTCCCAAGCCAGTGTGGGCAGGTGGGGAAGAAGAGGGGACCTGTGACATTTAAAAGCTCAAGCAAATGGAGAGAAGCCCATCTCTTGGGTTCAGGCTCAAGTGTACCCCAAGGCTGTCGAAGAGCCTCTGGCTGGTCTCCTAGCTGGCGCCAGTCTCTGCCTACCACCGCCACCCATGTCTACCAGGTCAGGCTAATGACAGAGAGGTCACAGGATGAAGGATAGCAAGATGGCCAAACTGTGGGCAGGGACCAAAAGGACCACAGACTTGGCAGGAAAGACGCCTGGGACTGGGCACAGGTGGCTTCCTTGAGACCCCAAAATGGGGCTCCTGGTCACAGGACCCTTCCAAAGGACCTCCGAGTCAGCTGCGACCTCAGCCACAGGAGTGGCAAAGACATTCTTACTGTATTCTCCCCTTTTCTCTTAACTTTGGCTCAGCTTCTTAAGCCTCCACGGTAGAGACAGAGGCTCTGGTTCTGCCCCCCGCCCCAGTCACCTGCTGCTGTCTTCCAAGCGCTCACAGGCGTCTCCTAACCCAGAGAGAGTCCTGGTGAAAACCGCCCAGCACACCAGGGCCCTTCGCCACAGCAGCCAGACGCTCGCACCAGGCTCGTCAGCGGGCACGGCTGCTGGGTCACAGGTGACGCACCTCATTTTGTTGTAAATATCGGCGGCGAGCCTCTCAGCACACACAGGTGACTCAAGCTGCGAGAGAAAACCTCCCAGGTGTGGATGGGTGTGTACACCCTTGTTGCCAAGGTAGTTTATTGAGCTTACACACCAAAAAACATAGGGATTTCAGGTGTGACCTGTTCAATGAGTTTGGACAAACACACACCTGTGCAATCACCACCCAACCAAGGTCGGAGGGTGGCTTTTCCCAGTGAGTGTGGGGCTGAGTCACGCGCTTGTGGTACAGCGGCTAAGGAGCCACAGGCTGTGGCTGAACGCCCCTGCCCGTGCCCCACGGCGCGAGCACGGCTCTGCCCAGGAAGGAACGCACTGATGAGGGGAGCAGACGAACCGCACACCCCCACCCAGGCTGGTGTCCTACTTGGCACTCGCTGGAAGGGTGCATGTGCCCAGACCACTCACCTGTCTCCAGGAGACCAGCGCCTGGCTGAGCTCCCCTTGGTGCTAACCCAGCTGATCCCAAGCCCCAGCTCGATAGGACACTGCCCAACCTGGCCCCCCCCACACGCCCAGCCCATGGGAACTGGCACAGGGGACCACGGTCCCCCAAGCGGGAGTGCTGGCCGCCTAGGCCACAAGTGGCCACCACAGACCTCAGCCACAGAAACAAGGGTCACAAGTCAGGAGACCTGAGGCAGAGAGGGCCTCCCAGGAAGAGACGCAGGAGTGCAGCCAGGGCTACGTCGGCGGCTGTGGGGCCTCCAGGGACTGCACCAGGGCAGGAGGGCGACAGGACGGACAGGACCTGGGGAGGAGCAGCTGCTGATTGCACCCCGGGCCACATGGGCCACGCTGCAGCCAGCGTGGGGCGTCGACCAGGCAGGAGACCCGAGGTCAGCTTCCCAGCTGGAGACCCACCCCCACCCGCCCCCCGGGCCGGAGGCACACTCAGGATCCATGACTGGTTCCTCCAGCCCAGAAGCAACAGGAGCATCTGGAACTAGCGCAGTCAGTCAGCATGAGTGACACGTCCACACCCGCTGCCCTGCAGAGAAGTGGACGCGGAACATATTCCCCTCCCCAGGCCTGCGCAGGCGAGCCCTCAGCCGACCTGCCTGCGCTTGTCCCCACGGAGCTGGCCTGCATTCAGGGACCCCCAGGGCCTCCTTGCTGTCCCCCGATCGCCCTGTCCCCATAAACCGAGGTAACTACCCCCCTCCATTTCCTGTTTTATTGAAAAAGTAGCAATGGGTGCGTCATAAAACCGGGAGACATTCAAAAGCCACAGAAGACCAGAGACCCTGTCAGGAAGCCTGAGGCCTCAGGCCCCAGAACCCGTCCCCCCGTGCACGAGGGAACGCCCGTCAGAGCCCCCCAGACCAGGCCGTAGGACGCTCCTGGGTGCCGCGCTCGCCCGTGGTCCTGGGCTGTGGGGCAGCCCCCACTCCTTCGTGTCTGCGCTGGTGCCGGCCAGTCTGCGGGCTGCCGGCTCTGACCGTCTGGGAGCAGCCGCTCCAGGTGGGACTGCCAGGCTAAGTAGGTCGGCAGCAACACCCTTGCTCGCACCTCAGCAGAGGGCCTGCACAGCCAGGAGCCCTGCCGGGGGCTGTCCACCACACACCCAGCCACGGCAGGGAGCGGCGCTCCGGACGCTCCTGAGAGGCGCCTGCAAACGTGTCAGGTCCTGCTCGCCAAGCAGAGGAGGCCTGGCCTCCACTGTCCAGTCCACCATCGGGGGGCACACCCTACCTGGTCAGAGCCTGGGCCCCCCCACAGGTCTCCTGAAGCCAGTCCCCTCACGAAGGCAATGAGTGGGCAGCTGGTCTGTTCACACAACTGCTGCTTCCCTCCATGCAGCCTCAATCTCACACTGACGGTTGGCACGCAGGCCACCATGAGATGCCCAGGACAGACAGGGACGAGCAGGCCCCCAGGAGCCCCCGCACTGCACACAGCCCAGCCCCGGAGCACCTCCCTGCAGGCCCGCCACCACAGCCTGTGCCCGCCCTTCTGGCATCTGCAGCAGCCCTTCCCACAGGGCTCAGCCCTCTCTCCAGCCAGCTGGCCCTGAGCCCACAGCTGCTGCGCTCCGCACAGGGTGCCACAGCCCTGCGGACCCCCTGGAGGATGGCCACGCGGGTCTTACCTGTGCGCCCCGCGAGTACGACCTGAAGATGGTGCAGAACCGGCCCTGGCCCGAGGTGTCCCTGAAACAAAGTTGGGGGATGCGACCCATGGGAGCCCACCTGCGTGAAGGACCCCGCCCCTCCCGCTCTGCATGCGCCCCGCAAACCTCCTTGGCCCGGACATCCCAGGAGACTGCCCTGTGGGGCTGGAGAACCCAAGTGCAGGGCAAGTCACATACCAACTGTGAGGGTCTGCAAACACCCTCGACGTGGAGCCCGGGAGGGGCAAGGAGGGAAGGGCCGGGGGCCCCTGGAAACACGTCTTTACGGGCGAAAGGGAGCCAGGCTCTGCCAGAACAGGCAGCCCTGACCTCTGGTCTCTGCATCACATGCAGTCCCGTGTCTACACGGCTGCTGAACTCGTGGTTTCCGTAAGGACCCGACTTACTCTGCCCTGCTCCCTGGCCCCGGCAACAAGCGAAGCACAGCGGCACCCCCGGCGTCTCGGCGCACAGCCCGACTCACCAGAGCTCCAGCTTGACCCGCCGGCCGTCCAGCAGGATGGTGGTTGTCTTGTAGTCGATCCCTGCAATGAAGCAGAGGGCGGGTGAAGGACTCGCCCGGCCGGGACCCGGTCTCTGCAGCCCAGAGGAGACAGGGCTGCAGCCGGAGAGCGCAGCGACCTCAGTCACCTGAGCTGGCCACCTTCCTGTCATCCCAGTGGCCCAAGGGGGGTGCCAACGCTCCAGCCAAAGGGAGGGTGGTCGGTCTCAGCACCGGCCATGTCACACGCTTCTCAGAGCTAATGGGTTTTCTGAGTTCCTGGGTCCACCCAGCACCCAGGCTCTGTCAACTGGAGCGTGCCTGGAGCACTGTTGATGGCAAAGCGGCCTCTGAAATGCTGCTCCTCTGGGGAGCTCTCAAGAGCCTCTGCTGGCCACACCTTTACTTGTCATTTTTTGAATGCTTTAAAAATTGAAGCATAGTTGAATTACAATTGCTTCAGCTATACCGCAAAGCAATTCAGTTTCATACGTGTATCTATTCTTTTTCAGATTCTTCTCCATCATAGGTTATTATCACATATTGAACTTAGTTTCTTATGTTATACAGCAGTTCCCAGCTTGTTACTTTCTTATACTTTCATGCGGAAAAAGCTAAATAAGTCCCATCCCTGGCAGGGGCAGGGACAGTGCTGGCCCCATCACCTCACACCAAGACCTTCAGCTGGCGTCCGGAAAGCTGGGCCCTTCCTCCTCCTCCCTGGAGCCCTGAGTGTCCAGGTTCTCGGCTGTTCACAACACCTGCTCCAGGGAGGCTTGGAAGTGGGCATTTTCCATGCAGATCTGGCACGTGGGCAGAGTCCACCACAGCACTGCACGAGGGGCCTCTGCCCCGAGGGCCTTCCACCCCACTCACTGCTGGCCACATGTCAAAGCCTGGCTCCCACCCATCAAGATACTCAGCAGAAGGAAAACACAATCCACAAAATAGGACATGATAAAACTTGCGTGTATCTGAAAAAGGACCAGTATTCAGAAAACAAAGAAATCTTATAACTCGATAAAAAGAATCCAATTAAAAAGTGGACCAAAGACTTGAAGAGACGTTTCTCCAAAGAAGATATGCAAAAAGCTAATAATCACATGAATTAGGGAAATGCAGATCAAAGCCATATGAGACGCCCCATCACACCCATCAGATAGTCATTATCAAAAAAGCAGAAAACAAGCAGTGCTGGCGAGGATGCAGAGGAACAGGACCCGCAAGCGCTGCTGGTGGGGCTGGGAGACGGGGCTGCCACCAGGGGAGACAGCACGGCGCTCCCTCAAAATTAAACTCAGCGTCACCACGGAATCCAGAAAGGCCATTCAGCAGGTATGGATTTGCACACGGATGCTCACTGCAGCACTATGCACGACAGCTAAAAGGCGGACACAGCCCCAGTCTCTAAAGATGAAAGACTGAATAATCAAAACGCGGTCCATCTGTACAATAAAGCACTATCCCACCTCAGAGAGGAAGGAGAGTCTGACACATGCTGCAAGGGGAATGAACCTGAAAGACGTTCTTATGCTCAGTAAGATGGGCCAGACACAAGACAAACCCTGCCTGGCCCCTTCTGCGAGGTCCCTGGAGCGTAAGCCTCAGACAGTGGACGGAGAAAGGCTGCCTAGGGCCGCAGGCGGGTGGGGAAGAGGTGCTCAGCGGGGAGTCTCAGCTGGGAAAATGAAAAAGCTCTGGAGATGCTGGGAAGGCCACTGAACTGTACACCTCAGACACTTAAAATGATAAATTTTACGTTGTGTACATTTAGCCACAATTTTTTTCAAGACGGAAGAGAAGATTCTCCCACACACACTCTCGAGCTAAAGAAACGGTGTCTCCACCGTCTTTCCTGTGCATTCACCTCCCCTCAACTGTCTGCCGACAGCCCACTTTCTTAGGTGGGAACTCCTGGAATTCTCTGTCAAACAGGGAGCTCAGATTTGGCTCTGGACGCCTTAGAGGGTCCGGGCTCTCTGGCTGCGTGAGCCAGACCCTATGAAGATAGTGCTGGACACAGCGATCCCAGGAAGGGCACAGACGCCCACCCTCCAGGCAGTCACCTCTGTGGGCGCTCAGCCCAGTGGGTGCTGGCCACAGGGACCCATCCTGAGGCTGCCGCCACAAAAGGACTGTGGCCGACTTGGCGCCAGGGCCCAAGGGCCAGCCTGGAGTTGCAAGGAGGAGAGGGTGCCCAGGGAGGGCCCAGGAGGAAGCAGGGCACAGGGCGCCGCTGGGGAGCAAGCCAGCCTCCATGGCCCTGGGGCAGTGCACACGGGCACCTCGCCCATCCCCTCCCTGAGCCCGCCCGACTCCTTACTCATGACTTCAACTCCAAAGAGGACAGCCAGTCCCCAGCCTTCAGGGCCTCTGCTGAAAGTGCTGCCAGATGCCCCAGAGGGCCCTGTGCGGGCAGGCTCGCAGAGCTGGGCACAGGCACCGCAGAGGGACCAGCTCCGCCTTCCCCGCAGCAACCTCCCCATGCATAGCAGCTGGGCCAGACGGCCCACGGACGGGATTCCCACCCAGGAGCCCGCCCCAGGGCCGGAGGATCCTCAGGGCAGACAGCGGGGTCCAGATGAAAACGGCCAGGGGCCCAGCTCTGCAGAAGACACAGGAAGCCAGCAGACTGACACACCCCCTACGAGGTTCTCAACAACCTCATGGAGGGGCTTCCCTGGCCATCCGGGGACTAGGACGCTGTGTTTGCACTGCAGGGGCAGGGGTCCCATATCCCTCGGGGAACTTAGATCCCATGAACCACACAGCGTGGTTAAAATACATCTCAAGTATGTTCTTCAAGCTTACCCTGCCGCTCACCCACCCACCCCCCAAACCTGGGCAGAACCGTACAGTGTGCGTTACAGACTCAGAAAACCCAGACACTCAGTGCAAAGGGAGGCCCGCCCGCAGAGGCAGCGCCTCCTGCAGGGACAGCGCCAGACCTCACAGCTTCCCAGCCCGGACTCCCTCTGTGGCCTCAGAACCTGTCCCAGCAGAACTGCAGTCCCCCGCCCATCCTCGAGGACCAGCAGCTTCATGGGGTGCATGTAACACCTGGTGGGCACAGAACACCACCAATCCCAGCTGCCAGGGGGACACAGGGGCCGGGCAAGGGCACCTCACACACGGGGAGGAGTCCCCACAGGACCTGGCCGGGGGCCTGGGACTGCAGACACTCCTCCAATGGACACAGGGCTCAGGAGGCCGCCCGGGGCCAGAGCAGGCCTGCTGTGTCCTCACTGGCCCCTGGCTGCCCAGGCTTCAGCTCTGTGCCTCCTAAACGGCCGCCCCTCTCTCCTGGGGGCTCACGGGAGGTCTGTCTGCTGCTCCCCAGGGCTTCTGAGGGGGCACAGTTCACCTGACGCAGCGGCCTTCTGCATGCCTCACTCCGCCAGGCCCCGGCCACCCCGCGCGGCCCCAAGCCAGGAACTGCAGCCTGAGCGCTGATGGCCACCCCGCGCCCCCGCTGCTGCTGGGTGTTCACAGCTGAGACCCCACCCTGACATCGTGCGGGCTCCAACATTTCACAGGGACGTTTCCACTTTATGAATCATAGGAGCCTGTTGTTCAGAACCTAAACGAGAACTGTCCACAATCTCAGAACAAGTCGCATCGCGCACAGTGACACCGCCCCCAGGCCCATCTTCACCATCACCTTCTCAGCGTCGCACGCTTGTCCCCAGGCACTGACTCACTCGGCCACAGCCGCCTTACGACATCGCCCACACCCCTTCTTCCTGCTTCACGTCACAGATGTGTGCGCTGCACTGACGAGTGTGGGCAGAGCAGGTGACCCACTAATTCCACTCCTTCTCAAGGCAGTCAAGGGGATGCTGCAGAGACCTGTCCAGAAGGGCCGACGCCTGGGACCCCGCTCCCCCACAGACCCTGCATCCCCTGGCCCAGAGGACCTGCCCAGCAGGGAGGTGCACAGCCTGGGAGGCAAGGAGTCCCCGGCACCGATGCTTCCGCCCTCCCCAGAGGTGCCTAGAGCAGGGCTCGGAGGAGGAGACAGGCCACTCAGGTCCCATCCTGGCAGGTGCCCACGTCCTGGTGATCGGGGAGTCTATCGGGCACCCCTCAGGCCCCAACAGCCACCACACCGGGTGCTGGGACTGCGTGCACAGACACACAGGAGGAAGGCCAGGCGGCCCCAGCTAGAGGGAGAACCCCCCCACCCCGGGCCTTCGCGGGCCCAGGGCCCTCCTGTGGAAGATGGCCTGGTGCGGGGGCCACCCCCCTCGGGCCCTTCTCCCCGCAGTGCAGCAGGCGGTCCTCCCTTGGGACCCACATTTCCCACATCTGCGGGCACCAACGCAGGACAAAAGACCCCGAGAACACCCACCTTCGCTCAAGCCCTGGGAAATAACAAGGTCAGCAGGGTGAAGCGGACAAGCAGCATCAGTTCTCAGCTTTAGCCTGCGCACAAGCCAAGATCGCGGGTGTTCAGAAGCCCAAGGCTCTGCCCTCCCTGGGAGCAACAGCTTTCAGGACCAAGACCACCAGGCACAGCCTGCCTGACCCCTGGGGGCTGGGGGGGCATTTCCCATGCACCAGTCCAGGCTAAGCTCAGACATGTCTGCAGGACCAGCAAGGAGGGGTGCCCCACCCACAAAACAACCTGCCAGCCCCGCTTCCATCCAAAGTTTAGTCTTTACGGAGGAATCGGCAGCTCTAGTGTATATCCACCCAAGCACTTCCCAACAAGATGAAAAGCCACAGGACAACTTGTTAAAAATTCATAACAGTGAGAAAAAAACGAGTGATAAAGACTGGGTTAAGAACGAAAGAAAAAATGCTGATCAACGCCTCCCCTTGCACCTGACTCCCGGGTGTGGAGGGGCTGCCGTCACCCCGCCATCCCTGCGCGGGAGGAGCTGCTCTCCCAGCACGGCCCCCAGACCCCTGCTCCCCTCCTGGACCCAACACGACGCCAACGCCCAGCGTCAGGGTGCTGCCGCAAACCCAGACAGGCAGCTGCTGCTCCTCAGAGCTACTCCTTAGGGAGGGAAAACCACATCTCGCCAAGTTCCCAGAGACAGACAAAGGCAAAAAAGGCCTAGGTCCTTGCGGAACCAGAAACAGCGTTCAGCAACAACGGCAGACATGCAGAAGTGCTGGGGGCTGCGCATGGCCGTGCAGGTGGCACCAGGCCAAGCGGTCCTCCTGACACACCTGACCAGCCCTTGCACACCCTCTCCCTGGGGGCGGGGGGGAGAGCAAGGCCTCTCTCTGCCACGTGCCTCCTTCCAGGGCACGCAAAGGGCAGAGGAGGGTCTCCCGCAGTGTGGCGGGCCCTCACAGGTGGGCACAGGCCCCAGTCCTCCCGAGGGCGAGGGGGGCCAAGCCTGCTTTCTGCCCCTCAGAGAAGGGCCCAGTGACGATGGCCACCACACGATCACACTGCACAGACAGTCCTGCGGCTCCGTGAAGCAAGAGGCTCCTGAGGAGAGGCCTGTGCCCAGGAACGGAGGCCGGGCACCGCCGCTGACAACACTTGAGCCCAGCAGGCCTTCGGCCTGGCCCATGAGTGTGCAGAGCCCTGAGGCCCGGATTCCTGCCCAGAGACAGGTGCGTGGCCCTTTCTGGTCGGCTCAGAGCTGAAACAATTCCGCAGACTGGGACTCACGGACAGCAGGCATTTATCTGCCGCTCTCTGGAGGCCAGGAGACCACTCAGCACGGGGGATCCAGCATCTGCAAGGGTGGCTGCCCACCGTGTCCTCGGGCGGAAGCAGCGAGGGAGCCATCCTGACCAGATCACCTCCCGAAGGCCCCACCTCCTAACACCATCTCCAGAGTCAGGTGTGAGCATGTCAACTGCGAAACACCCGCCCAGTGCTGGCAGGGGCAGAGACACGAATGTGCACTCCACCGACCAGCCTGCAAAAGCCGACCAACACCAACAACCCGAAGACCCTTCCGTAGGGCTGTGTGGTCCTTGTCCTGGAATCTGAGGACACGCTTCCCACAGGGCGAAGGGCTTGGCCGACACAATGGGTCCTGGGCCTCAAGAGGGGAGAGGACCCTGGGCTCCCTGGCCCGATGTCATCGCGAGTCCTCAGAGGTGGGCACCCCTGGACAGTGAGTCTGACAGATGCAATGGAAGGAGGGCCTGCCCTGGCTCTCAGAGTGGAAGGGGGGACCTGGTGAGGAGCGCAAGTGACCCTGGGGGGCTGGGACAGCCCTCTGTCCACAGCAAAGGAACAGGGACTCAGCCCCACCTGACTGACCGCTGCGCCTGCAGAGCGATGAGACGGCGAGGGATGGCAGAGGGAGCAGCCGGGGGACGGGCGACCCGGGCGGTGGTCTCAGGGAGTGCCCGGGGGACGGGCGACCGGGGCGGGGGTCTCAGGGAGTGCCAGGGGGACGGGCGACCGGGGCGGGGGTCTCCGGGAGTGCCCGGGGGACGGGCGACCGGGGCGGGGGTCTCAGGGAGTGCCCGGGGGACGGGCGACCGGGGCGGGGGTCTCAGGGAGTGCCCAGGGGACGGGCGACCGGGGCGGGGTTCTCAGGGAGTGCCTGGGGGATGGGTGACCGTGGCTGTGGTCTCACGGAGTGCCTGGGGGATGGACGACCGGGGCCAGGGTTTCAGGGGGCGGGTGACCATGGCGGGGATCTCAGGGAACACCCGGGGGACAGGTGACCAGGGCAGGGGTCTCAGGGAACGCCCGGGGGACGGGTGACTGGGGTGGTGGTCTCAGGCTGTTTCTAGTAACAACCCGACAGGGTCTAAAACCCGGCTGCTGGGTGGATTTACCAGGAGGTGGCCCTCAGCACGGTGAGCGTGGAGTGCGCACAGCCCTCACGCCCTCCCCGTCGGGCAGAAACTGCACTGTCTGCTCCGGAAAGCTGCCGGGCGGTGCCCACCCCAGCACTCACCACACCCCTGACAGAAACAAGCGTGCTCACTTGCCAAGACACATGTGAGAATCTGCACACCAGCACCCCTCAGGGTGACCCAGACATGGAAACCCGCTGGACGAAACGAGAAGACAAGAGAGGCCAAGTCGTACGGCTCTGCTTACAGAAGTTCAGGCAGGAGAAGCGGACCGGAGGGGGCATGGGATGGGGCAGCTGGGGCCTGAATCACACCGTGATCAGGGCCACCCGCTGATCTGCTGACCACAGAGATGTTCTCAGCACAAGCACGACGTGCTGGCCCCACGCCCGCCCTTCTCCAGCAGTGCAGAGTCGGAACCACGGGTGCAGGCGGCAGCCTGTCACAGGCCTGGAAGGGACGGAGCGGACGCCCTTGCACGCGGGCACTCGGGCTGGGGAGCAGCTCCAAGGAGGTCGTGGGCTGGTTCCCTTAACACCTTGAAAACCACATGAGACCAAACCAAAGCAAAAGCTTTCTGCTGTCAATGAAGAGCAAACCATGTTTCACACACAAAACTTCCATTATTTAAAAAAAAAAAAAACACAACACCCTACTGATAATCCCAAAACTCAAAGGTGACCATTAACGTTCTTGAGTGTTTCAGTCGACGATTCTGCCCTTTGTCTTACTTACAGAGACTTGACAAGATGACACGGGCTTCCCTAACCACTGAATGTTCATTCACTATTTCTCCACACCAGTGTTTTTAAAGGCTCCACAACATCTCACCCTACCAATTTCCATATGTCCTTGCCAGATCTGTGGGCTGCTTCAAGTTTTTCATTTTTATTTTTTTAAAAAAAAAGAAAAAAGCTTTGCTTTCCTGCAGATGTGCCCCTTAAATTCCTCAGGGTGGGTGCCTCATCACTCGTGGGAAGCGGGGCTCGTCCACGTCTGGACAGAGGCGGCAGCACACCTGGCGGGAAAGCAAGCATCCTCTGACCCGGGCTGTGCTGAGCTCATGGGCGAGCACCCCATCCCGCTGCACCTCAGGGGTGAGCATCTTCCCACGTCCTCTTCACCAGGACCTCCCCCTGAAGACTATGTGTTGCCAAGTGCCAGAGAGGAAAACACTCCCAACGACGACAGCATGACCAAGTTGCTCCCATTGTCAAGGGATGTGGGTGCTGCTGACGCAGTCCAAGTCAAATCACCGCAGCCCCATGGTGTGTGTGGTGTGTGTGTACACACGCATACACACCTGCAGCTGACAGGCCTCTGCGGCCATGTCCCACCTGAACCCTGTGCTCAGGGACACACCTCCTCCGGCCTAAACTGCATCAGCGGGAAAATCAGAGTCCGGCAGTTTGAGGATAGACAACATCGGACCCAGGAAAGAGAGAGGGGCCAGACGGGGGGCAGAAGTGCTGAGCCACCGCAGCCCCGGGGCAGCGCGGGGCCGGCTTCTGGACCTGAACGCGGCACCTCAGTGCCCCTCAGATGGACGTCTCTGCGTTTTCAGGCCTGCATACCCCATCTCATGCGCCTATCACCATCCCTCCCCATCCCTCCCAGAGAAGCGCACACAGCCCTCGTCTGCAGGCACCCTCCCCACCTCGGACCAGGTGACAGATGACTGCTCCCAGGGAAGGCGCAGGCAGCTGTCAGCTTAGCTCATGCCCCCAAGAACCACCCTGGTCCAAGGACATCTGCCCACTGAGGGGCCATGGTGCCATCCTCAGTCTGACCCACAGAACATACCAGGTAGCCTTTCGGGCTCACAAACCTGTGTTTATCACCAGCCAAGATCTCTGTCCAGGGGCTTCCCAGGTGGTTCAGTGGTAAAGAATCTGCCTGCCAATGCAGGAGACCAGGGGTCAATCCCCGGGTCAGGAAGATCCCCCGGGGAAGGAAATGCTGGCAACCCACTCCAGTATTCTTGCCTGGAAAAGCCCATTGACAATGGAGCCTGGCGGACTACACCCCATGGGGTTGCAAAGAGTCGGACACAACTGAGCAGCTAAGCAGCACAAAGACCTGTGTCCGGGGTTGACACGGACCTCTCTGCCCAGATCTGCACCTGCTGTGGGCAGAGAGCCGGCCACTCCCAGGGCTCAGGCCTTCCCCGCTCTGCTCTTCCGTCTGAGGATAGGCATCCTCTGCCACACCCTCTGCACGCCTTGATTCAACTAGGCAGAGCCAGCCCAGGATCCTGGAAGCCTGCCTGCCGAGCAGCCTCCCCGTGTGTGAGCACATCCCCTGAGCGCTCCTAGTGGTGCCCACCGCCCCCATCGGGGCCGGTTTCCCTCACCATTGTTTCCAACCCCCTGCTTCTGAAGGACGCATATCCACAGTCAACAATGATCTGGATATTCCAACCTCCACAGAAGAAAATGGTCCACCATGGACACCAGAACCTGCTCATTACTACCATATTCCGAATGTGACTGAGAAACCTCAGTTACCACCTTACACTCAAGGGTTCAAGTTCACCTTTCCCGCATGCCCAGTTGCTCATCCAGCTCTTTTTGACCCCGTGGACTGCAGTCCGCCAGCCTTCTCTGTCTATCGAATTTCCAGGCAAGAATATAGGAGTGAGTGTCACTTCCTCCTTCAGGGGACCTTCCAGACCCAGGGATCGAACCTGCGTCTCCTGCCTTGGCAGGTGGATTCTTTACCACTGTGCCACCTAGGAAGCTCGACTTCACTTTATCCACTTCTACTTCCCAGCTCGTTCCCAAAGGGCTGCGAAGTCCAACTTCCCATCCTGAGAGTGACCTGTGCACGGTCTGACAGTCGCACGCAGTTCCAGCATGCTCTCCAGAGCGCCCAGGAGCCCAGCGCCATCTGCCCTCCCTCCTGCGTTCCTTCCGCAGCTTGCTCCAGGTCAGGGTGCTGGACACTGACACGTTCCCCATGTTCTCCAAGCGACCGAGGGATGATGTCCTAACTGATGTGGTCCTGGGCCCTGTGACACCCTGTGAAAGGCGTGTCCCCCGTACTAAGTACTGCCCACGCCCAAACCAGGCAAGTGGCCAGCTCTTCAGGGAGCAGCCACTGTGCACCTGGTCAATTCCTGGGATGCACCACAGATATGAAGCGCTGCAGCGGAGGGCTGTGGTCATCGGGGAGAAGAGCCAGGCCCAGGCCCAGAGTGAAGATGCAGCCAAGGGTGCAAGCACAAGTGTGAGAAGGGCTTGCCGCTGCAACCTCACCCCAGAACCCGGCACCCAACAGAGGGAAGGCAACCCCGAAATCACCTAGCTCCAGACTGAGGTGCCCAGCAAAACACAAAAGAAGAGAGAGACTGGGAGGGGCTGGGTGGTAACCGGCTGTGCCTCCCAAGGGCAAGTCTCCTGCCAACACCGGGGACAAAGCAACAGAGAAGACAGCAGGGGGCACACCCCAGCACGAGAGCTCCAGGATGCAGCTTCCCTCGGGTCGGCACTGAGGACGGAAACCAACCTCCCGGCCCCAGAAACAGCTGGACCTGTCCAGAGACGCAGCAGGGCACTCAGTCCCAGAAACAGGGAAACAATCGTCAGGGCAGACCCCGGGCCGGCCACCTCTCAAACCAGCTCGCCCCTCCGGCCCCTCCATCTCTTTCCTTCCTTCCCCCACACCCCGGGCTCAAAGGAGGCGTGCGCCCAGCAGCACTGACGCCAGGTGCAGACAGTGAGGACGGAGCTGTGCCTTTTCTTCAGCCTGCCAGGATGTGGGCATGTCACCACGACGTGTCTTCCCGCTGCCCCTAACCCTGAAGACTCTGGGAGCCAGGGTGCCAAGGGCGGGACTGCCCTCTGTGAACGGGAAAGGCCCGAGAGGCAGCCGAAGGCTTCCAGCAGCGTGGACAGCGTCAGAGCGGAGTCTGTGGAGCCCTGGGGAGAAGCCGCTGGGCCGCCGGCGCCTCCCTCCCGCCAGCCACCACTGTGCCAGCAACTCCCAGCGGCCAGTCCACAGAAGCCAAGTCCTGCCGCAGGCACGGACCCCTCTTCTGGCCCCATGATGGGGTGTTAGCAGAAAGGAATCTGAGCTCCCAGGGAGCGGGGAGCGAGAGGACCACCAGTGAGAGGCTCCCTTCACTGTTTCTGGCTGACCCGTGCTGGCCCAGGTCACTGGGAGTCCCTGAGTCCCTGCCGTCTCCACGCCTCAGGCAGCGCTCCGCCTGTCACAGGGAGGAGGCAGGTCCCCTCTCCACCTGTGGCTGTGTCCTCAGCGCTCACCACACCCGGCAGAAGGACCCTCGGCAGCAGAGGTCTCGTCCGAGGAAACCTCTGCTGCCCTGATGGCGCCCTGGCCTCGGGATCTGCCGGATACGCACCACCAGCCTCCTGGGCATCGGCTCTGGGAAGGTGACTCAAGAGTCCACCATCCGCACCTGGAGACACCCAGCAGTGGCGGTGGAGGCCTCCCGCTGGCCCTCTCGCCCCTGAAACGAACCTGAGGCCCTACTCTCGCTGAGGCTGGGAGCATGTGCTCGGGGAGGTGGGACAGACCTCAGCAGGAGGGGGTCCGGCCAGCCCAGGTAACCCTACGATCCTGACAGTCCTGAAAGGAAAGGATGGAGGAGCAGCGTCCAGTCCCAGAGGCCACAGGCCAACAGGTTATTAAACAGCCTCGGCAAGAACCCAAGACACAAAGAGTGTGGAAGACGAGGACACCAAGAAGCAGAATTCCTCAGGAAAGACAGCCTTCAGAATTCCTCAGGAAAGACAGCCTTGCGGGGAGCACGAAGGTCCCGGGGAAGGAGCGCCAGAGCCTGGGAGGGGCCGCGCTGCCCCGTCAACCGCGGACGCTGAGAGAAGCCCAGGCAGGTGCCAGCGACGCGTATGTGCCATGTTTGGGCCACACGTCCGGGAACGTGGACAGAACGTTTAATCCCCTCAGAAGCGCGCGTTTTCCTCCAGCACAAGGTGCTGATGCTCGGAGCCAGGAGCCAACCGCCTTCCTCTGAGGACACCCAGGTGTGCACACCTGGAGCGGCGGCGCGGCCAAAGCAAGGCCCTTCTTCCTCGGAGGCCCGAGACCAAGCCTCCGCCCCAGGGACGCCGCGGGCCGCGCCGGACCCCGGCGAGCTAGGACGCTGCTCCCCGGCCCCCGCCCGGCGCCGGCCCGCGGCCAGGCAGACGCGAGTCGCCGGGCGGCGCCAGGTGCCGGCTTACCGTTGCTGTAGGCGTACGGGGACTCGGCCGCGCCGTCCTGCAGGCTCTCCAGGATCTCGCCCTTGCCCACATCGCTGTCGCCCACCAGCAGGAACTTGAGCAGGTAGTCGTAGCTCTTGACCGGGCTGCCCTGCGTCCCCATCGTCGCTCACGCGCGCGCGGGCCTAGCCCGCATTCCCACGGCGCCGCGGAGCCCGGCGGCGGAGGCCTCCGGCCGACCTGCGGGCGCCGGTGCGGATGAGCGGGGCCGGGGGACAGCGAGGCCGCCCAGCCCGCACCTCCTCCACCGCCCCCACCGAGCCTCTTCTCGCCTCAGAGTCGCCGCCGCCCCTCCGCTTCCCGCAAGGCGCCGCTAAGCCCCGCCGCCCCGCCCCGCCCCGCGCGCCGCCATTGGTCGTCCGCCATCCCCGTTACCACGGCCATTGGCCGGCGGCCACGTCCTTCAGCACCACGGGCACCCTAGCCCCTGCCCCCGCTTCCCAGACTTCGCCGCGAGACCTCCGCGCGCCCCGCCCCGCCGCTGCCCCGCCCCCGCGCCGTCGGCCATGCCCCGCCCCCTTTCCGCGGCCATTAGCCCGAGCGCAGGTCCATCACAGATGCCCCGCCCCGCCGCTTGCCAGGTCGCGCGGAGAAGCCCGTAGGTGCCCCGCCTTCCCGCCGTCGCCATTGGCCCTCTGCCGCCCGCTTTCCCGGAAGCACTGGTCCGCCTGCACGTCCGTCACAGCCCCCGCTGTCCCCGCTGCGTCCCACGGAGCATTGCGGACTCACTGGCAACCCTGCTCCCTGCTCCCACGGCACCTCGGCCCGCCCTCCCCTTCGCCACTGGCCGCCGCTGCAGACCCTCCCAGAGCAACTGGACCGCCCGCACATCGGTATCGGCCTCTGAGCCCGCCCCGCTTCCGAGATGCTCACCAATCAGGAGCCTGGAGCTCCAGGTTGTTTGCATACGCCTCTCCTTCCGCATACGGAGCAGGACGGAGGCCGTTCCCAAGACGGGGTGAGGCGGCTACGCGCGGGGGGACTGAGGTCTCGGGAAAGTCACAGCCGCTGCCCCCACGAAAACCTCGGACGGGACGGAGCGGCCCGCCTGCCTCAGTGCCCTCGGAAGCTGCCCTCTCCGACAAGGGGGCGTGGCGCGGAGAGGGGAGCCAGTCGGCCCTCGGAGTGGCCGCGGGAGGCGGGACTTCCGCTCTCGCGTGGGCGCCGGGGCGGTGAAGTACTGGATGAGGAGGGGGCGGGCCCAGAGGATCGAGGAGGGCGGCGGGCGGCGGTGAGGAGGAGATGCTCGGGGCGGCGAGGGGACGCGCGGGTCATGGCGGCGGCGCAGGGCCCCCAGCGCAGCAGGTCCGCTCCTGTCCTTCGCCTCTGGTTTTCCCCTGGCAAGGTCTGCAGTTAGACAGCGGGGCTCCGATGGCCCGACGCTGCGGAATGGCGGGCTCATTGCGCTGGTTTTCCTCCGGCTCCAGAGAAGATGGCACTGCCGGCTCGGAGCTGGTGTGACCGGGTGGGGGCCCCAGGAAGAGGGGCAGGGCGTGGGGCTCTGAGGTTTGACCAGGGGGCCTCCAGGAGGAAGTGACTTTGGGGTTGTTTACAGGATGGATTAGAAATGCGTGTAAACACGTGTGAAGATAACAGTTTTACTCTTCAAGGTGGAAAGTAAAGCAAAATAATACTCCCCATTGGATCGGCAACGTCACATGTAGGCCACGATGTGGGGAACAGCTCTTTGGGAGGGAGGTTGGA
Organism: Capricornis sumatraensis; assembly: GCF_032405125.1. Lineage (NCBI taxonomy): Eukaryota > Metazoa > Chordata > Mammalia > Artiodactyla > Bovidae > Capricornis > Capricornis sumatraensis. The sequence goes on from NC_091071.1 coordinate 41,834,399, forward strand.
CAGCATGATAATCCCGTGTCTTGTTTAGCCTGGAGAAGCTGTCAGAAACAAGCTCAAAGAATCACTGTAGGGCATTGTAGTGATGGTGAAAGAGGTGAAACCACCTAGACCCGGGATAGGGTGCCATTAAATCAACCAGGTTTACGCAGCCCCTTCAGTCACTGAGGTAAACTGCGAACAATACTGACCTGAGAAGACAAATGACAGAACAGTTATACCCAGTGTAACTTTAACAGGAATGCTTTAAAATTTCAATTCGTTTCATTCTAGATTTGTGTGTAGAGAAATATAATATGGGCACAGGATAAAGTCGAAGGATGCTCACCAAATGGACAACATGGTTTCCTTTGGGGATGGAGAGTGGTGTTCTCATTGATAACATTTTCCTGGGAACATATTCATACATGACATGTAGTTAACAAAGTTTAGCAGACGGGCTTCCCTAGTGGCTCAGTGGTAAAGAATCCACCTGCCAATGCAGGAGACATGGGTTTAATCCCTGGTCGGGGAAGATTCCACATGCCACGGAGTAACCAAGCCCATGCATTACAATTACTGAGCCTCTAGAGCCTGGAAGCCCAAGAGCCTGTGCTCCGCAACAAGGGAGGCCACTTCAGTGAGAAACCTGCACACCACAACTTGAGAGTAGCTCCCTCTCTGCAACCAGAGAAAAGCCTGCACAGCCACAAAGACCCCGCACAGCCAAAAATAAACAAAAATTTTTTACAAGTCCAGCATAAAAGTACCATCAGTTCAGTTCAGTCACTCAGTCGTGTCCAACTCTTTGCGATCCCATGAATCGCAGCACGCCAGGCCTCCCTGTCCATCACCATCTCCCGGACTTCACTCAGACTCACATCCATCGAGTCAGTGATGCCATCCAGCCATCTCATCCTCTGTCATTCCCTTCTGCCCCCAGTCCCTCCCAGCATCAGAGTCTTTTCCAGTGAGTCAACTCTTCGCATGAGGTGGCCAAAGTACTAGAGTTTCAGCTTTAGCATCATTCCTTCCAAAGAAATCCCAGGGTTGATCTCCTTGCAGTCCAAGGGACTCTCAAGAGTCTTCTCCAACACCGTAGTTCAAAGGCATCAATTCTTTGGCGCTCAGCTTTCTTCACAGTTCAACTCTCACATCTATACATGACCACTGGAAAAACCATAGCCTTGACTAGAGGACCTTTGTTGGCAAAGTAATGTCTCTGCTTTTCAATATGCTATCTAGGTTGGTCATAACTTTTCTTCCAAGGAGTAAGCTTCTTTTAATTTCATGGCTGCAGTCACCATCTACAGTGATTTTGGAGGCCAAAAAAATAAAGTCTGACACAGTTTCCACTGTTTGCCCATCTATTTCCCATGAAGTGATGGGACCAGATGCCATGATCTTCGTTTTCTGAATGTTGAGCTTTAAGCCAAGTTTTTCCACAATGCAGCAATTTCTCTCCTAGAGAAATGTAAACATACTCTTATACAAAAACTAGCGTATGAATGTTCACAGCAACATTACTCACAGTAACATTACTCACAGTAACCAACAGGTGGAAACAACTCAAATGTCCATCAGCAAATCAATAGATAAACAAGATGTGGCGTATCCAAACAACAGATTTTCATTCGTAAAAAGGAATAAAGTGCTAATGCCTAGTACGTTTATATGAAACATCCAGAATAGGCAAGTCCACAGAAAGTAATCAGTGGTTGCCAGGACCTGGGGGAGGGGAAACGGTGAGTGCCTGCTTACTGGGCACAACGTCTCTGGGATGATGAAAATGTTCTAACAGTGGTGATGGTTATACTACTTGGTAAAGCTATTAAAAATCCAGTGACTGTAGGGACTTCCCTAGTGGTCCAGTGACAAGGACTCTGTGCTCCAATGCAGAGGGCCTGGGTTTGATCCCTGGTCAGGGAACTAGGTCCCACATGCTACAACTAAGATCCAGTGTGGCCAAATATTTTGTAAAACTCAAGAATTGTACACTTGAAATGGGTGTATTTTGTAATATGTAAAGTATGGCTTAATAAAGACATTGAAAACAGTAAGTCAATGAAAAGGACCCGAACTGGCAGAGGCCACATTCGTTGGGGCTCCCTAGAAAGACTGCATCCAGAGGGAACAAGCATGCCAGCACAGCAACTAGGCCCCGAGGACAGCTCAACTGGCGCGTGCCCAGGAGGCGAGCAAGAGGCCACCGGGAACTCTTCCTAGCAGGTCACCGAGCCCGGGCCATTCTCCAGCAGTTAGTGGTCTTCACAGGGAGCAGACCTCTGCGTGGCAGGGGCACAACTGAGTGACCACCCCCCACAAGCTGCAGATAACCTGCAGTGAGCAGTGAGCCGTGTGGACACTGCCATTTCACTTTGGTGGGGCACCAGGGGAGGCCTCCTAAGGAGGCCTGGTCGCTCTTTTGGGCGCACAGCACCTGGTGAGCACCGGGCCCTTTCTCACCTGCCTGCAGGGAGAGGCTCTTGGTACCCTCCTAGCTCTGGGGCACTCATGGGCAGGGTGGTGGGCAGGGCCATCCGGTTCACTCATAATCCAGAGCAGCCATAGCCTGGATGCTGGCCCATGGCAGACAGGGCCACCAGCATGCCAAGACAGGGCACATCCTCCCACAACACTGTTCACAGAAACGCCAGCCCGTGGGCCGAGTCTCGTTAGTCCTCAGCTGGCGGGGCTGGAGAGCCACAGCCAAGCCAAAACTCCTGCAGAGGTCACTGCACCAACCTTGGAGCCCACCTCTGCCTGGCCTTGCCTTCTCCCTGCTCGGAAGCCACTCCTCACTGGTGGTGACATTTCTTTCTCGCAGTCTGTGGCTGCTTGGAAGGGATAGTGGGTGAGAAACTTATAGCACTTTGAAGAGAATTTTAAGTCAAAACCACCCTTTGTACCTCAGGACTGGGGGCCCCTGCTCCCCGGTTCTCCATTACCCAGGACGGAGCGAGGCCACTGGGTCCTTACCAGAGCCTGTGCAGCAGGTGTGGCCCCCCGAGACCTGTCCATGGAGTCCAGTCCTGGGAGAAAGATGCAGCAGCCTCGCAGGTGCCTCCCGCCCTGCAGACTCAGCAGTTTCCAGCGCCACTGTCCTCTCTGGGCTCTGACCTCCCAGCCCCAGGGCAGAAGGGCTTAGCAAGAACCCACAGGGTCTGGAGCTGGGGGCCCCAGACAAGGGAGGGATGGTGGAGGGGTGCCCTTCCCTGAGCCCAGCAGGCCCTGTGGGTAGAGGAGCTGGCCTCCACATAGCTCATGCCTTTCTGCAGGGATGACCTTTGAGGAGCCTGAGGCCAAGGACACAGCAGCCCAGAACAGCCCTCCACTCACAAGTCCTGGGTCAGCCCCACAAGGCACCCAGGTACTGGGTGGTCAAGGGTCACTCTGGGCCCCTCTGGTGAAGAGCCTGATGGTGTCCCCTGCAGTCTGCCCATCCACTGGCTGGGGCCAGGCCCCCAGACCCAGCCTCTATCCAGAGAGGGGAACAAAGAAGTGGTCTGGGGCATCTCCCTCTCCCCACTGAGTAGGGCCTGGGGTCCACCCATGGGGTGAGTCACACAAATGACTGGCGCATCACCCAAGTGACTGAGTAACTGGCCCGCTGGTTACTCAACCTCCAACCCTGGGCCCGGGCCTGCTGCCAAGAGAGGCCCCACTGCAGTGCCTCAGGTGGAGGGCGCTGGAGCATGTGCACGCCCAGCAGGAACCAGCAGGGGACGCTGCAACCAGTGGGCCAGAGTAGGAGGAGGGACAGAACAGGGGGCCACGGTATCTCTGTACTGGTCACTGTCACGTGGAAGGGACAGCAGCTTGCAGAGGCGGCCCTGGTGTGTCAGGCTGACTTCACAGGGATGGGCACTCAGTGTTCCTCCCAAGGCGATGCCTGAGGTCACAGTGGCATGTGCCTGTTCCCACCAAGAGCACAGGAGCTGAAGCCCAGGATCACCAGCGAACCCGCCCCCCTCAAGTCGCCCTTTGCCTCACTGTGCCCTGGGTACAGAGGTCAGGCCTTGGCCCCACAAGACAGGAGGTACACTGGGCCTTTCAGGGCACAGTTAGGGGCAACTGATGATCAGAGTATGAGCTCAACAAAGCGGCCGCAGCAAGCCGGTAGCCACGGGGATCTGGTGAAGGGCGCGAAGTGGTGTGCCAGCTGTCTCCTGGTGAGAAGTCACAGCGGGAGCGCACTGTGGGCCTCAGGCTGCCTGCTTCAGCAGCCGGCGGTCCCTCTCTGAGCCCATCTCTGCTGCAGAAGAGCACCGGGCCCTCCTCTGTGGGCGGCCGTGAAGACCTGTCAGGGAGGTAGTGCCCCCAGATGAAAGGGGAATTGTCCATTTCTCAGGGCAGCCTGAGCTGTATGTAGCACAAAGCCCTACCAGGTCAGCGTGGTAGGAGCGGTCAGAGCCCTGGGCTGGGGTGGGGACCATTGATGAAAGCCATATAAGTCCAGAGGCCAGACAGGATGGGAGCAGCTGGGACTTGCAGGTGGCGTGTCTCAGTGGCTGCCAGTGGCCACTGTTCCCTCTGCCGGCTCTGGGGCCAGGCCTGGCCCTTGGGAGATGGGCAGGCAGTCCTATACCCGGAACAAGTGACAGCTGCCTGACAAGGCCGGAAAATGTGGCTACCGCTGCCCAGCAGGCTGAGTGGAGCGGGGGAGAATTCAGCAGGTGAGGCAGGCCCCGGGTGCTGTTTCTATAGGTGGAGACCCTTCTCAGCAGAATATGGGGTGTGGTCCTGCCCGCCAGGCCCCACATGGGTCCTCTGCTGACCCCGGTGGAGAGGCTGGCCTGGAAGTTGCCAAGTGGCCTCTTCAGGCTTCTACTCTCCCCCACAGCCCGGATAGCAGGCTCAGAGCAGCCACCCGCAGGCCCTGGAGGCTGCAGGACGGAAGAGTCAGGAAGTACCCCTTCCGTGTGTGGAGTCCCAAGTCTCAGGCAACAACACACTTATCAGAGCTTCTCACTCACCCAGAGGCCTGTACCCCGGGCCCGTGTCCTGCTCTGGGAGCCCCTCACGCCAGGGCAAGGCCCAAACGAGAAAGCAAGTGGCCCTGGGTCCGTTCATCCACACCAGGACATCTTCAAGGGGCTACAGACCCAGCCCCCAGATCTGCAGAGGCCTGCAGAGTGCCCACTGGCCCCCAGCTTGGTCATCATCTCAGGACAGACAGTGGGGGCTCCCGCCCCAGAAGGGGCACCTCCCCAGACCCATTGCTCAAGTGCTGATGAAGGCACAGTGGCGCACTCCAAGCACATTGGAGGCTTTATTGTCCCAGCAGAAAAGACAGAGCCAGGACCCACCCTCCTGACCCTGGGCTGTGGGGATGCACCCAGACCTCCCCACTGTAGCCCCTAGAGGGGGAGCGTGGGTGTCAGGTGGGCAGTCCCGAGTGCCTGGGTGGACGGGGGCACAGCCCCACCGCCTGTTGCACACACATCTCCGCCTTCATAATGACAGGCTGTACATGACACCACCGCCTCTTGAGGCCTCCTACCCCCAGGACTCTGGGCTCACACTCACACCCAGATCCTGCCTGTGGCTGCCAGGCAGGTACAGACCAGCGCTGGGACCCCTGCCTGGGGGCTGCCTGCCCCTGCCACAGGCCAGTGTCAGGATGGAAGATATAGCCAACAAGCCTGTTCCTGCAGGGAGTAGGGTGGGAACGGGCAGCCAGGTGGCCGGGTCCCTGCTGCCAGTAGGGGCACCCCGTGGCCTGGCTTCACTGAGACACACCCAGAGGTCCGTGGGCAGCTCCTGCTATAGAACAGTCTCCCCAGAGCGTCGACAGGAAGCCCTGTGACTTGGTGCCACGGGTGCTGCTGTCCAGCTTCCTGGAACCACTGGACCGGGCTGGGGGTTGGCAGCGGCTTGGAGCCCCAGACTGGCTGGCTTCCCCCACTGAGACAAGCTGGAAGGCACTGGGGACCCCAGGGGGCAGCCCCCAGGGAAGGAGACCCTTGGGGGCCAGAGTCTCGAGGTTACTTGAGTGCACCCTGGGAAGAGCCCCCCTACCCATGACAGGGTGGGGTGCAGGGGAGCAGCCAGGAAGACCTGTTGGCCCATCCCACCGGGAACGGGCAAAGTGGGCAGAGGCAGGGCTCTGCACACCCGTCCGGGTCTGGGGTAGGCCCAGGGGCCAGTGGGACCAGGTGAACCGTGCCGTCACAACAGGTCAGCAGGGGTCCCCGAGGCAGAACTGATGGTGCTGAAGCTGGGCGCTGGCCTGGCTGACCACACGCATCCCCCTCCTCATCACTCCCAGGACCGGAGTCGGGCGGAGATGCGACGGGCAGGGCCTAGAGAGGCCCCGACAACCAGGGGCAGCAAGAGGTGTGTGCCGCCCTGACACCTGGCAGATGGCGGTGCGAGGCGGGCCAGGGGCCGGGCCCTCAGTCCTCCTTGTCCCCTCTCTGTCTCCAGGGGTAGATGAGCTCTCCGAAGAACAGCCTGCGGCACAGGGAGCCCCAGGAGTGCTTGGGGGGGCAGCCACAGCTGGGGAGGCGGTAGATGTGCACCACACGGCTGAAGGGCAGGGGGTTTATCTGGAAGCACAAGGGCAGCGATCAGCCGGGACGTGGCCCCCAACCCCGTGGGACTCCCTCCCCAGGCCTCGCAGGCTGTCCCGGGGTCCCTGGGCTGGACAACCGCAGGGCAGGGCTGGCTCCGAGCCAGACACGCTCTCGCTGGGGCACATGGGTCGGGGCAGGCAGCTCGGGAGGCAGGCCTGGGCCTCAGTCAGCAGTGCCGTGCTCTAGCCTGGCTGCGGGGGCCGACCCCCAACTCCAGGACTCGCTCGGCTTGTAGGAGCCTCCCCGGAAAACCACACGGGCTCCTTAGCCTCTGAACTCTCCTCTCAGGCCAGCCTGGCTGCTTCTGCGCCTCCGGCAACTGGCCCACGGCCCCAGCGGGACAGGCCCCAACCCAACAGGGCTGGCCTGTGCCAAGTCTCTGCTATCCTGCCTGGAGATGGAGCCCCGGCCCAGGGCAGGACACAGGGACGCAGGGCCCAGCAGGCAGAACCTGGGTGCCCCAGGGTGTCTGGCACACCACAGGGATTCCACGCTGGGGGAGGGCCCAGGCAGAGGGGGCGTCATGGTGCCCAAAGGCCTTGGGGGCAGGGGAGTCTCCCCAGGACCCCTGAGGCCCCCCACCAGGGGGGCAGAAAACATGCCCCAGAACAAGGGGCCTCACAGTGGGCAGGGCGCCTGTCTACAGGCAGCAACGCAAGGGCCGCGGGGAGGCCTTACCTGCATCAGGAGGCGCAGGGGCCGGCCGGCCTCATGCTCCAGGACCCGGAATTTCACACCGGCTGCGAGGAGAGCGAGGCCCAGTGAGGGAGGGCAGCCCCCGCAGTGCGCCCCTCGGAGGGCTGCCGGCTGTGGGCAGCAGCCGCCCCTCACCAGAGCTCCGGCAGAATCGCACTGAGACCAAAGCCCAGGGTCTGCAGGCAGGGAAGAGCCAGCAGGCCGTGCTGCTCTGTGAGCAGGGCAGAGGTCTCCTAGAGTGGACACGGCACCTGCTGGGGGGCGGGAACCCTGCTCATCGCAGTGCCTTCCAGCGCGGCTGACTCGGGGACCCACCACACTCTGGCCTGCAGTGTAGGCTCCCAGGCCTGGGGATCCCCAAGGTGGAAGGCTCTTAAAAGGAGAAACAGGAGCTAATTATTAATTGATGAAGAGGTCCCAAGGCAATGCAGTGGAGAGAAGAGACGGCATCTGCGGCCTTTCCTGTGAACTTAAAAGGACTGTGCAGGCCTGAGCGCGGGAGGGGCCAGGGAGGTGCCGGGTCCAGGGGCTGAGGTATAGTGGGGGCTGAGGGAGCCTGAGCCACTGGGGGTCAGTGGAGGAAGCTCTTGGAAAGAGGGTTTGAGAACATCTGGCGGACAGACTCAAGGCCCGAAGCCCGCAAACACGCACATTCGTGTCTCCTGACTCCACACTGACTGCGAGCAGCCACCATGAGCTCTGGGGTGGGCCGAGCTGCTGGCTGCAAACCAGCCCAGGGCCTCCTGGGCACACTGGTCACCTGGGGGCCACGCCAGGAACCCCCAGGTTCCCCAACTGTTCAAAGACCCTGCACTGGATAGGCTGGACCACAACTCTGACCAGTCGGGTCGGGACTCCCTAGGCCTGCAGTGGGGACGGCCTCCCGTCAGGGGCATCTGGCCAACCTGTGGCTGGTGTCAGCGTGCAGACAGGGGCCTCTGCCTGCAGGGGGGCCAGTGGGGGTGGCTGGGCTGGCCAGCGTGGCCCCAGCAGGCAGAAGTCTTCTGGGGGGTCAGCCCCCAGTGGAGGGATGCCAGCAGGCACACAGTCTCACAGCCACAGGGAACACATCTCTCTTCTGAGCCCCACACAGGCACTGCCCACACTACACTGCAGGCACGCTTCCGAGCAAACTGCACACTCATCCCGAGAAAGGCTCAGGAGACAGGAGGACTGTGCCTGTGGCCTCTGAGCCTGAAGGTGGGGCTCCCCCTGCAGCTCACGCCCCAGAACCAGGACCCTGTGCCCCCTGCCCGCCTGCTGCACACACCGCGGCTTCCAGGGCCCCGGGCGTGCTCCCTAGCCAGCGTGCAGACCTACCTGCAAGCCTGTAGGGCCGGCACAGCCGGAGGCCAAGCGAGTACAGCGGCAGCGAGTTGATGAGGTCCACGAGCAGATGGACCAGGCCCTGCACAGTGACCACCAGGAGCCGGAGCTGCAGTACAGACGGTGCTCAGGGCCTTGGGCCTGGGACCGTGGCCAGAGCCACACTGCACACGCCTGAGCCGAGCGGCCTGACAGGTCCCCAGGGCAGGCAGGGGCCCAGCCCTGAACCTGAGGCCTGAGCACAGGAGACAGGAAACCCCCTCCCGCTTGGTCAGAAGACAGGGCACTCCAATCCAGGGACACACGCCACTGGCCCCTCAGCCCAGCCACCTGGGTACCACGCCTCTCCTGCTGGCCACACTCCGCCCCCCGTGCACCACAGACAGCCCTGCCCTCCATGCATCCAGCGGCATGTCCCAGGGTGGTAGGGGGTGGTACCCTCCAGGGTGGACCCCTGCCTGCTCCAGGCCCCAGTACAGAGTCCAGAACAGCCACCCTCTGTTGTGGCCGGCACGGGCTGGTGGTCTTCCCACAGCTGCCCGCTGGCAGGCAGAGCCAGCAGTCACCACTCTGCGCACTGTGGGCCAGGGCCCCGGACGCGGCGCTCGGCTCACCAGGGTGAACACCAGGTAGTACAGGGCTGTGGTGGGCAGTAGGAAAATCAGGATGGTGAAGAGCAAGGTCCCGATGAACAGCTACGAGGAAAAAGGACGCCGGCATCAGCAGCAGCAAGAGCCCCACGCTGGGGGCGCCCCCGCCTACACTGACCACAGCCCCTCCGCGAGTCCAGAGATGGAGCACCGGCCGCTGCCTGACGCCACTCGGGACAGCCCTCCCCAGTCCTGGGAGGGACGCCTGCCCTCCAGACCGGGTGACACAATGGCAGAGAGTGGGCAGAGGCAGGACCAGCTGAGAGGTGTGCAGCCCATACACTAGACAGGAGGGGGTGAAAGTCAGTCAGGAGAAGAACACTCTGAAGGTCAGCACTCAGGGTCCCTGCGGCAGGTGTGGACAAGCTAACAGGACAACCCAGGCCCCATGCACACTCACCTCCAGCGCCTGCTGCCCTGCAGCCTCCCGGACCAGGGTCTGTCCCTGCCTGCGGCGAGTTCTGCCCTGTTGTGGCCCCGTGTACACCCTGCCCCTTGCAGCTCCCTGCACCCCCGGGGCCTGCGGAGCAGGAGCGAGGCTGCCCCTTGTGATGCCCGAGCCACTGCACGGGCCGGTGCAGGCGGAAGGCCGGCTGGACGGAGCTGGTACCTGGTCCAGGTCATAGGAGCAGGAGTCCACACGCTGGCGCAGGACGTTCCATTTCTTCCCTCGGAACAGGCGCCACAGCGAGGACAGGCCGTGGATCTTCAGGCAGTAGAGCCTGCAGGCCACTGCTGTCAGGGTGGGGGCCGCCCCACACCCCCCGGCCCAGGAGCCTGTCTGCGCCCAGGGCCCAGGGCTGCACGCGCCGGCCCGCGGTAGGGGGGACACACCCACCTGGCGCCATAGACGTAGAAGCAGTAGATGTGGAAGGTGAGAAGGGAGATGATGTCCGACAGGATGGACAGGGCGACTGTCAAGCCCAGGCAGGCCGAGAGACCCAAGTGCCACAGGATGTGCTCGATGAAGGGGGACATGAGGTGGATGTAGCCTGGTGGGACGGGGTCAGCCTTGAGGGGCGCCCGGGGTCCCACAGGCCCCGGTGCTGCCCGAGGATGGCTGCCCAAGGTGTGGCCCAGCTCCACACACAGGGTGCTGGGCCGACAGGAAGCCGAGGCCAAGGGGCCCCATTCGCGCTCGGCTGGGCCTGTCTCCGGGGCTCGCCCTGCGGGGCTGGCAGGCACTCACTGATCCACAGGTGGATGTGGTACAGGAAGAAGCGGCCCAGCACCTGGTCCAGCGCCCGGTTCATCTTGAGCCCGGCGGGTGCGCCCATCAACCACTGCAGCAGATGCTGGAGCTCCTCGGCCACACGCTGCAAGGATGGGGGTGTCACCCGGTGACCTGCCTGGGGACCCTAGATGAGCCTGGGGAGTCAAGCCCATCAGGGGCCCACGAGCTGGGCAGGGGTGGGGTAGCTGGAGGATCCCACGGAGGGAAGAATGACGACGGGTGAGGGTCTGGCACAGGGCCTCACAAGGAGCAAGTAAGCCAACCCCCGTCCTGGCCACCCCAGGAGGAGCACGGTGCCAGCGTGGCAGGCGGGCCCTCAGGACTGGGCCTCGGCACCCATGGGGGGCCACAGGCGCCCTGTCCCTGCCCCATCTGCCAGCCCCTCCCGCCTGCACGCAGGCCTCTCCCAGCCCTGGGTGACAGCCTCTGCTGCATCTGGGGCAGTGAGAAGGGAACAGAATGTTCTTTATAAATAGAGCTTATTTAATATTTAAAGGGTAAGAACTTGGCAGCAGGAAGAGGCTTTCATTTTTAAATTAAATATTTATATTTCTGAGCAATTCTGCAGAAAAGAGGCCTAGGATAAAACTGGCCAAAAGGCAGAGCGGGGATGAAATGGGTGGAGTGGCCGAGCCCCCTCCCAGCCCCCAGGTCCCCCTCCTCCCTCTTGGGCCAGGCCTCCCTTAGAAGCTACGGGACTCAGCCTGTGGGCTCCTGCCCTTTGGGGTCCTGGCCACCAGCAGGCCCAGTGTCCATCTGTGACTGGAGACTAATGATAGCAGGAGTGGCTGAGCCCACAGGGATGCTACAGCCAGATCTCAGCCGCTTGACCACGCCCAGGGCCAAGAGAGCCCCAGAGGCCTGGGAGGGGTGCTGAGGGGCTGTCCTAGGCAAAAAGACAAGCTCCTGATACAAGTGCAGAGATGGTAGAGAGGAGGAGGGCTCAGAGCCGGTGTGGACGGACAGCGGGCGGGCGGCTGTGGTTGGGAGAGGAGGCTGGGGCTTCTGGCCCTCAGCGCGGGAGCCACAGAACAGGCGTGAAGGGCAGGCGGGAGGCTGAGTGTGCCACAGAGAGTGGCCTAGGGGCACAGGGTCTCCGGGACACTGACCCGCTGACTGTGCACAGGCCCGGGCGGATGGCCAGGAGAGCAGAAATGACCGCGCACAGCAGGGCCACGGGGCGCCGGGACCTGGGCCTGGCAGGCAGGCGGCGCCCCTGCAAAGCCTGGAAAGGGGCTCCAGACGGCCACCGCCAGGACGGGAAGGCCGAGGCCAGCAGCGGCAAGGTGGCCCAGCTGCAGGGCCCACGTCTACGCAGCTCCACAGTTTCCGCAGGACACAGTGGCTGTGACGGGACCGGGCGGGCCCGCTGAGAGCTGCTCCCAGGAAAGGCCTGCCCTGCCCCCGGGAAGCAGGTGCTGGAGAGCAGCCAGGGCCCTCCCGCCAACTCACGTCAGCCACGGGGACGAGCGCCTCAGCCAGCTGAGCGAAGCGGTCCTTCCTGTGCAGCCAGGACAGCAGCAGGAGGCCCAGGGCCATGTCGAGCAGCACGGAGACCAGAGTGTTGGCCTTCCTGGAAGCAGGTTCAGCGGGCGTGAGCGTGCGGGCAGCCGCGGGGGTCAGCGGGGGGCGGGGGACTGCAGCGCCCGCACCTCATCAGCTGGGTGGGGCCCCCGGCCCTGTGGGCGCTGACGACGAGCGTGAGCTGGTCCAGCCGGTGCCTGAGCTGCTCGCAGGTGGACAGCTTGCTCCAGATGAAGGACAGCTGCCACGGCCGGAACACCCTGCGGGGCACGGAGGTGATGGGCCTTCGGGGCCTCGGGTTTCCCTGCGTTGGGGCTGCCACGGCCACAGCCACTACCCCTCAACGTGCAGAGGAAAAAGGCCCTGGTGGCCCCAAACACCCGTGGCCACACTGTGAACTCCGCGGGCTGTGGACACAGGGGAGGGCCCCGGTGGGCAGCCCAGCGGGGGTCGCAGTCGCTCCTATCAACTGGGAACACGAGGTGCTGACTCCAGGCACTGAAGCTGAGCACCTGCTCGGCGGACAACCGTGTCAAGGGTCAAGCCCAACAAGACTGACCCCTCATGCAGCAAAGGAAGCACCAGACGCTTCACAGACCTGCAGATGTTGAGGGGTGTGTTCTCAAGCAAAGGTGAACAAAATGTCCAATGGCAACTCAGTGCCTGACTCCAGGGCAACCCAGAGCCCTGCTATTGGCCAGAGGGGCCGAGGGGCCACCTGCCAAGTGCAGGGCCACCAAAGGAGCACGCTAAGGCCCCCGGGGAGAAGGAGAGCACGCTCAGGGCCCCGGGGGGAACGAGAGCACGCTCAGGGCCCCCGGGGGATGGCAGCCTTGACCCTGGAGGTTTAGACTTTGACCCAACTCCCAGAGAGAAATGCGGTCAGCACACCCCCCTTCCACCCAGTGGAAGGCAGGCGATGCGCAGGGTCTCCCCAAGGCCCAGGCCAGGCCCCTGGGACTTCGCTCCTGCAGCCACAGCCAGGCCTCAAACTGATGTCCCAGGGCTCCTGATGGCCACAAGGACTAGCACCTGCCTCTGGGTCTTCGGGACTGGGGGCACGCGAGCAGCTCACAGCTGTTCTTGCGTTCTTTGAAAGCCAACAAAAGCAAAGGACCTTCTCTTCTCAAAAGTGCCCCCAGGCAAGCCCAGACACTTTCACATGACTCATTTCATGAAGTTCTGGAACCCACTCCACAGGTCAAAACACTAGCAGCCCCCATAACCTAAGGTGCTGCGCATACACAGCTGCTGGGGTCTCTCTATGGGGACAGGGCCACATGCCCCCAGAGCCCCTGGGGAGTTGGTGAGGCCCATCCCCAGACCTGAAGCCAAACCCCTCGATCTAGGGTATAGCACGGCTGTTCTGCACCCAGCAGTGCCTCTGAGGGCTTCTCACAGGGAGAGGGCCCACAGCCAGGAGTGCTCTGGTGAACCCCGAGACCAGCCCCCGGCAGACAGCGAGGGGCTACTGCCCACAGCCTCCCAGGGCAGCCGCTCCTGCAGTGCCAGGGAAGGGGGTGGGCAAGTGCCAGGAGACCAACAGGGGACCCTGTGCGGAACAGCCCGGGTCCCCCCAGCACCTACGTTCCCTGTTGGGGCCTGAGCTGTCTGAGGGTCCCACGCAACCACTGAGGCTGCCGGGAAGCCTGTATTTACCCTAAGCAAGAGGCACCAGGAGAGCAGCCCCCAGTGGGGACGGGGTGCAGGATGAGAGCGGGGTGCAGGGGCAGCGTGGGCCTCAGAAGGGCCCATCTGGCCTCTGTGAGCCCAACCTACTCGCCCCGCCCCGGGGACACCTACCGACAGGCGCTGGCAGCGGAGATCAGTGACAGCAGACAGGCCAGCAGCAGGCAGATGGGCCCCGCAGCACGCTTGGCCAGCTCCACGAGGATGCTGGCCTCCACACCCTCCGATTGCCAGTGCGTCAGCCGCACGGGGCCCTCATCGAACCGGTCACTTTGGAAGAGCACCTCACTCCGCGCCACTGTGTCAAAGACGGCAGCTAGGCCGCCCGCGCTGGCTGTGGCATCCCCGGCCTGGCGCTCGGGCAGGGCCGCGGGCGGGTGCAGCCGTGACAGCAGCACCTTGCGCTGGTCGTAGAAGACGAGCATGACCTGGTCCTCGCAGACGGGGGTGAGGGGTGCGGGCCCCTGCCGCCGGGTGGCCTTGCAGCTCCAAGACTTGCTGCCCCTCTCTCGACACAGCTGCAGCCAGGGCTCGTGGGAGAAGAGGGCACCCAGGCCCTCCAGGAAGTGGCCCAGGCTCTCCTCCGTCTCCTGCCGGCGGTGGCACCAGGTGCCCAGCACGGCCACGCCCACCTGGCTGGCCTGCTGTACCTGGGCCAGGAGCTCCTTGACCTGGACGGGGATGAAGGGAAAGTGCACCACAGCCAGAACCACAGCACTGCTCTGCTCCGGGACCCACCGTCCCACCAGGAGGCCGCTATCCGCCGAGGTGCAGCACGTGGGGAAGAAGGCCTTGAGCACCATGCTGGGGCCGCTGGAAGAGAGGAGGGCTCAGCTCAGAGCCACCACCACCCTGCGAGGGCCCAGGGTGGCTGCCAGTGCCGGGGAGACAGGCTCTGGCCACGACTTGTGGCTCAGACGACCCTGACAGACACGTCCACGTGGCCACTGAGCCCACAGACTGACCCCGCTTCAGGTCTAGTCACGAGGCTAGCGGTGGAGCCCCCAGCTGCCCATCTCCGCCCTGGGCTGCAGTGTGCACAGGCCCAGGCCATGCCCACCCCCACCCAAGAGGCAGGGCCAGGCTTCCCTCCTCCAGACACAAGCACCTGAAACTCAGCGCCACTTACAGCCTACTCGGGGCTGAGCACAGGGCTAAATTTTTGTTTTTAAAGAACTGATTACAGTTTTTTGACTGCAGCACAAGGGAAAACCTACAATCTCATTAACAATTAAAGTAATTTAAACATCTCAAAGCTTGATTTACTTACTAAGCTAGCAAGAACAAGATGCGCACCTAAACAAATCACTGCTGAGCTGAGGAAAGTCAGGCGCGTGCCCACTGCCAGTAGCTGTGAGCCTTGGTGTGGGGGCCCCAGAAAATGCCTGAGCATGTGCTTGGTGCCCCAGTGAGCCCCTGGGGAGCCTTGGTGCTCAGGCTGGGATCCACCGGCATCCACCCTGCCCCAGCCTCCAGCTGCGTGGGGCCCACCCCTCCCTGGGGCCCCACCCTCTTGTCACAGCTGAGCACCTCCCTCAGGACCTCCCCCCACAGGCTATAGAGGTGGGGGTGGCGCTCCTCAGCCTTCATGTGATCCTGGGCAGCAACAACCTCCCCGGTAGGCCAAGGTTTCTGAGTCCTGCGGGGCTGCGAGCCTCGCCCTGCACAAGTGTCAGCCTGCTGAGAAGCCAACTCTCAGCAGCTCTCCATGTCCCACCCTGGTGGGCCTGGCGGGCAGGAGCTTCGCCTTGGTGAGGGTTCGCTGGGGCTCTAGCCCCCTCCCAGACACGAACGACCCCACTGTCAGCACAAAGCACACAGCAGCGCCCTGCCATACCTGAAGGAGGGACACAGGCCTCTCACTGAGCCTGGCCCTCTAGGCCCCAGGGCTCATCAGGCCCTTGGGGACAGGGGGCCAGCGAGGCTGAGGTGTGACTTTGAGGGAGCCCTTTCCTGAGGGTCGGGGGGCTCTGGAGGGGGCCTCACACGCCCAGGACTTAACAGGCAACTGGGGCAGCTACTTTCCTCCCCTCCAGGGCACCCAGAGTGGGCTGGAGGGAGAGACCTCTCCCACCTGTGGATTCTGACTGAAAGGGTCCCCTGAGCCCAGCAGCAGCCAGACTCCCAAATGCCCCTCCCTGCAGAGATCAGAGACAGCAGGCAACATGACGTCTGCAGGGAAACCTGGAGCCCAAAGGCAGCCCCGGGCCAAGTCCCTGTGGCCACTGGCAGGGGCATCAAGGGCCGCCCCGTCTCCTGACACCTGTCAAGGGCATCACAAAAGGGACAGAGGCATTCTGCGTGTGAGTCCCGCCAATGCATGTCGACCACCAGCGGGGAGCAGCAAGCACAGCACAAGCCTCTCAGCACCAGCCAGTGGCGACCACCAGGTCAGCCAAACGACAGGATCACAGTCCCCTGCTTGGGGACTCCTCTCACAGGAGCTAAGAAAACCACCCATAGCTACTGTCAGAAGACAAACACACTTGGCCTAACAGTGAGCAGATGCTCTGGGCAAAGCTGGTTACACGGTGGTTTCACTTGGAGAAAATTCATCGAGCTGTACACATACGATCTGTGCATTTTATGTGTTTTATGCTTCATCTACAAAGTTTACCTATCAAAAAAAGAAAGAAAGAAAGGGGAAGGAGAGCTCCTCATGTCTGGAGAAGGCGGCAGAGGGCAGAGGGTGGTGTTCCCATCTGTGGGGCAGTGAGAAAGAACTCTTAAATCGAGGGGCAAGTTTCCATCCCCACCCCCACTTCAGCCTCTGGGAGTGACCAACACAAAGAAGTCTGCTCAGATCAGACAGCCAGAAAAAGATGAAAGAGCAGGCAATCGATAGCAGAGGTGCATTTGGGAGAAAGTGGGGCAGTAACTCGGCACCGTGTGCATCTTTAAGAACTGCAATAAAGACAAGGGCACAAGCCCGGGAAAGCTGCCTGCTACCCAGGACACCAGGTGCCCTGTGACCCAGCCCACCATCCCAGGTCAGGCAACAGTCTGTGGGACACCCCTCTCCACACGACCTGAACTCAACCATCTACCTTGTGAAGCCGGCAGTCTGTCGTCCTCCGTCAGAACTGATTCAGGGCAAACGCCCAGTTATGACTGGCCAGGGACCCCCTCACTGCCTAAAACCATCCTCTGGGGAGTCTCCTGATCACTGCCCTTGGTAGCTCACAAGAATTCCTTGTTACTCCTTACGTCTGTGTTTAAAAACAAGAAGGATTGTGTTTAAAGAGGGCTTTCTCCCTCTCTTTTCAGAAGAAAGGACACGAATCAAGGGCTCTGGGTTTTGGCCTGTACCGCAGTCAGGGACGACAGTAAAGCGCTGATGGCCGGTCCCCTTGACCCTGAATGTCCTTCCACCAGGTCCACGGCGGGACCGGGTGGGGCGGGCCTGAGGGCACCGGCCGGCCGCCCCTCACCCCACAGGGCCGGGCTCCAGACGCCCTGCCAGAGCGCCCCCGCGGCCCGCCGCGAACCCGGCGTCGCCGCCCCGGCCGGCCTCCGGTGGCGCCCCCACTTTACGGCTGAGAAAGCGGGGTCTCCGAGAGGTAAGAGCCCCGCGTCGGCCGCCAGCCTCCCCAGCGGTGCTCACCGGGGCCGTGCACTGGGCCAGCGGGGTCCGGCTGAGGTCGGGGACCGCTTCGGGCGGGCCTAGGCGGGCGGCGGCGCTCCAGGTCCCCAGCCCCGCCGCGGCCGCGCCGCGGGACACGAGCCCCATTTCCGCCCGCTCCCGGCGTTGCCGCGCGACGGTCCGCCGCACAGGCGCCCGGGCTGCCCGCTGGCCCCCGCCGGAGCGTTCCGCGCACGCAACGTTCCGGTCCCGGAGCCGGCGCCCCGCCCGCGCAGTGCCCCGGTCCCTCCGGCTGCCTTGTCTCCCCACGGGCTGTGCACAACGGCCTTGTCCCCGTCGCAGCGCTTCTGGGCCCCCCAGTCTACTTACAGTGTCCCCCAAACCATTGCCTTCCAGTCCCCCACCACGGAGGCCAGACCTCCCCTGTCCTGGTTTCCTCGTCTGAGGGCTCCAGACCCCACCTTGTCTCATTACCGCGGGGTTAAAGGACCCCCAGGCCCCTGAGGGGGTGGGGCGCCAGGGGTCCCAGAAGAAACTGCCTCTTCAACCCCGGGCTGACCTCCTTGCACTCCGCTCCCTGCAGAGGCCAAGCGACCCCTGAAGTTGCAGGGCCAGTCCAGAGGGTGAAGCTATCTGGGGTGCGGGTTGGGGGGCGCCTCCAGCCCCCTCTTCTCCAGAGAACAAGACCCCTAACTCAGCAGCAGCTGTCAGCATTGACGCAGCACCTGTTTCCTGCACTTCCTTACTCTGACCCACTTAATCCAGGCCCATGCTCTCAGGAGCCAGGACACACCGAGGGACCCTGAGACCAACCCCTCACCACGCCCAGGGCCAGACTAGGCGTCCCCCCCTGCCCTCGCCAGAACTCCTGATGGAGCTGGGAGCCTGGCTGGGCCCAGATTCCAAGGAACCCCACTCCTCGGCACCCCCAGCCTGGTTTTTCTGTCTGTGCTCACAGGAAGGCTCTCCTGCTCTTGACCACTGCCCGGGCCTCTCCCCCTGCCCGTGCCTCTCCCCCTGCCCGTGAGCCTGAGCTGTTTGGTCCAGCTCCAGGAGGTCAGACAGTCTCACATGGGCCGGGAGCATGGAAGCTGGTAACCCAGCCATGTGTCACCCCAGGGCACCTCCAGGTGGCCCGTCCTCTGCTCCCCCCCTTACCTTAGCTGGGCCCAGAGAAGCTGCAGGAGTCTCAGCACCCAGGGCACCTCTGAAAACGGGGGACAGTGAGGAGCTGCACCCCTGCCCACCCCAGCCCAGCCCAGCCCAGCGCAGCCCAGCCACACCTACCCTGCCTGCCTTCCTCTGATTAGAAGGCTGGTGCTAGAGCACTGAATGGAGAGCGGGCCCGGGTAAGCGCTGGCGGCTGGCCCAACACGCCAGAGACATCCAGGCTTCAGCTGCTAGCCCCAAAGTGCAGGCCTCCTAGACCCTGGGGGCTGGAGGCAGCTGATTCCGGCTGCCCCCTGAATCTGAATCCTCCCCAGGAGAAGGAGAGGAGGCCAGGCCAGGGCCCGCTATGATGGGGCTCAGGACGGTCAGCAAATGTCCAGGGTCAGGAGGGCGAGGAAAACTGAAC
This sequence comes from Capricornis sumatraensis, assembly GCF_032405125.1. Taxonomy (NCBI): domain Eukaryota; kingdom Metazoa; phylum Chordata; class Mammalia; order Artiodactyla; family Bovidae; genus Capricornis; species Capricornis sumatraensis. Next base: position 41,853,231 of record NC_091071.1, read on the forward strand.
ATTCCTCCCATCATGGTCCAGGCCCAGGGGGCTACGCCACGCACAGAAAGGGGCGCTGCAGCTCAAGCCCACAGTATCAGTCCAACTCCAGGTGGGACTGGTACACTTTGATGTTGCTGTCCTCTGCGTCTGCCACCAGCAGCTGGCCCTGGGGCCCACAGGCCACACCAAGGGGCCGCCTCAGCCCCTCGGAAACCAGGCAGATGGGCGCCCTGGCCTGGGGGAACAGGGTCACCTGGCGCCGCCGCTGGTCTGCCACAATGACACCGCCCTCTGCGTCGGTGCACATGCCTGCTGGGCTGCCAAAGGGGTGCCCGGTCAGGTCCCCCAGGGAGCCCAGGGGCTGGTGGGCACTGCCAAACAGCCGTACGTCCCCAAACTCCTCGCTCACAGCCAGGCCCCCGTCAGGCGCCAGGCCCACCCAGCAGGGGCCCTCCAAGTCCAGCAGGGAGGCAGGGGCCAGTGGCGCCAAGTCAGGGCCCAGTGTGAAGCTGTGCACAGCCCCAGGCACGTAGTCTGTCACCAAGAGGCGGCCAAAGGCATCTACAGCCAGCCCCCTTGAGGGGCTCGGGCGGTGTGCTGGAGGGCACGGACAGCCCCGTGGACCAGGTCGCTGACCACCACGAGCCCAGCGGCCGTCACCGCCACATCTTCTGGCACAAAAGCCCCAGCTCCCGGCACGTGGCAGGGCAGGTGGCAGATGGAGCGTCCCTCGAGGTCCAGCACGTGGACGCAGGGTGCGGCACCTGCTGTCAGGAAGAGCAGGCCGTCTTGGGAGCAGTGCAGGCCCCGGGGTCCCCCGGTAGCCGCGGCGGGCGCTGGGATCTGCCCAAGCAGCTGGGGCCGCTGGCAGCAGGCAGGGTCTCCGGGAAGGTCCAGCGCGGGGCACCGTCCCTGGGCCGTGGCTGACGCGCTGGTCGGGGAGGCCCAGGACATCCAAACAGGAGGCCCGGGAGCAGGCGCTGGGCGGCTGTCACGGCCTCAGCATCTCTGAGCCGGTCCTCCAGCCGAGCCAAGCATGGGGCTGCAAGACAAGTAACAGCCCACCGTGTGCCGGGCAGCGCTGCGGGCCCAACACGGCTTCCTGGCATCCTGGTGCCCTCCTGACCTACAGACCTGACTGTCCCACCACTTCCTGACTGCCAGTCGTGCCTCTGGGCCCTGTTTTCCTGGCTGTGGTCCCTGAGCACAGTTCTGAGAGACACACGACCCCCGGACGGCTGCTGTTCCGCCCTGAGGTTCAAGAGGAGCTCAGGGCACCTCGCTGTCCGAGGTGGGGGAAGGGTGATGGATGAGCATTGTTTCTCTAAAGGCAGAGGAACGGGACCTTGTTGGAGACCTCCAGCCCTGATGGGTAAAGCAGGGGTCCTTTCCTAGGCCTCTCTGGCAGGGGGAGGGGTCTCCTACCTGGGACCAGGCTCCCTGGGCCTCAGGCCTGTGTTGTTGGAAACCAGAGCTCAAGGGTATGGGAGGAGCCACTTGGCCTTGGGGAGGGGCCGGCAGAGCTCTGGCCAGGTGGCCTTTGAGCTTCAGCCCAAGGAAGCCTGAAGGAAGGAGCCCGGCACTCAGCTGCTACCCGCCAGACACCCTCCAGCACCACCGCATTCCCGCCTTGGGGCCTTTGCACTGGCCTCTGGGACATTCCTCAACCTGCCCGGCTGGTTGCACTCAAGGTCCACCCAGCCACCCTCCCCAGGGGTCCAAGGCCTCTACTGCCACCATCTCAGGGGATAGCACCAGCTCTGTCCTCCAGCCGGACCACAAGTTCAGGACTGAGGGAAGGGCTGTGCCCCTGGCCTGCTGGCTAGCTCACTCACCGGAGCCCAGGGTGGGGGTGCCCCCGCACAGGCTACAGGTTGGGTCCTGTTTCTGCACCTGTGATGCGGGGATCACACACCTGCAGAGTGAGGCTTACATCTGTCCAGTGGGTGCTGAGAAGTGGGGGTGCTAATAGGGAGCTGAAGTGGGAGGGGGCTCCCTCAGATTCAGGACCTGGGGATTCTCCAGGCCCCTCATGCATGGCTCAGCCCTCAGCCCCAAAGTCCCTCCAGGAAGCCCCTGGAAGGTGGGGTTCAGCCCGTGTCTGTCACCCATAGCACTCCCTACCCAGCCGCCTACACCCCAGCTCTGGAGGCCGTGGGGGGTGGGCGCGATGCTATCTGCTATCGCCACGGCTGATGGGCAGCTGCAGTCCTGATCCGACTGGCCCCAGCCCGGCCAGCCCAGCCTGGGGAGCCAGGAGCAGGCAGGTGCGGCCCTCCTGGGGCCACTCCTGGGTGGGCACAGGCTCCCAGGCAGAGAAGAGATTAGTTGGGCCCAAGGGTCCCTGGGGCACCCCTCCCCCCACTGTGGGAAAGCCAAGTCTGGCCGCGCTGGGAGGGAGGCAATGGGCTGTGAAAGCCGCCCGATGCCTATCGCGGCTGCAGGGGCTGGCCAGGGCCCAGTGGAGGCCATGCTGCGCGACCAGCCCTGGGCCACAGCATGTGGGGCGCCGTTTAACCAGAGCAAGCAGCCTCCTGGACGAATCTGACATTAGGGCTGGCCGGCCAGACTGGAGGCATGCTCTGGAGTCCCTGCCCACCACCCGTGTGCAGAAACGCAGAGGATCCGAGACTGTGCACGCCTGCCTCCCCCGCCTCCGCTCTGCCCCCGTGGATAGCACCTCACTCTCTCCCCAGACTCTGGGTCCCCGGGGAGGGCCCAGGACACCGTGCCCTGATGCCCAGTCCGGGGACATTTACGTGGATGGTGACGCTGCAGCGGCAGTGAAGAAGGAGCCCAGACGGGTGTGTGAAGGCGGTCTCCGTTTTAATGTCCACAACCGTGCTCACTAAGGGGCCCTGGGCAGTGCCTGCATGACCCCAGAGACAGGCGTGGCCACAGCGGGTGGGGGTCTGTCCCCGGGCATGCTGGGGCAGGAGGGGAACAGGGCAGCGGGTGCAGGGCTGGAGGAGGGCACCCATCTGGGAAGGACCGCGGGGGCAGCGGGGGCTGTGATCAGACCTCGGCACCCGGAGGACTCTGCAGGCCCGGGATGGCCTCGGGGGGCCAGGAGCCCCCAGCCCCACCATGGGCACCCCAGCTGCTGGGAATGACAGGGTCCTCGGACGCCTGCAGGGGAAGGGCTGGGGGAGGGACACTGGAGTCGGCCTCACACTTGGTGGTGTGGCTGGTCAGAGGCTGGGCCGCCAGGAGGCTGTGTGGCTCCGGGGTTCCCCGGGCCAGTGTGGGGCCCTGCTCTGGCTGCGCCCACAGCCCCGTGGGCACCTCATGCCCCTTGGCGGGTGCCCGCTTCACAGAGAGGTCGAGGGGTGTGTCGGGTGGCTGCGCGGCCCGCGCCAACGCCTGGTGGATGGTGAGCAGCTCACGGCGGATTTTTCCCAGCTGCTCCCGCAGGGGCCGTGGGGCCAGGCCCCCGGCAGGCGCCAGCTGGCCCAGGCGCTGCTCCACCCTAGCACAGTCGCCCAGGGCCCGCGTCAGGTCCCCACCCACGTGCCCGGGGCCCCCCAGTGCCAAGCCAAGTGGCTGCAGGGGCAGGGAGGCCGCGGGGCCAGCGGTCTCGAGGTCACTCAGCTCCTCGTCTTCGGGCCAGAGCATCGCGGAGGGGCCGGTCCGCAGGCTGGGGGGGGCGGGAGCTGGTCAGGAGGCTGAACTGTCCCCACGGTGCCCGCCCCTCATGCCCCTGTCCAGCCTGCCACCCTGGCCTGGGGCCTCAGAACCCCAGAAGGAAGGAAGGCTGGCTGTGTGCTCTCATTCTCCCCTCTGCAGCCTGAAACCCATATTCCTAGCGGCTGAGCTCTGGTAGGGGGGGCGCCCGGCCACCCTGCCCCCTCAGCCCTCCTCCCGCCTCCCCGAGTGCCCCATGCCTGGGCCCCCACACCCACCTGCTCTGGGCACTGATGCTTGCTCGGCTGCAGGGGGCCTTCAGGGGTTCTGGCTGGGCCCCCAGGGCCAGCTTTCTCTTGGGGTCACTCTGGGCCGCTTGCCCCAGCTGCTCTTCCTGCCCAGGGTCCCTGAGAGTGCTGCGGGGCCAGGGCCCACCCAGCCCCGGCACTGGCACCTTCAGCAGCCCAGGGACCAGGGCCCCGGGTGGCCCTCTTGGGGGCACGGGGGGCTTGGCGAGGGCGGTCTTACCGGCTGGCAGCCCCAGGCTGTGCTCCAGCAGCAGGGGATAGTACAGGCGGGGGACCAGGGCGGGGCGTTCGGGGGGCTGTGGGGCAGGGAAGGCAGCGGCTGGGGGCAGCAGGGGGCTGGCTGAGGCCAGGAAGGGCACATGGGCGGCAGCAGCCAGGGAGGGCCCCAGGTAGGAAAAGAGGCCCGGGCCGAGAGGGTAGTTGACACCCAGCAGGGACAGGTGGAGGCTCTGGGCCTCGGGGAGCTCCCCGGAGCTGGGCGGGGGATAGCAGGGAACACTGGTCTCGGGGCCCACGGCGCCCACCACGGCCGCACTCCTCCGGCCCCCTCCCAACCCTGACTTCCACGACTCAGCCAGGAGGCCCTCCAGGCCCGCACCCTTATGCACGTCCCTGGCCTCAGGGGTTGGTGTCCCTGGGGAGGAGCCCTCGGCCCCCTGCTGGGGGCCCCCGACCTGGTGGCGCAGGGAGAGGACATCGGGGGCCGTGAGGTCCAGGTCGGGTGTGGCGGGGGCGGCCGGGAGCCGCGCCCCTCGGGGCCGGGCGCCGGGGTCAGCTGGGGCCAAGGGATCCGCGGGACGACCTGGGGTGGCCACGGGAGGCCGGGACGTGGCCGGGGTGCGGCGACAGGCCCAGTCGGGGGAGTCCAGAAGGAGGGACAGCGAGTCCTTGCAGAGGCTGTACTTCATGTGGTTGTAGAGGTGGGACTTCTCCAGGCAGGTGAAGGGGCACTGGAAGCATTTGTAGTTGTAGGGCTTGCCCCAGGGCCGCGGGATGTAGTGCGGCTTCTTGGGCTTCCGCGCCCGGGCGCGCGCCCCGGGGCCCAGGCGGCAGGAGCCGGCCTCTCGGGACATGGCAGCGGCTAGCGGGTGGGCCCCGGCCCCATGCCACCTGCAGATGGGGCCTGCATCAGCGCCGGCACCCTAGCCGACCCCTCCCCGCCCCATCACCACAGCTGCCCTCCACCTCCCTGGCCTCTGCTGTCCAGACGAGCAGGCCTCCCTGCCAGCCTTCCTGGAGGGTCAGCAGACACGGTCAGCACACAAAAACGGGGAAACAGGACTCAGGCAAACAGCAAATGCTTTCTTAGTGTAAGTATGGCCGAGCCAACATTTGGGCACTAAAAAATTGTTTGTTATTTATCCGAAATTTAAGTCCTGTACTTTCTTGGTTGACCTTACATACATGTTGGCCAGTCCCCGGCAGGCCCAATTCTGGGGTGACTCCATCCACACCCATCTGCCCCACGCTGGCAGAGCCTGGGTCTCCTGGGGGCACTGGTGAGTGACTGGAGGAAGCCAAGTATGAGCAGACTCACTCCTGGGGATGCGGCCCTTCCCTGTCTCACCCCACCCCCCAAGACCCCTGCTCCCGGGGCAGCCGAGATGAGGAACAGCAGAAGCTCTAAGAGCCTGTTGACACAGCACGCCCCTGCTCTGAAGGGTGTCCCTGGGCACTGCGGTCTCTGGGACGGTCACCCCTCGTGGGCCAGGCCAGGCTGAGGGGCGTGGATGTCCGGCATGGCCCCACGGCATGGCCACCTGCTCAGCCCGGCTCCATCTGGGTGGCTGCCGGCAGGTCGGCAGCCGAGCCTGCCGCGACCAAGCTTGGCCAAGACCCTCCTCTCCCCACAGCCCGCTCGCCTGCTCAGAAGCCACTCCGCGGCCCATCTGGGCTGCCACCTGGGCCGTCCACCGCCCCAGCGCGTGCCTCGGCCGGGGCTCGGAGAGTGCATGCACACGAGCGTGCAGGGCTCCTACTGAACCCTCCTCATGCAGCACCCGGAGAGACCACCTCGGTGCGGCTGGGCCACCTCGGAACAGAGCCAGGCAGCTGCCAGATTGCAGGGGGCCCAGGCACACAAGGCTCACAGACCACTCAGAGTGGACAGGCCACCGGCCACGTGAATACACTGCACATGCACATACGCACGCACCGAGGACGCTCGGGGTCACAGTCATTCACGGGTGTGGACACATGGGCATGTGTCCCACTCCCCGGGGCTCAGCTGGGCAGGGCTCGGGCAGTCATCGGGAGCAGATCGTCCTCCCTGCCGGCCTTCAGGCTCTGCACATGGCGGGGAGTCACGTCTGCTGCCTCCAAACACTGAGCGGGCAGCCCCATCCTGGGAATGGCCAGAGGGGCAGAGAGGGCCGTCCATTCGAACGGGCCCTGGGAGGGGGCTAGCACGGCCAGGGCTCCGGTGTGGAGGGCTGCGGCCATCCGGGAAGGGACAGAGCTCCCAGCAGGGCTGGGAGGAGGGGGCTGGCTGAGGAGAGGGGCTGGGGCCCCCGAGGGCCGCAGACACGCCCTGAACTTGGAGGTGGGTGCAGAGGCAGGCCCCACCCCTGCCCCCCGCCCCCCTAAGACATAGATGACAAATGGGTGTGTGTGCTCCAGAGACAGAGGCGGCTGTGCTGGCGCCATCGATCACCCAGCCCTAGGAGCCACACAGCTGTGCCGCCTGGTGCCACCACCACCCCACCTCCCAGCCGGGCCCCTGGACTGGGGGGCTCCTCCTAGACCCCTGGACTCAGCAGGCAAGAGGCCTGTCCTGCGTTGGCCTTCAAAGCAGTCACCTGGCTGCAGGGGGGCTTGGTAGGGAGACATCCCAGTGCCGCTGACCCCATGGGGGCCCAGAGAACAACCTGGTACCTGCCTAGCATGACTGTGCACAAGCAGAAGACACCCCAGACACCAGCACACACCCCACACCCCCAGAGGCATGTTCATTTGCATACGTGTCCCAACCCGTGACTGTGACTGGGTGCCTGTGCCCAGCGCAGCCTGTCCCCCATGTGCTCGCTCAGACACCTGGTCCCACTAACACTTCCCTGGCTGGGGGAGAGCTGACAGCCGCCCGGCAGGAGGCCCCACCCCAGGGGGTAGAGGGGGCACCCAACACTTGGAGCCCCCACCAGCCGCCGGGGATTAGAGCTTGCGGCTGGCGCCCTTGGGACTTGGGAGCACCCCACAGGGCGTGGTGCAGGTGACCAGGCTCCTCCGGGGCTGAAGTCCAGACCCCAACTCCCTCCCCGCTTCCCTCCAGGGCATTCTCCTATAACGACGCAGCTGCTGCGCCCTAATAGTTCGTGGAGCCTGGACACCACGAAGTGGGGGATGTGGGGCTGGGGCAGCCCCGCCCACGCCCGGACAATCCTGGCGGCCTCTCGCGGCCCCCAAACTTCAGACCCGCCGCCGCCCGCGCCCGCTCTACCTGCACCCTGGGCCGAGCGGAGCCTGCTGCGCCGTGATAAGTCTGCGCGTAGCCCCGGGACCCCGCGGGAACTTCCCGCCCAGCCCCGCCTGGCGCCGCCGCGACCCCGCACCCCCGGGGACCCGCGCGGGCTCTCGGGGCGCGACCCCGATTCCCGCCAGGAAAACTGCGGAGGGACCCCGCGCGGTCTGCGGTCACTCACTAGGCAGCGAGTCCCCGAAGCCTCCGCCACGGACCGCGTTCCCCGACGCCGACTCGCACCTATCGAAGTTGGTGGCAGGAGCGGCCGCGCGTGCGCCACGGCGCCGGGCTCCGGGGGGCGCGGCGACCTCCGACCCAGGCTCATGATCCCCTCCCCACCTCGGGTGCACCCCCGTCTCTCCCACTCCCCGGCCCGCAGTCGCCCCCTCGGCGCACTCACCGGCCTCGCGCGCCGGGGACCGGCTCAGCAATCTGCGCTGCACCGGCAACTCGTGGATGGACTCCTGGCCGGTGACACCGGTGGCGCCGCCCGAGCAGGGCAGGGTCGCGCAGCCCCGTGGAGGCGCGCGCAGTGGAGACGCAGGTGTGCGGCCGAACGAGGGGCGCCTGGCACGTCCCCGCCCCCGTTGCCTGCAGGCTGCTGCGGGGGTGCGCAGAGGCATCCAGGTCTCCCAGGGTCCCCGCAGCGGTGTGATGGGGTGTCAGTGGCCGAGGGTGGAGGGAGTGGGGCCGTCAGCACTCATCCGTCAGGGGGGGCTCTGGCCCCTGACAGCCCCTCTGCCTGAGCTAGAGCCTGGAGGCTGAGCCCCGGGACAGGAGGACCTTGGAGAACAGAGCCGGCTGAGGAGGGCAGAGCCCAGCACACCCGTGCAGTCTCCTCTGCTGACCAAGGCTTGCCTGCAGTGCCCTTCTCTCTTCTCCAAACAGGAGGCTGAATGGCTCTGCACCCCCAAGCCCCTGCCCTGCCCACTGACAGTCACTGACTCCGGAAAAGAGGGTCCCATGCGCTCACTCCCGCTTTCTGGGAGCATTACCACCAGTCCCCTGGCAGGTGCTCTGGGGAGGGCCCTGCCCCTGCCCTCTGCTAGGAGGCCTCCTTTCCACTGCCCGTCCCTCCCGGGAGGGCCGCTGAGCCAGGCGGGGCGGGGAAAGGGCCCACTAGGAAACACCGCCCCCTCTATCCTCACAGCCTGAGCCGCTCCACCGCCCACGGAGCTTGACTCCATGTTGACACCAAACGTCCAAACTCAATAGTCCCGGTCCCCACGTCTCAGCTGGGTCCTAGAAGAAATCCCCTTGAGCAGCCAGCACCATTCTGGAAGTGGACACAGACCGCAGGCCAGGCCAGTCGTGTTCCTCAGAGGATGTTTGCCTTTGTTCAGGGGACAGTGTCCGAACCCGGAGGTGCGTGGTGTCCATCTCAGGAGTAGGGTGGGGGTCTGCCATCGGAGGGGCGTGTGCTGCCCTAGAGGCCCCCATGAGCGTCCGCTCCACCTTCGCTGGAGACCCCGTCGAAGCCCAGGGCAGCGCAGCTTAGTGTGGGGACAGGGGCACTTTGGAGGGCAAAGGTGTGTCCTGCAGGGTCTCTGGGACGGAGCGCTCTGGGCCCTGTGAGCCTGGCCGTGGTTTCCCCAGCTGTGCAGGAGGGTGACTGGCCACGCGCTATTGCTGGCGCTCTGGTCAGCCCTGACTGGCCTTTGTAAGGAGCAGGGCGCCCTGTTCTGGGGGCGTCCAGTGCCAGGACACTGGTGTGAGGGCGACTGTCCCGTGTCAGCCTCCCTGATACAACTGGGGAGATCCCACTTCCCCCCAGCAAGCCCACAGGGCAGGGTGGGAGTGCTGGAGGGCTGCGGGGGGGCACGGCCCACCAGCCGTCCCTCTCTGCCTGCCCGGCCTGGCCCAGCTGACTAGCTGACCGTGCAGGCAGCCCCAGGCCGGGAGACAGCTTGAGCAGTCGTCACGCCAACAGCTCTGCGGAGCGTGGGGGCCAGGATGCCTGCTCCTTCTGCACACAGATCCCACTCTGGACACACACATCCAGGCCCCGGCCTGTCTTGGGCACTGCCCAGACAGGGCAGGGGGCACAGGTCACCCTGAGACCTGGGGCTGGGGGTCCCAGGGATGGCGCTGAGCTTCCTGGCCCCCCACTGCAGACTCCTTCTCCTGGTCTCTGGGAGGCCCTGCTGCTCACACAGGGGGCCGGCTGGCTGGAGGCTGTTGCCACCCTCCAGGGGAAGGGAGTGGCATCTCAGGACAGCCTGGTGAAGCCCTGGAGAGGGGGGAGGAGGCCATGGAGGGCAGCTCAGCCCTGTGGACGGCCCTCCCCAGAGTCTGGGCGGGGCACGGAGTGGTCCTGCCCCCTGAGCTCAGACTGAAGGGCATGGCCAGGCTCCAGGAGGGGGTCTTGTCAGGGGTGCAGGTGGGCTCCGAACGCACAGCAGGGGTCCCGGAACTCGGCTTCAGCTGCAGCCTGAGAGCCTGTCCCCAGTGCTGAGTCAGGGTGCACAGACCACCCGCGGCCATGGCAGGGGAGGCCGGTCAGCGGTGCTCTGCCTGAGCCACTGGGGGCATTTCTGCTCCCTGCAGCTGGTACAGTGTGCCTGGAGCTTGTCCCACTCTCCACCCTGCAGTGGGGTGTGGCAGGAGATCATGACCCACCCACAGGCCCCACCTCAACATCCCAACATGCTGATATGGGCTCCAGCGCAGGGATTTGCCCCTACCCTCTTGACGCTGTCTCTGCGTCAGGGACCCCCGAGCTCGGGGGCTTGATCCCCTTGTGGCCTGGGCCCGGAAACCTCTGCCCATGCTCCCTGGGTATCAGTCTGGGCCTGCAGACTGGGCAGGGGCCCCTAGACAGCAGCCTTCCCTCAGCTTGTCCTGGTGTGGGGTGGGGGGACACGCAGCCCCTCCCTCCACCTCCAGGGAGGCATCGTAGCATTAACCTGCTCTGTCCGCTTGCCCAAGCTGTGCACCTGTCACTTCCACTGACGCTGGCACTTGTGCGCCAGGGGCACGTGGGCAGGACGGACAGTGGCTCCAGGGAAGGCAGGGCGACAGCGGTGTGGTGCCCGACGCAGGCCTGTCTCCTCCCCTCAGCATCCATGCGCAGCCCTCACGAGAACTGGTGTTGGGGTCAGGCAGCCTCTGCTCGCCCCGTGGGAAGGGGGACAGTGGCACAGCCCGTGAGCAGGGTCTGAGCCCCAGGAGGGGTCAGCGCCAAGCGGACGACGGCCATGGCTCATGGTCACCCTCTTGCTGATGACACGTGGCAGCCCCCCAAGCGTCCAAGAGCTCCACCAAGGGCAGAGCCCGTCATCCTTGGCACTTCCCTCCTGCACACTCGAGGTGGCCTCAGGGACTCATGGCATGGTTCCCAGGGGCAAGGTCACACCTGGGGCCCTGAGGGCACTGGGGAGCCACAGCAGGTTCACTGCAGGCCTGTGAGGGGGCAGCAAAGCCGCACTGACAGGACCGGGTGACACTGGGACACTGGTGGGGGCTGCCACAGACCCGGGGGGGGGGGCGGGGGCGCACCCATGGGGTGCATGCTCCAGGGAGGGCATTGTGGGGCTACCCAGTCAGCCCAGGACATGGGGCAGAGTGGGCCCACGCTGAGGGAGAGGGTGTGCAGCTGGGAGGATCCCGGCACTGGGACCCCAGAAGGCCTCTGGCCCCAAACCTGCTCACTGCAGCCCTCCCCCAATCAACGCCATCCTCTGGAAGCAACCCCCCCGTCCCTCCCCCAAAGCTCGCTCAGGGGACCCCTGGGGTGGGGTGGGACCAGTTCTCCACGAGCGCTGGAGGCCCTGGAACCAGAGGCTCCTGGCCGCTCGCTGGAGGGGCTGCTGCAGGAGTGAGCTCCCCGTCGGGGGACATATACCAGTGGGGCAGGGGCCAGGCGGATCCGAGGGAGCAGCCAGCCAGGCGGGTGGGGGCGCAGCTCAGGCCGCAGAGCTCTGGAGCGCTGGCCGAGCAGCGCCCGGGGCCGACAGCAACCATATGTTGGAAGAGGAGCTGTGCGTGTCTCGCGTGGCCCCCGGGGCCCTGCCTTCCTGGGCCTGTCACAGGCGATTTTCCCTGCCTGAGTGGCAGGCCAGCCGGCAGGCGGGGCGGTGGGGGCTGCAGTCTGTGTGTGGCTCAGGGTCCATCCTCCCACGGCTCTGCACGCCGGCCCTGGCCCTTAGGGCAGGCTCGGTGCCGAGCTGAGAGCAGGAGTCCCTGCTGGCTGGCCGGACGCCCGCCCCTCGCGGTCACCCCCGTCCAGGTCAAGGTCGGGGGCCACGGAGGAGCCAGCTAGCCGTGGCTGTTGTGGGCAGGAGGGAGTCTGCGGAGCCCAGAGCCCAGAGCGCGGAGGAGGCGGGAGGCCACAGCTAATTTGTACACTAAGTGCTTCTGACAGGGCTGCCTCACAAGTGAGAACACCCCACCGCCTGCCTCGGGAAGGCCACCGCAGCCAACGGGTGGGCAGCCAAGCGGCCTGGGTGAGGGCCGGGAGGGGCTCCAGCCGGCGAAGACGGGGGACACGGGGGGGATGCAGCCCAGACAGGCGCCCCCGCGGACGCGTCAAGAGGCTGTGCCTCACCCACCGCCCGCACCAGCTTAGGTCCAGGTGCCGCCAGGCCCCACCTCAGCACCTGCAGCACCTGCCGGGAACAGCAGCCACGGGCCCCTGACCCCCAATTCCCTCAGCCCTCCCTGCCGGGGAAGGTGTCCAACGGGAGTGGGCACAGGCCGGGGTCTCCAGGCCAGCTGACAGGGAGGCAGGCAGCCCCCGGGCACGTCAGCTCTCATGTCCTGGGCGTCTCAGGGCTGCAGTGATGCGGGCCCAGGTTCCCCGGGACGCCCTGGGGTGACAGAGCCCGGCCCCCGGAGGACAAGGTCCGGCGCAGCCGCGGATAGAGCGGGGGTGGGGTGGGGTGGGGGGGCGTCTCCAGGCACTGAGCGGAGATGCGTTGTGGCAGCTCCCCGCCGCCCGAGGCCCGCCCGGAGCGAACACTGCTGGTGGCTTTAATTGCTTTCACATTCGATAGGCTGGCCCAAGACAGGCCTCTTACACCCTGCACGGCCTCGGCACCCCAACCCCCTTCTCACTGGGAGGCTGGCTTCCCTGGCCCCACACGGAGCCTGGGCTGGGACTGCAGGCTGCACGCCGCCCAGCCTGGCAGGGAGTGGGCACAGGGTGGCCGTCTCCCAGCCCCGCTCACCCTCTGCTCCGCCCGGGACCAACAGATCCAGACAGGCACCTGGAACACAGCTGTCTCTCTAGGAAAAGCCCAGCACTGGCACAGCCCTTCTGAGGCTTCGTGAGTGCCAGTCTGCAAACCACCACAGGGTTAGGGCTGAGCCTCTGCCCCAGCTGGATGCCCCGTCCTTCCTGGGGTGCAGGCAGCGGGTGGCAGGGTGCCCCTGAAGGCCTGGGAGGCAGGCGTGTATACCCGCCCAGGCATCCCAGAGAGGCTGTCCCTAAGTGGGCACAGCTCTGTCCTGGAGAGGAGCCCAGGGGCCCCTCTCACAGATGGACGAGAACGAACTTACAAAACAAAACATCTTTATTTGGTCCGTCGGAGCCTGAGTCTGGAAACACCCATGGGGTCATCCTACTGGGATGGCGCTGACGTTGATAAAATAGTCTCTGTGTCAGAAGAGCTGCCGTATGTACAGGGTTAAAAATACTCACAGCTCAGAGTACGAGGAGGAGTACAAAGGGGGCGGGGGTGGGGGGTCTAGTGCTTCTGGTGCTCCTCCAGGTGCGAGCCCCCCACTCAGAGTAACAGGAGGAGCACAAAGGGGGCCGGGGGCCTAGTGCTTCTCCAGGAGTGAATCTGCCCCCCCCAACCCGGCAAGACCCACAGAAAGCGAGGGACCATGGGCAGGGCCGCTCGCTGCCAGGGGCTGCTGGGCAGCAAGGCTGGGCACCCAGGAAGCGGCCTTAGTCGTCCCCAGGCAGACACAGAGCTCAGGGCTGAGCAGCGCAGGGAGAACGCTGGCTCAGGGGGAAGGGTGTGGGGCTGGGGCCCACCCTGCATGTGCCTGGACACAGCCGGGGGACTCTGGGACTCTGAGTCTCCTGCAGGTCAGGTGGTGCCAAGCACGGGGCTGGGCCCAGGCCCACCTGGCCGCCGCCCCAGCCCCAGCCCTAGCCCTAGCCCAGGGCATGGCTTCGACCCTGGCTGCGCGCCAGGAATTGCATAGTGCCCCTCCCCACCCTGGCTCACCCCACAGTTCCAGGCACCTTCCTCGGACCCTACTGGGGCTCCAGGGACCCCTGCTGGCCACATGAGGGCTTGCAGTGGTGGAGGGGGGGGTGGATAGGTGGGATATGGGGGCAAACTGAGGGAAGGCTCTCAATCTCTGGCCACAAAGGGGTGTCCCTACTCTCACCCTGGGGTCTTGACCTCTGACCTCCCCAAACTGGGGTGGTCCCTGCTCTCATCCTTGCGCCCTGGCCTTGACCCCCTAAAATAGAGGTGGTCCCTACTTTCACCCTGGGGTCCTGGCCTGACCCAGCAAGGGGGTGGTCCCTGCTCACCTCAGGGTCCTGGCCTCTGATCACAAAATGGAAATGGTCCCTGCTCTCACCCTGAAGTCCTGACCTCTGACCCCTACAAGAAGGGTGGTGCCTGCTCTCATTCTAGGGTCCTGGCCTCTGACCTGCCCAGATTTGGATTTGGAGCACATGGCTGCCTGACCAGGGCAGGAGACCCAGGCCCATGGATAAGGGGCAGCCTCACCTTGACTCTGAAGGTTGGAGCCAGACCTCAAGGTGGCCTGATCAGAGAGGCTGGCACATGGCTCCCTAGAGCTGGAGGTGGGTTCGAGGTAATCTGCTGGGTGACTGGGAGGCCCTGGGCAGGAGGGAGAGGTGGAGAGAGGGCCAGGGGAGCTGTGCCCGCAGCTGGAGCTCCCTGGGTGGGGGTCCTGAGATTGTGGTTCAAGCGTCCTGTGTTGGGGTCTCCCTCATAAAGTGCGTGTGGGGGCAGGCGGGTGGGGGCAGGGAGGTCACAGCGGTCGGGGCCCGTGCAGGCCAGCGACCTCGGGCGTGAGTGGGGGGCTGTGGCTGCCCTTGGAGGCCGTCCAGTCGCTGAGGAAGGCCTGCGCTGCCTTGCGGTGCGCCAGGCGGTGGGTAATGGAGAAGCCGGCATTTCCTTCCAGCTGAGAAAGGATCACCAGGACCTGCCTGGGGGAGGGGGCCGGTGAGGGCCTGCGGGGCCAGCGGGCCGCCGGGGGCGGGGCGGGGCGGGGCGCACCTGTGCAGGGGCGGCACGCTGTCCTGGGTGCGCAGGCTGCCGCGTGTTGACACCACGTTGAAGCTGTCGGAGCAGTCGCACTGCACATGCAGGTAAGACTTGGGGTGCCGATTCTCCACAACCACAATGAGCCCCGCCCAGCCGTGCGTCAGGTAGTAGCAGGTCATGCCCTCGCGGCCCTGGGCGCAGGCGGTGCAGGTGTGGGTGGGCGGGCCGTGGGCAGCCACCTCCTGCCGCCTCCCCAGGAACCACGCCCGCCCACCCACCTCGTGCCGTTCGCCCCTGCTCTCCGTGAGCAAGATGATGGCGTCGGCCAGCGTGGTCGGCTGGGCCTCCACGGGCTCCACCATGACGAGCCTCGAGCTGTACACGGCCAGCACGTGGCCGGGTGCCTCCGGGGTGCTGCGTGGGGCGCCCGCTGAGGGGCTGGAGGCTGCAAGGAGCACCCAGGGAGAAAGAGAGGGAGCGTGCGGGCGGGGCTGCGCAGATAGGGATGGCGTGGGCGTGGCCCGGGGCCGTGTGGGCGGCCCATGCTGATAAGACTGTATGGGCGGAGCCTGGGGGGCCATGGGCAGGTCTGGGCTGTGTGGGGCGGGGCCTGGGGCTGTGTGGGCGGGGCCATAGGCCATAGTCACCTACCCTGCAGGGCGGGTGGGCCGGGCACAGGGCCCCAGTGGTTGAAGGCACAACACACCACGGCGTACTCGCCAGGCTCCAGCATCACGTCACAGTTGACGAACTTCTTCACAGCGCGTTTGCTGTGGGCTAGCAGGCGGCCCAGGCTCAGGCGGCCGCCGCTGCCGAAGGAGGCCCGGAACACCAGGACACACAGGTCCAGGAGGTGACTGTCCACTGAGTCCGAGCGCCTGGGCGAACGGATAGGTCGCGAGTGGCCAGGCCCCGCCCCTAGACCCACACCACCCTGCCATCCCGTCCCCAGTCCGCTCGGCCAACCTGCTGCCCTCCTGGAAGAGGGCAAACTCCAGGGATGCGCGCTCCAGCACCGTGAGGGCCGTCACGCCCACCGGCCCGCTGGCCGAGCTGGGGAAGCTGCCTTGCACCCGGGCCTCCTGCCAGTCCGAGTGCACCTTGCAGATATCCACGGAGTCGAAGTACCTGGGCAGCGAGAGGATAGCCGGCTGAGCGGCCTCCACCCAGCTGCCCGCACAGCATGAGTCCCTGGGCGGGGTGACCGCAGCAGGCTCTCGCCCAGCTGGCAACTCTTGGAATCCGTGTTCAGAAACCCCAGTCTTGGCTGTTGTCTGTGGACACTGCCAGGGGGCGCCAGGCCCTAAGGCTGACCAACGGGCAAAGCCCCCAGCAGAAGCAACCCCACCAGGCAGTAGATAGGCAGAGCTCCTGGCAAAGATGCTGTATGTGTCAGGGTGAGTGGTGTGTGGTACCTGACGAAGTCGCTGTACTCCATCCAGAAGACACCCTCGCTGCTGCCATGCGGCATGAGCTCATTCCGCAGGTGCCCCGGCCAGTGTGGCCACTCGTCTGACCAGCTGCCGTTCCAGGAGAAGCGGCCCCATGGGTTCCGTAGGCGCAAGAGCCTTCGGACAGACCGCAGGGTTGGGTCTGTCCCAACCCTGGGTCTGTTGGCCCCGCCCTGCCCATGGCCATGCCCCACCACGCCCATCCTTACCTGGAGCCCTGGACATCCCGGACATCCAAGATGGAATAGGCGTGGCGGGGACGCAGGCCTAGACTCTCATAGGCAGCATCGTCCACCTTCATGTTGCCCCCACCACAGGAGGCGCCCATGAGGAACCTGTGCAGTTAGAGCAACCCACTGACGAGGGCCCCTAGGTATTGGGGTGGGCTCCCTCTCTAGGGGACACCTGCTGTCCTGGCCTGCCTTGGGGAGGTGCAGCTCCAAGTGGGGGTCTCCCTGCCTGTGGGAGACCCACATAAAACGCCAGGGCTCAGGAAATGGTCCAAGCTCAGCGGGGCGGGCAGGCCTGGGTCCCTTGGAGGTCTGGCAAGGCTGGGGAACCCGCCAGTTCAGAGATGCTGCTCCCCAAGGAGCAGAGCCGTGCCATTGCCCACCACAGCTGAGGGCAAGGGTCCTGGACCCTCCCCAGACACTGGCCAGTGCATGCTGGGGCTCAGAAGCTCCCACTCCCCCAAGCCGTCCACCCCGGGGGCTGCTATTGCCAGGTGCCATTATGGAGCTCACTCCACATGGACCCCCAAGGGTGCTGACGGTTATCACAGGCCCAGGTCAGGACAGGGCCTTCTAGGTACAAGCTGACCCTGCCTCTCTTCACCCCATTCCAAGCAGGTGGGGTGGCTGGCACAGCATGGGGAGCTGAGCCTCCCAGCCGTGGTCAGCCCGTGCCAGAAATATCTTGTGAAACATGGGTGCAGATCAGGGCGCTGGCCTGACTACTCCCGCTGCTCCAGGTCCCCAGCGTGGCTGTCCCTCTTACCCAGCCTCTTTAGAACTCAGCATTTTGGCCCAGATGAGGTCAGTGTCCACCGGTTCCTCGCGGGGGTTCGTGGAGCTGACCTGCAAGGCCAGGCTCTCACAGGGGGCACCGGTGAGCGTGGCCAGGCCCTCTATGGCGCGCCCGGCCTGGAGCGCGAAGTAGGAGCCGTGCAGCTTGGCCAGTGCCTTCTCAATGAGGGCCACCCACAGCTGCTTGCGCTGAGCCTGCGGGGGGGCTGGAGTTGTGAGGCCGCTGCCTCCTCGCGCCTGCTGCCCGCCCGCCCGCCCACACCCCCGCCCACCTGGGAGAAGAGCAGGAAGCCGGCCTCGTCACAGGGCAGCATGTCGTCCACCAGCACCGTCGTCCACGTGCCGTCCTTGCACAGCCGCACCTGGTAGGCACCCTCTGCACACAGGCTGCGTGTGACCATCACCCGCTCAACGAGGTCTGGCCGCTCGGCCAGCACTGCCAGCGCACTCAAGAACCTGCACGAGACCAGGGTTCAGGGGGAGCTCGGCCCGCCCGCCTGCCCGCTCCCCCGCGCCGGGTGGGAGACCCACACCCACCAGCAGTTCCCCAGGAGACCCTGCAGGATGTCCGAGGGCCGGAGAGTGTGGAACACGGACCAGGAGGTGCCGTGGTCCCTGAACATGGAGCAGTTGATCTCATGCGGCCGCAGCCACTGTCGCACGCGCTGCTGGACACTGTCGCCCGCGGGGAAGCCCACAGACGCGGGCCCGGGGGGGAAGCTGTCGTCCACAAAGTTCACGCTGTTCTGCAGAGACCACGGCCACAACTCAGGGCAGGCCAAACCCCATCCCACCCCAAGAGAGTACCCAGCTACCTGAGCCCGAGAGGAAGGGGGGGGGCATGCAGCTCGCAGCCTGCAGATGGCATGGCTGAGCCTCGTGAGGCCCACGCCACCCTGTGCAGGCGTGGTGGACTGTAGCCAGCCAGGGCAGAGCAGGCTGGCGACGGGCCAGTGGGAGGTACGTGTACCCCAGGGGACAGTTCGGGGCCCAGCCTGGAGGCTGCAGGTGTGGGTGTGGGGCGCCAAAGTCCCTAGGAAGAGACATGGGGGTCCTGACAGGGGCAGGGTAGCAGGGACGCAGCTCTGGATGGACTGCCAGCAGCGACAGAGGGCAGCACCCCAGGGGGACAGAAGCCCCCCCAGGCCCCTGGGGGTGATGCCCTGGGCTTAGCCTCCTGCAGGCCAAGGGCAGAGAGCACGCAGGGCACCTGTCTCAGCTGGGGCTCTGCAACTGGGGTTGGCACCCAGCCTGCCTGTCTGTCCCCATCTTCCTGTGAGGCCACTGCTGCTGACGGCACTCACACTGGGGTGAAGGGTCAGGACCCTTGCGGACAGAGAAGAAAAAGGGCCTGAGGATCTCAGGTGAGCGGTCACATGAGGGTCACCAAAGCTGAGGCTCGGGGGGAGAAGGGATCGCCGCGGGCCCGCACCTCCCGGCAAAAGGCCACAATGTCCTCCCACAGGGCCTTGGCCTCGCCCTCGTCTGTCTGCCGCCGCTTCTCCACGAGCACACTCTCCCTGCGCCGCAGGGGCGCTACGCCCCGGCGCTGGGCCGCCATGAGCTGGGGGGTGTGGCAGGTGGCACAGTGCTTGGCCCGAGGCGCGTTGAGCAGGGTGCAGGCGGGGCAGGCCCACTGGCCTGGGCGCTCAGATGGCGCCGCAGGGAGGGGCCGGCTGGACTTGTGGGCTGGGCAGGGCCCGGGCTGGTCCGCACTGCAGTCGGGGCAGCGGGCGGTGGCATCGCCGTGCTCCTGGAAGCCGTGAAGCTTGGAGCAGCCGCACGCCGTGCACCGGGGGGTCGCCGTGGGGTTCCTGAGCGTGCACCTGGCGCATGACCAGGTGGTGAAGTCGGGGCTGGAGGGGCTGGCCGGCGTGTAACGCACGCTGTCGCCGTCCAGGTCGATGACATCGCTGCCTGTAGTGCTGGTGCTGGCCTCGCAGTGCGCAGGGCTGGTGGGCCCTGGGGGGCGCAGCGTGGGGCCCCCCTCAGCCTCCTCCTCCTCCAGGAAGCTCAGCCGCTTGCCTGACAGCAGCTCCGCCAGGCGGGAGGCCCCGGCCGCGGGCCGCCCCAGGCCCTGGGGGGGCCCCTTGGAGCCGGCAGAGGGTGAGGGCTGGGCAGCCTCAGGCACCGGTGGCTGCAGCTGGGGGGGCACCTCGCGGCGGCTGCGAGGCACGGGGTTGTTCTGGAGGGTGAGCGAGAATGGGCTGAAGGGTGGCCCCCGGGGGGGCTCCTGGTCCACGGCAGAAGGAGGGTTGGCCTCGGCGCCTTCCCCAGGCTGGGCCGGGGCCGACACACCAGGGAAGCCTGCAGGAGCCACGACTTCCGGGACCACAAGTGCCTCGGGAGGGATCCTGGGCAGCGAGAGTTTCCGGGGCCCCCCGCAGGCTGAGCAGGAGCTGGCCACAGGCGTGTTGTGCAGCGTGCAGCGTTGGCAGGCCCAGCCGCTCCCAGGCGCGGCCGCGCCCCCCTCCTGCCCCTCTGCCTCCACTGGCCGTCCACCCGCCGGCTCCACGGCCACCGGCCCCGCCGTCCGCAGGGGCCCCGCCTCGTCCCGGCAGCTGCCCGGGGGCTCTGGGGGCACCCCGTTGATGATGGGCAGTGGGGGGGCCCCCGGGCCAGGCTCGGGGGTGAAGCCGCACACCTCGCAGGCCCCCCTGCCTAGAAGGTTGCGGAATGTGCAACGGGCGCATGGCCACTTCTGCTCTTCCACGCTGAGCTGCAGGATCCGGTCCAGGTCAGGCTTGTGCCGCGGGGCCTCGCAGATGGAGCACTGGCGCTGGCCGGCCGGGTTCAGGAAGGTGCAGCGTGCGCAGGCCCACTCCCCAACCGTGGCCATGGGCCCGGGCGAGTGCGTGTGGCTGCAAGGGAAGGCCGTGGTCAGGAGTTTCTGACAAGACGTCAAGAGTGTTCAGCGGGGAACGGATGGTGTTTTCAACCAACGCGCTATAAAAATGGGATCTAAATGCTGAAGAAGGAGTCAGGCCCGTACCTCACACCATATTCAGAGCTTAACTCAAAATGGATCAATGACCTCAGCGTGGGAACGAAAACTACGAAACTCTTAGAAGCAAAAAACGTGGGTAAATTTTCACGACCGTGCAGGCAAATGAAGGAGGAAACAAAAGAACATCAAAACTAACATCTCCCACGAGTCAAAGAACACCATAAAGTGAGAAGATATCCTATGGGAGACAACGTTTGCAAACCGTGTGTCTGACCAGGGTCTAGCACCCAGAACGTATGAATCATTCTTACAACCACACGACAAAAACCTGGTTTTAAACATGGGCAAAGGATTTGAGGCGACTTTCCCCAGAGATACGGAGAAGCCTGTGGAAACCTGCTCAGCGGATCAGTCAGGGAAATGCAAAGTGCACCAGCCCACCCGGCAGGGCAGGTGCCAGGACCTGGAGCTGGAGTGACCCGGTCTCCCACATCACTGGGGGAGCGCGCAAGAGCACAGCTGTTGTGGGAAACCGCTAGATGGCTCCCCAGAAGCTATGCAAAGACCAGTTAGGACCCAGCAATTCCACCCCAGGTACATGCTCTTTACCAGCACACATCCACACGTGCTCATGGCAGATTTGCCCACAACAGCCAACTGGTGGAATCAAGCCAAGTGTCCATCAATGAGTAAATGGATAAATAAGACGAGGAACACCGTTCAGCAGCCAGGAGCGAAGCACAGACACACACCAGCACTGGGCCCTGACAGGTGGTGTTATTCACCCACGGGGAGGTTCAGGATGTGCAAACTCAGGCAGGAGGAGCCGGCGGCTCCCGCGCGCTGAGCAGGGTTGGGAGCGGGGCTGGCCCCTCACCCGCCTCTCGAGGCCAGCCCACGTGGGGGGCATCCACGCTCTCCTGCCCTGACAATAGCTGATCTGCTTGGCAGAAACAGCAACTGTTCTTTACAGCAAAGGGCAGAGCTCGTGCTTCTCATGCTGCGTTTACGCCAGACGCTCCCAGAAGAAAGAAAACTTCCCTCTTCAAAACAAACAGAAACCCTCCTCCAAGCAGCACGATGGTTCCTGGGCCCCACGCAGGCCACTGCCGCCTCCCCGGTGTGGGGCTGAGCCTCAGGGCTCTCCGCAGCTGCCGCAGCACCAGAGTAATAGACAAGCCCTGGCTGGGTCAGCTTGGGCTTCTGCGTCACCAAGCCTAAGAGATGCCCCTGCTGCTCCCCACTGAGGAAGGCCCACAGGCAAGGCACAGGCACACGCGGCCACACAGACAAGCCGCACACACGCTGCAGCCCGGGCCCAGGTTCAGACAGCCGCCCCGCGCCCTGTGGGAAACTTGGGGGAAGACTCAAGCCTGCCCTCAGCTCCAGGCCCCTGGTGGTCTAGGAGTGCTAAGCACACGAAGGAGGGCAGGAAGCCCAACCCTACACCCCTCACGGCCCAACAGCTGGCTGGGCCCGGGCCCAGATGAGCATGAGGCCACACTGGGATCCTTGGCTGGCGTCCCGGGAGGGTGGGAGGCAGTGCGGGCTGCCTCCCTCAGGGACCCGCATGGCCCATGTCGCGTCTTGGCGTCACAGGGTGGGTGAGGACGAAGCGGCTCAAGGGGCAGCAGCAGGGTGTCCGGAGGAGCCTGGGCCTTCGCCGCCCCAGCCCCAAAGCCAGGGTCACCTCCCAGCACCCTAATGCACCAGAGCCTTCAGACGCTCCCAAGCACCGGGTGCACTCGGAGGCTGGGCGCTCACCCTCAGTGCAAAGGCAAGCAGGTGGGGTGGACAGCGCACCTCAGCTCTTTGGGCTACAGCCTCAGCCCCAGGTCAGAGCGAGGCGGGGGCGGGCGCTCCTGGGACATGGGGGCTGCAAGCAGCTGGGAGGTGGCCTTCGGCTCCCCGGAAAGCTAAGCAGAGTAAGTGGGGTCCCCACTCAAGGACCCCGCTGGTCAGGCCAGCAGACCTGAGGCTGCACTGCCCGGCAGGATGCCTACTTGACCCCGACCCCTAGCTGGTCCCAGGGAGCACGTGGGTACCTCCCTCTGAGGCCACCCTCAGCCAGTCTTGCGCCGTCCCCTAGGCCTGTGTCCCCAGGGGCGGCCTGCAGCCGACGCCCACACCAAGCCCAGGTCCTCTGGGCCTTGCAGCTCCTGGTCCGCCTGGCGGTGGGACCAAGCCCAGACCTGCAGGCTCTTCAGTGGAGGGGGTGCCCCTCAGGGCAGGGATGGCCTGGCCAGGCCACCCACACGCGCGTGTCCAGTGGAGGCGTGAGGAGGGTTGGCCTGCCTCTGCCGCACCAGCCCCCTGCCTGCTCCTCCTGGGTCTAGTCAGGTGCCTGTGGATTCCTCAAGGTCACTGGCAGCTCTTCCTCCTGACTCACTCCAGGTGGCACAGTTAACTGCTGGAGGTGCTGGGCCAGAGAATGAGAGGGTACGGACTGGACAGGTGACCTCTCTGCACCCACCTCGAGGCCCGTACCCCTCCCTGAGGCCTAGCAATTGCCCCCTCCCCAGCAACTTACCCTAAGGACGTAAATACACGGAAATGAAATGACACGTGTGCATGGAGGAGGCACGAAGGGGCGCGCCGGACCCTGGGGAGACGCCGGTCAGAGCAGCACAGCCACCGCCCTGCACGCAGGCGGGGCAGGCGGGGAGGGTGTGGAGAAACCAGAGCCCTCCCTGCATGGCTGGGGGTCTGGGAAACGGGGCGACCACCGTGGAGAACAGCCTGGCAGCTCCTCAGATGGTTAAACGTAAACTTACGGTGAATACCAGCAGCCTGATTCTGTGTACCTACACAAGAGAAGTGGCAACACGTGTCCGTGCAAAATCCTCTCCACGCACGTCCACAGCGGCAGAGCCGCCAGGGTGAGTGTCCGTCAGTAACCAGCAGGCCTACTCCACACGGTGGAGCGTCGCTCAGCCAAAAAGGGGCGAAGTCCTGACACTCACTACCACGCGGACGGCCCGAGAACACAACGCTCAGTGAGAAGCAGACACAGGCCACACACCGTGAGATTCCCACCGCGTGAGTAGAGCCCCTGATGGCAGGTGAGCACTGACTCAGCACAGGGAGCCGAGGCCCTCTGCTCCGCGGCCGTCCCTCTAGACTGTGGGCCTCCATGACTATGTTCCCTGGGGTCACTTGGCGACCCCCAGAAGCCTGACAGGACCCAGGTCCTGCTCCATGCACAGGCTGGCCGCCTAGATGGTGAGCCCAGGACACGCTCAGGGCCCCACAGACACCAGGCACTGTCCTGCACAAGTGAGCTGTGTCTGAGGAAAGTGCCTGCCGAGGGCCGCCAGCGGAGGGCGGTGTCTGCACCCGAGGTAGGCCGGGGTGCCGAGAAGGCCAAGTGCCCCCTCTGGCCCAAGGGCAGTGGACTCTGAGTGTCTGCTGAGCCCCTCACCCTCCAGTCAGGCTGCAGGACATGGAGAACCTGGGGCGTCTGTGTGTGGGGGCATGTGGGGGCCCAACCCACCAGGTCTCAGCGGTGGGCAGCGTGGCTGGGCTGCCCACCCCTCACCTCGGCACCTGGAGGTGGAGCTCGCCGTGGTAGCCTGGGTGGCTGGGACCGAGTCCAGCTGCAGCTGGAGGACGCAGGCACGTGGAGGGAGGCTCGTCAGCGGGACCCACAGCCTCCTACCCCCTGCAGGCAGCCACGTCACAGGGCGACACACATCGGGCCACGGCAGGGCCACAGATTCCACGGGAAGCAAGCAGCATTCTCGGTGCGTGCCGTGCCCCTGGCCCCCACCAGCAAGCAGTTCCAGCAGCCTCTCCAGCGCCAGCGGACAAGCAAGCCCCCGGCCTGAGGCAGCGGTGGTCCCGGCCCCACCATCTGTGGTTCTGAGACCCTCAGCCCAGCTCCAGGGGACGGGGGTCCCGGGTGTGCTCTGCCCAGTGAGCAGCCCGAGTCGCCCGGGTCTCTGGGGTGAAGAAAGTCTCCAGAGGGCCCTAAGGGACAGGGCCCGCTTGTCTGGGAGGTGCCGGCCGAGCAAGGGCATCTAATGGCAGCCCCGCCCTCAGGCCCGGGGCGCCCCTGCTCCACCTGCTTACCTTCGGGCCCGGGGCCGCGGGGGCGGGTGCTGCCGGGTGCCCAGGCTGCCGCCCCACGCAGGCCCCCCGGGGCCACTCCTACCCCAGCCAGCCGCTGCCGGGGGACCCGAGCAGGGCGGGCCCCGGGGGAAGCCGTGGTCCGACTCGGTCTCCGCGGCCAGCGAGGAGGCAGAGCTCCCCATGGCCCCCGCGGCAGCCACGCTGAGCACCGGGCCTGGTCACAGGGCGCCGGCGGCGGCGGGCGAGGCGGAGCATGGAGGAGGGCGGCCTCGCGAGCCGGGCTGGTCCGAGGAGCACAACAGAAATGACAGAGACAGAGAGAGAAGAGACACGTGACTACGGTGCCCGGAGGGTCCCAGCACACGCGCGGCTTCCAGGGCGGCAGGGGCACCTGCAGCAGGTCCACTGCGGGGTCCCCCCGCCCCACGGTGCCCCCTATCATGGCCCCGCCGGCGCCCCTGGGGCAAGGCGGCTGTGCCACAGTTGCTGGCCTTCAGAATAGGTCTCACCCTGAAAGAAACAATCGAGGAGATATTCAACCAGAGAAAATGAGCTGGAAGAGGGGCGCCTGGTAGGGCTGGTGAGCCCTGGGCACCGTCCACAGTCACCACCATGGCCCTTATGGAGGACAGCCTCCCTGACCTGGAGACGGTGAGCAGGAAGGGGCCCAGGAGGCTGCCTGCTCTCTGGAGGCGTGGGCCCAGGTGCTCCTGCCCTGAGGTGGGAGGCTGGGCAGGGGGAGGGCGGGGGGGCGTCTCCTTTCAGATGAGGTGAGTCCCAGTCAGGCAAGGGAAGACACCTGGGCTGCCTCTGGGCCGCCGTGGGTGTCCCCTTCGCTTTCTGGTCAAGCAAGTGACCAGCAGCTCTGCCTCAGCCCAGGTCCATCACCCACAACCCCCTCCCAGTAGGCACCCAGGGCCCAGCAGCGCAGCAGCTCTGCAGCGGGGAGGGCCTGGGCCCTGCCCTCAGGGCTGCAGTCAGGCCAGAGAGCCGGGCAGCAACACGCCCGCTGGACCTGCTCCTCCAAGGGACCCAGACCAGGGCCGGACAGGCTGCCGAAGGCCCAGTGCCCCTGAAAGTCACCCACCACTCAGGTTTCCCCTCAGCTCGACCAGAGCCAACTGGGGGTGGGGGTGGGGTGGGGTTCCCAGTGGCTGCAAAGCCAACGCTCCCCACGTCCACCGACAGGAGGGCCGCCTGGTGGGAGCGCGCTGCGAGCCGCAGGGATCACTTCTCACTCCCGACAGACACGTGGAAAAGGCAGGACAAGGGGACAGACTCATGTCACCCGACACGCCTGCCACACCGCTGGGCCCACCTGACATCAGGGTGAGGCCTGTGTGAGCCCAGGACCACCCGCCTCCAGTCGTGGCCCTTTCCCTCCCACGGCGGATGCTCACCCCCACGGGGACGAGTCACGCTCGGGCAGCGGCCGCAGCCAGAGCCCTATACCCTGGGCTGCGAGGGGGCACTCATGGCGGTCAGGCCCACGCCGAGCAGGTCCTTCAGGACACCTGCCCCTCCACGGCGACGAGGCAGACGCACCGCAACCAGGCCAGCCCCCAGCCTCCTGCCACCACCCCACGGTGACGCCTTCCCGGGGAGAGACCCCGAGCGTCTCCAACCCTCCCTTTACGCAGTCAAACCCTGAGCGGCCGAGGCCTCGAGCTGAAGCTAAGCCACGAAGGTGCCCATGGAGCAGGAGCACCTATGCCCGGGCCCAGGCTCGGGCTGACCAGGAGCTCAGCCCGCGCCCACTGAGAGCACAGGGGATGGCTGGGGGCGCCCACCCACAGCCAGACCCCGGGTAGTGAGGACAGGGCCCGGCCTCCGTGCGGCCTTGGTCTTGGGGTGGCAGGCGGAGTCCTGCAGCAGGGAGACAGGTTGGCACCCCTGGCCGATGGACTCTGGGTCCTGGCGATAAGCCTACAGGCTGGGCTGCTGCTCCAGGGCCAAAGTCCAGACCTGTCCAGGGGGGAGGGCCCTGCCTGGAAGACCCGCCCCAGAACCTCGCCTCCCAGGCCAAGCCCAGGCTCCAGGCCACAAGCCATCTGGCGTCAGGGCCTCACACTGTGCAGTCTGGGGCCTGCCTCGGCTGCTCCTTGCTGCCTGGTCCAAGGCCACCACCGTCTAGGCCAGCCAGGGCCACAGGGGACAAGGCCTCCCACAGCCTGGCTCTGCCCATGGCTGGGGCCACCAGGGAAAGGTGCCTGGGGGGCGAGGGTCAGGGCTCTCGGCAAGCAGTTAGCAAGACTCCCCGGGACTCAGGTCCTGGTACCACCTGTCCACGGGGCACATGCCTCCTGTCCTTCCCAGGTGCACTGTGAGGCCCAGACACCCCCCACTGGCCGGGCCAGGACCTTAAGGAGGGGGCTGTAGAGATTCTGCTGAGAGTCACCAACAATGTCCCCTGAAAACCAGCCTCAGGAACAAAACAGAAACCAGCATTCCACTACCCGGCCCGGGAGGCAACGGTCCGGCCGCAGACCCTCCCCTGCACGTGCTTCAGGAGGCCGCTGTCTCTGCACCTCGGCCCTGCAGTGTCCAGCCACGGTCGGGATCCTGGGACCCCCCACCCCGTGCCGGTCACGTGGCCGGCAGGGCTCTGCTTCCAGGCCCCTGCTTTCCAGGAGGGAGGAGTGGAGGCAGATCCCCAGAGTGACACCCACAAGTGAGGGGTGGCTCGCCGGCACGGAGACCGGAGGATGGGACGCAGAGTCCCAGCGTGTTCTCTGTCTCTAGTCGTACCCGCTCAGTTGAGGCTCAAGAAGGAAACTTCCGCCAGGGAGCCAGGAACACCACCACGACTTCGCTTTCCAGTTCACAAGTTCAGAGCCGCCTGACAACAGGCGCTCGCCTCTGGCACTTCCCCATTTCTGTTGGCCAAGTGGCCGCAGAGCAGCGCGGCCTGGGTGGCTGGTGACTGCAGGCCTCGCGAGGGCAGAGTTGCTTCAGAGACATAAAGGCACTGGAGCCTCCGGCTCAACCAGGGGCGGCAGACGGGCCGTGGGGAGCATCTCCAGGGCGGCCAAGGAAGGGTCGGCAGCAAGCGCTGCCTCAGCTCCAGGCTCAGCCAATGGCCGAGGGAGCGAAGCCACGAGCGCCTCCTCGGGACACGGACACCGCGGCTCTCGTCAACAGCAGCTATCGGCCTGCTTTCCCTCTGACGTCTTGCAGCACTGTCCAGTCCCGTCCCAGGGTCTGGCCACCAGGGAGGGGGAAGCAGACAGCAGGGGAGGAGCCGCTGCTGGAGGGAGATGGTGCCGCCAGGACGGGCAGGGAGGCTGGAGCACCGGACAAGTCCTCACTGGAGGGACAGTGCATCCTGGGGGCGTCAGGAGGTCCCTGCTGCTCCCCCGTGGCCCTCAGCTCCCTGCACCGTCCTGGCAGCACCAGCACAGCCGTCCACAGGGTGACCCAGAGTGACAAGTGTGCCTGGGCAGGTGTCCAAGTCCAAACTCCACCCACACCCTCTTTCTCCTTATCCAGGAAGGTGGAGATGGGCGAGCCAGTCCTCACCCCCAGGAGGCTGCAGGTGCCATTCTGGCCCCGCGGCCCCAGAGGCCCCTCCGAGTTCAGAGCTGGGTCACCAGAGCAGCCTGCAGCTGACGCAGGATGCTCACTGACCACCTGCCTCGGTGCCGCTGGGGCAGCACTGGGCACAGGGAGCCGGGGACACCAAAGGGATGCCACAGGCCTACTGGGCACTCTTGGTTGGGGGGGAGGTACTGTGGGGGTGGTCCTGCCTGGGAGCGTGGCACAGAGGCTAGGCAAGAGAGACACCACCATGTCCCTGCTTTGGGATGCTCCTGCGGGTGCCAGGTGGGAGGGCTGGAGTCAGTGTGGGCGAAAGGGCGGCTGACCCAGGAGCAGGGAGCACCTGGGCCGAGTCTGGGCTTGGGCTGTTACATACCCAGCCCTGCAGGCTCTTCAGCGACCCGCTCAGGCCCACAAAGACATCCATGGTTTTAGAGAACCTCTAGGGTGCAGAGTCCTTCTTCCCAAATAAAAGACAAGCATCAGGGGCGGTGGAAGCAGGGGCTGGAAGGACTGGATGCGCAGCCCACTCCTCCTTCCCCACAGCCCGGCTGCCCCCAGCCTGGGCCTCCTGTTTGTAAAGCAGGGCTCAGCAGGACGCTGTCTGACACAGAGGTCCAGAGAGTCTAACGCAAAGCCTGAAACCAAAGAGTTTCAGCAAAGTGACCCCGTCCAGAAGGGTCGGAGGACCCAGCCGTTTCCTGCTCTCAGAGCACCTGGTCTGGGGCAGGGGTCCTTAAAGCAGAGACACAAGGTAAGACCTGCTCCCTCTCTAAAGTCTAGCCTGGCTTTCAGGAGGTCACGAGGTCACCAGCCTGGTTGCTCACAGGGAGCAGCACTAGAGAGCTTCAGACGCAGAAGAAAAGAGAAGCGCTCCTCCAAGGAGCAGGACAACCTAAGAGGAAGTGAGAGGTGCCTGGAACCAAGGCCAGGCCGCACCCACCAGCAGGGCTGCAGAACAGGGGCTCCCAGGCTCCCCGCCCATCTGGGGCTCTCCTCCAGGCACCTGGGCCACAGAAACACTACTCTTCTCCCCACGGTTGAGAAAGGCACTCAGAAGTGGAAGGATCAACTTACCCCATCTCTCCTGGAGCCCAGCTCTGGGGGCAGGGTCCTCCCACAGGGGCTTACACTGCCCCCAGACGCATGCAGAGGGAGGGGGCCCCACAGGAGGGGCTCTCAGGAGAGCACAGAACGACCAAGCACCCAGCTGAGTCCCAGCTCCCCCACAGTTCGGCAGGGCTCGCAGCCACAAGACCCCGAACTCTCAGGGTGGACTTTACTGGGGTCCTGTTGTCTGCAGTCTGGTCACAAACTCCTGCGTGTTAAGGGGGCCCGAGAGCCAGCCCCGTCAAGGCCATTTGATCACACAAGGCTGCCCTGACCAGGATCAGAAGTGTCCCCCTCCTGCGAGCAGCTGGGTGGGCCGGCAGCCCGGCAGACACTCTGGGGGCCACCATGGGTAACTTTTCGGTTAGCTCCAGCGCCAACAGGAAAAGAACAGGAGAAGGAAGCGTGGTTGGTGGCCAGCGGGCAGACAGGACGCGCTTGCTCCCCCACTCCACAGGGCCGGCCCGGACACTTCCCCTAACGCGGCTGCGGCCGGGACACTGACCGGAGGTAAGGGCACTCAAGGGCAGGAGGGACTGAGGCCGCCTCCCGCGTCTGCAAACCCTGGGCTAGTCCCCCGCTACCCGGCGCCCGAGGTCCTGGCGGCTCCCCTCTCCAGCAGCGTCCCCAGCCCGGCCGCGACCGGCCAGTGCCCAGGAGGCGCCGCCCCTCTGCCATGGCCTCCTGGGGGTCCAGGCCGCGCCCCCGGCCCTGGCCTGGCCCGGGTGACGGGACTCACCTCCGCAAATCCGCGGCGCCTCCTCAGTCCCCGAGGCCCGGCTCGCTCGCCAGCGCCGGCCGGCCCACAACTTGTTCTCGGAAGGCGGGCGGGCCCTCTGCCGTCGGCGCGCGGCCCCGACAGCCTCTAGCTCTGAGTGGCGGAGCCGGCGAGCGCACCGACCCTGCCCGGCCCGCGCCGCGCCCTGCGCCGCCTCCGTAGCGTAGCGCCCGGCCGGGGCCCCGTGGCTACGGCGCGCCCGGGGCGCACGCGGCACTGTGAATCGCGCGCCCGAACTACCGCTCCCACAAGGCAGTGCAGCGCGCGGGGCAGGCCGGAGGCGGAGTCCAGGACGGCGCGCGGGGCAGGCCGGGAGGCGGAGTCCAGGACGGCGCGCGAAACAGACCGGGAGGCTGACTCCGGGGCGGCGGCCTGTAGCCGCCTCGATTTGGCGCCCTCCGACGTCCCCGGCAGTCCTGCCAGCGGGCGCCGAGGGATGTGGCGGACCCCGCTGCCGGGTGGCGAGCCGTGCTGGAGGAGGCGCCGAGGAGGGAGCGAGGACTACAACCCCCAGAATGCCCGGCCCGCAGGAAGGGGCGGGACCTTCAGCGGCCCGGTCGCGACGCTTCCGGTTTCCGTGCGGGGGAGGCGCCCGGCTGTGGCTGCGGGTCTGGCTCTGGCCCCTGAGGACCACAGGGCCGGTAGATGGGCCAGCTCCCTCCCAGGTCCCTCCAAACTTTTCCGCTTCCTCGGGACCCGCAAAGGCTTCACGGTCCGACGCTCCAGTTTCGCTGGGCCGACAAGGGCGGCACCACTCGGGGGGTGACCTGGGCGCATGGCGTGTCCGAGACCCGGGCTCTCCGGCCAGCGGGGGAACCAGCACCCCTGGGCCGCCGGAGGACCGAGGGAGGCACAGCGCACAGCTCGGGCCCCGGCAGGGAGGAAGCCAGTGTGACACCTGGGGCCTCCGAGCAAAACCGCCCCCTCAGGCGCGTTCTGTCCCTGCCCGTCGGGCAGCGGGAGGTCACTCTGACAACCCAGCAGCCGCGGAACTGGGGGGTAGGCCCTGCCCCCGGCCTCCTGCCCTCCGTCGCCTAGGGTTTCTGGAAGCAGCAGGACCGGCTGAAAGAGCTTTGGTGTCAGCGGTTTACTTGGCGCCCCCGAAGCACGGGGAGGCCGCAGTGAGGCGAGGGGACGCTGAGGGCAGAACTCCGGGACCCTGGTTTTCGGAGGGGTGTGTGGAGCCGGAGAAGGCACGGCCCACGCGGGAAGACGGGATCGAGGTTCCCTGGGCTAGGACAGATTTAAGGAGAGTGGACGTGGTCCAGTTCTGCCTCCACAAGGAGATGAGCTCTGCACGGGGAGTTAGGTGATGTTTGCTCCAGCGTCCTGTCAGTAGGACCTTCGGGGACAGCGCTCAGGGCTCCTGGAAAACCTCCATCTCTCCAGATGCTGCAGCCAGGACAGCTGCGTCCCCACCCCAGGTGCTCTGGCTTTAGACAGCCCGCCGGGACTCAGGCCGCCCCCAGCTTCCTCACCTGACCAAGGCCTGGTGGCTGCAGAATCACTTGAGGACAGAGTCAAGGGCTGACTCCTAGTGGTGGCTCAGTGACCACAAGTCCCTTTCCTTCCCTGTGTATTGCTGGGGTGACTGGGTCAGAGCTGATGTCCACAGCCCCGTACCCTCCTAACAAGAAAAACAGCTGAAGTTGAGGCAGGTTCCTGCCAGCTCACTCTAGTCCCTGTTGGGGAAGGAACCGCAAAGCAGAGGGTGACTTTCAGGAGATAGCCGCCTGGAGGGGAGGGGAGACCCTGGGGGCAGATCTCCCCCATGCTCTTCTGGGCTTTAGGACACAGCAGTAGGGACACCCAGACGCTCTTGAGTAGAGTCTGCGGGGATGCGGCACAGGGACCCTCCCTGGTGTGACAGGCAAGTGGCAGTTGAGGCCAGCAGGCTGAGGACTGGACACACCCGTGCTCTGGCGGGGTTTTACGTAAGGACCTGTAACCACCTGCTTTGTGAGATGCCCTCACGGGGCCCCCGTCCCACGGTCTCTGAACCTCCAGTAGACGGAGCGACAGGCACTGGGCCCCCGGGCTGGGAATGCAGAGTGGCCACCCTTCAGCACGGACAGGCCTGAGCTGGCCTCGGCCACAGCCGGGCAGTGCGTGTGGGACACAAGGGGCCTGGGGCCAGGGTGGCTGTGCAGGAGGGGCAGAGCCTTGCCCTGTGCAGTTTGGTCATGAACAGGCTGAGACCTTGGCTCCACAGCTCTAGCAGCGTGACAGGACCTGCTTTGGGGTTGAGAGTGGAGGGTCCCCTGGGGAGAGACGCCCTCTGGCCTCCTGTGTCCCCTACGGCCTCTCTGCACTCAGTGCACATCCTTCTGGGCCGGTCCTGTAAAGAGCTCGCCAGGAAGCTCGTCCTGGGCAGCAGCCAGGCCCTGCCGCGTCATATGCTCTCCCAGCCCACCTTGTGTGGAGGGGGCTGGGACCCCTGCAGGCCAGGGTAGGGGCCTCAGTGTTGGCTGCTGGGACCAGCAGGGCTGTGGACAGGCCCCTGCGTTTAGGAGGGGAAGAGACAGCAGGGTTCAGGGAGGAACCCCTGCCTGGCTCTGGCCTACCTGACAGAGTGAGCCCTCCCCACATACTCAGCTTCTCCTCCCAGGCAGAGATGGGCCCTACAGGACATAACCCAGTGTCAAAGCAGAGGCACTGACTGTTCCAGGCCAGCAGACTCCCTCAGTGCCACCAGGCTGGGAACAAGGCCCTTACAGGTGCCCACTGACCCTCTGAACCCGTTATGGCCGCTGGGCACCTTGAGCGCTGAGCTCCCCTCCTTGCACAGCTCCACCCAGAGCCTAGGGGTGAAGCCTGCAGCCCAAGGCCCGGCACAGTGCTGCCCTCCCTGGCTGCCCCAGCCATGTGACCATGGGGCAGGGGTGGGGGGGCAGGTACAAGTCCCAGCCTCACTACTGAACTCGGTGAGGCCCTCTCGACTCTGGGGAGCACCAGGAGCATGGGGGCCTGATCCTCTCCAGGCCCCCTGGAATCCTGGCCAGGGAGCAGGCTTCAGGCAGAACTGTGACACATCCACACCCTCAAACTGCCCCCCACAGTGCCCAGGCCCCTGGCAGCTGATTCCAGTGCCCCAGCCTAGCTGCGGACCAGGCCAGGGGCCCTGCTTCCTGCAGGCCAGGCCTGCCTGTGGTCACCTGGAGCCACGTGGTTAGCAGCCCTGACTCAAGCCCTTCTCTGCCCCACTGGGTGGTCAGGCAGGGCCTGTCTCCACCTGTGTCCGGTACACAGGCACCTTAGTGCTGGGGGTCGCAAACACCTAGCTAGGGAATCGAGTGTTGGGGACTTCTGGCTGACACCCCCCTTCAAGTCAGACTTGGCCACTCACCCTTAGAACCACCCGGGCCCTCCTGCCCTGCCCCCCTGCCAAGCCTTTCCCCACAGTCTCATAGGGCCTGTGCCTCCCCAGTGTCTTCCTTTGGGTCCACTGTGCCTGCCCCTCCTGGAGCCCTCTTTATCCATGATTACACGCCCATGGGTCCTTCCCAGCTGGCCCTTGGCACCATGTCAGCAGCCAGGCCACACTCAAGGCCCATGTCCTACCATGAACACAGCCCTGAGGCCCCACCGTATCACCCTGGCCCAGGAGGTGCCCTGGTTGGGCTCCCCTGGGGGCCCAGTCTGGCGGGGCAATCCCGCACACCGCCTCTGGGAGGGGCTGGCTGGACCAGGCCTCTTGCTGCCCAGCTCAGAGGACGCTGCGGGGAGCCTCTGGCCAGCCCCCCAGCACTGCCTCTCACTGGCGTTGGGGCCCCTGGGCGCTCATATCCCGTGTCTCCAGGCTGCTGTTGCATGGCAGGGAGCTCTTTCTTGGGGTGAAAACAGGGTGAGCACGCAGGTCAGTGTCCAGCGCCTGCGAGAAAGGCTCGGGGCAGCTCAGGTTCACAGAAACAGACCCAGGCTGTGTGGCGGGGCATGGCAGGGCGGGGAGCAGAGTTCCAGTGTTTATTATTGTACATATATATATATTTCATGTGTATACACAGATAGTTTTCTCTCTTGGAAGTATTAAAAAATTGATCAACCTTCAATCTATAAAAAATACCTACTCTACATGATAGAAAAATCTCTCCTCCAAGTTTACACTGATTTACACCCAAGGCTTTCCCCAGAATGTACAATACGAGGCAACATCTTAAACCTTAGTGTAGAAGGTGGGCCACGCAGAGGGTGGAAGGACACAGGGCCACACACATGCTCTCACACACTCGCACGCACACACACTCCCTCACGCACATGCTCGCACCAGCAGGGCCCCCCCCCCCCCCGCCTCCAGGAGGCTCCTGGCCACATTCAGGCCCTGGGGCAGGCCTGCAGCCCCGGGGGGTGATGCTGCTGCTCCTTGAAGGAGCCCCCAAGATGCCAGGAAGGCCCTGTCCTGTGGACCTGGGGGCCAGCCCTGCCTGGCCTCCTGCAAAGCGTGCCTGGCAGAGGAACCACGACTCCTGAAGACCTCTGACTCCTGGAGGAAGCTGGCTCCAGACGTGCGGATGCCTGGGGGCAGTGGACATCCGCACGGGGAGGAGGGCCTGCCCCCCAGAGTCAGTGACCCCCACCGGTGGCTCTCACATCTTAGGATTAGTGCAGCCAGGGTGCGGCTGGGGGCACGGCCCTGTGACCTGCAGGCCCCCGGGCTTCACACTGGACCAAGGGGCCCCTTCCAGTTGGGTGCCGGCTCAAACAGCCCAGAAAAGCTGGGGGTACAGCAGCGCCTGGCTATCCTCCCCCGACGTCTGGCGCCAGAGTTTTGGGGCCTGTGTGCAGTCCAGGGGCAGTGCAGGCCTGGACGGCACCAGGCAGGGCGCCTGGTGGCAGCAGGGAGCAGCACCCCTGGGGGACCCATTTCCCTTCCTCCTCGACCGGGTGGGAAGCGCGGGAGGTCTGAGGGTCTCGCCCAGCCTGAGGCTGTCCTGGAGCCCCTCCGTCCGGCCCCGCCCCGGCTCAGCTGTGTCCTCCCGCTGGGCGAAGGAGACCCCGCGTGCTGGGTAGAGCCTTCCTGCGGCTACTTGACCTCCAGGATGGATGGGTTGGTCTCCATAATGGCCACGATGATCCTGTCGATGTAGTCTTGCAGCCGGAAGTTGATCTCCTCCTGCTTCTGGATGGCGTCCATGAGCTGGGGGGTTCAGGGGGCGCAGGGTTGGTGCCTGGCACCTGGATTGCGGACGCCTGCGGGCCGAGTGGGGCATGTGGGGGCAGGGCCGTTACCTCGTCTCGGGAGACTGAGCTGATCTCCGCGGCCAGGGACTCCGAGAAGGCCGTGGAGAAGAGGCTCCTGGCTCCCTGAATGCTCAGGTTGATGATCTGCCCGTTGAGCTCGTCGTTCTGCTCCTTCAGGCTGCGGTTGTCCTAGGGGACACAGGGCGTCACTCCCGGGTGCATGGGACAGGCCCTCCCGCCGGGTGTGGCCCCAGCGCACCTGCTTGAGCCTGCGGACCTCCTGCTCCAGCTCGCTCTCTCGCGTGCGGCTGTGGTATTCCTGCAGACCCGCGCTGCTGCTGCGGCCTCTCCGCTGCTCAGCCTCCAGCTTGAAGAGCTGCAGGTGCTCCAGCTGCTTGCGTAGGTCCTCGATCAGCTGCGGGGGAGTGGGCTCAGCCAGGCCACAGGGCCTCTGGGCGGTCTCAGCACCCATGGGGGCGGCCCCTGCTCACCTCCTGGGTGGCCTCCTTGTCCCTCTGGAACTGGTGCCTCTCGTGGCTCAGCCGGTCCCCCAGCTTCCGCCTGTTCTCCTGCTCGTCACTGAGCCGCACGGACAGCTCCTCAATCTCATCCAGCAGCTTCTGCTTCTCCTGTAAGAATAAAGGTTGCCATGGACACACCTGTATGCCGCGGTCCCTCACAGCTCCCCCAGGCCCAGGTACTGTTTCTGGGGGCGGGAGGTGGGACCCACTCAGGAGCAGGGGCTGAACCCAAGTGCTCCCAGGTGTCCTCAGGGCGCACAGAGGCCCAGCTGAAGTCAGCCCCTCAAGGACAGCATCCTGGATCAAATCAGGGGTTAATCTAAGTGTAACTTTCCAGGCCCAAGTACCCTGAGAAGTCAGGCAGGGCCTCTTACCTTTTGGCAAAGGGAGGGCCAGGCCCCGCCTGTCCTGGCTCCCTCAGCCCAGGGGCCTCATGTCACCACCAACCGGGTGGCTCCCTCACCTTGGAGACCCTGTCTCAGGTCCCAGCGGCCTGCAGGTACCCCGGGAGGAGCACGGGAAGCCGGCGGGCAGCTCACCTCCTCCAGGCGCTCGATGTTGGCCTTCAGGCAGGGCGTGCAGGACCTCAGCTCACTGTTCTCCTCGTCCAGCTGCTGCAGCCTGGGCACAAGAACTAGGCTGGGACCCACGGAGCTGTCCCCGACCACCACACACGCCCACACAGGGGCCAGAGCTCCTCACAAGCCAGGAAGGCGTCCACACCTCAGGTGTGGGGAAGCCTCACGTTTACAGAAAAGCTGTCACCACTGAGCGAGTCCCTGGACCCTGAGCCCCTAGCGGCTTCTCGAGGCGTCTGCTAGTCCTCGTGGCGTCTGCTAGTCCTTGTGGCGTCCGTCACACTCACACCGGAAACACGGGCGACCAAGCCACGGCCTCAACCCCGGCGCCACTTCCCGTCGGGTCCCCGCAGCGCAATGCCATCACGGCTCCTGTGTCCCCTCGGGGCTGCAGCATCTCTGGGCTTCCCCGCTCTTCGTGACCTTGACATTCTGAGCAGGCCTGGCCCTGTGTGTGGTGGACGCCCCTCAGGCTGGGCTCATCTGGGGTCCTCCGGTGACTGGACAGGCTGTGGGTCTGGGAAGAGCCCCACAGAGTGGGGTGCCCTTCACATCCCACGTGACGTTGACCTGGACCACTGGGTGGTCTGTCGGCCAGGTGTCTCCTTGGTCAGGTTCTGCTTTTCCCGTCTGTCCTCTGTCTTCTGGTCACGGGCCCCATCCAGGCTCCAGGGACCCCCAAGGGGGCTTCTCTGCGTGTTGTTTGGGCTCCTCATTGGCTCAGCCTCAGGGGCTCTTGCTCTGCCCCAGCTCTGCCCACCCGGAGCCCATGATGCACTGCCTGGCTGTGCTCCAGTGCCTCCCAGCCTCTGCTGGTTTTTCTCTGGCCCAGCCACATGCCCACTCTTCTCCCAGGAGCCCTGGTTCCCTCATGCCCCTGAACCCCCAGGGCTGCAGGTCCAGGCACAAGGAGCTGCTGACTGAGGTACATAGGGCAGGCAGTGACCCAAGTGCTGTCTCGCTCTGAGGGCCTCTCAAGGCCCCATCCACCTTTGGCCCCAGCTGCTGCCTGTTCGACCAGCAGGATGGCCTGCCCTTAGCACCCACAGGCCAGTGCACAGGGCCCCACGGAGAGGCTCTCCCGAAGTCCACTGACCCCACTGTGCCGAGGTCCAGCAAGAAGGCTGTCCCTGGTGCTGGCGCAGCAGGTCTGCCCCCGGGAGGCCTCTGTCCAGGGAGACCCCAGCACATCTCTGCGTACAGCCCCTCCTGCTGCCCACCACTACGAAAATGTGTCCAAATGTTATCTTCCAGCCTTAAGAGCTGGACATAAACACATGCTTAAGGGCCTGGAGTCATGAATCGCTGCTGCCTGCTGAAGGCTGAAGGTGGGGCCATTCAGTCACAAAGATGGTGACTCTGCAGGAGGACGGCGGGAACCCTCGTCAGGGACCCCACAGCTGACCAGCAGCCTGTGGGCATTTAGGTTCTTTGCCAGTTTTGAGATGCATGTGTCCCCATGCGTGGACACCACAGACTAAGTTCCTGGTCCCCTCTTACGCCTTTGTGGGCATGTGTGTGGAGCCTGCTCCCCTTTCCTAACTGTTTAAGGCTCGTGCCTTCAGGGGAGCCCAGGGTAATGTTCTCAAGTTGCCTTAAAGAAAGATGGTGACTTTGATTTGGTTGCTGTAACGTCCTCATGAGAAAGATTAGAGGAGGTGATGTCCACGTGGTGTCTGTCTTTGATCCTGATAATCGTTTCCTTCACAGGGTTTTCTTCACGAAGGTTTTCCCACTGTTCCTACGGTCAACTTTGTTCCTAGGCGTCGTGCCCTGGGGTGAAGGGCTGTGCACTGACCGCGCAGCTGTCTCTCTTCCTCATCACTGTCCACCCGCCCCACTGGTCCTGTCTCCCCTCCCCAACCTGCCCACCCCTTCCCCACCCCACCTCCCCTCCCCCATCCTCCATCACCTCCTCCTGCCCCCTCCCATCCCCATCCCCATCTCCCCTCCCCCATCCTCCATCACCTCCTCCTGCCCCCTCCCCTCCCCATCCCCATCTCCCCTCCCCCATCCTCAATCGCCCCCTCCTGCCCCCTCCTCTCCCCATCCAATCTCCCCTCCCCCATCCTCCATCACCCCTCCCCCATCCCCACCTCCCCTCCCCCATCCTCCATCACCTCCTCCTGCCCCCTCCCCTCCCCCATCCCATCTCCCCTCCCCCATCCTCCATCGCCCCCTCCTGCCCCCTCCCCTCCCCCATCCCCACCTTCCCCACCCCCGCCACCTGGCCTGCAGGTTCTCAATCTCGATGCTCTTCTCCCGCTCCATCTTGCACAGGAGCTCCTTCTGCTTGCGGGTCTCCTCCAGAACCATCTCACAGGCTCTCAGCTCCTGCTCCTTGAGCTGCTCCTCCAGGGCATTGGCTCTGCGGGCAGAGGGCGAGAGACTGTCCTGAGACGCTGCGCCCAGATCTGGAGAGTGGCCCTGCCCAGAGGAGGGACAGGCAGGCCCGGAGGGTCCCCCACAGCCACAGCTCTCGTCAAGGGCGGTTCTGAAGCAGGAGATGTGTCCCCCAAAGGAGCCTCCACCCTACACTGAGGGTGCCTGGGCTTCAGACCCCGGCACAGTCCTGACAGCAGGGACAGTCCCCATTGTTCTCGGGGGCCCTCACCCCCACCCCGGCCTGCACCCACAGTAGCCGCCAGCTTGCTGGGTGTGATTGGGAGACCCTCTCGGGACAAGCCCACCATGTGCCTGGCCCCAGGCACCTCATCCTACTACTCCAGATTGGGGATGTGGTTTACAGACTGCCCCCCACAAGGTCAGATGCGAAGGCAGGTGTTGCAAGAGTGTGGTAGATGTGAAGACAGATGTTGCAAGAACTCAGGGACAGGTGGAATGTCTGCACAGAGACCCCAACCCTGGTACCTTCCCAGACCACCACGTCTACTTGCAGGAGACCTCCCAGAGATGGGCTCCCGGGGACGGCTGGGCTGGCGTACCCCCAGCTGCCCTGCACACGGGGCTTCTCGTCTGCCTTTTGGTGCCTGCGCCTGAGAGTGCACAATAGGCTGAAGACCACAAGACCACCGGAAAGCTCTCATATAAAACATCCAGAGCAAACAGGAAAAACGACCCAGAGGAGATACACATCTTGTGGGAGACGCTGCACCTGTCACCCTCAGAAGCTAGAGAAACTGCATCCACGAAACAGCAGCTGTCGCAGGAGCGACACACGACAGAGGCAGCCCTTAGCAATTAAAACTCCACCCAGCCGAATTCTGAATTCAAAAGAGGAACTGAAAGAAAAAAACTAAGAATCATCATTCAGCAAGAAAGAACGAGAAAGTCAGGGAACAGGAAAGGAAAGGAGAACGGTCCAGAAGGTCTAACAGCTGACTGACAGCAGCGCAAATGGACTACGGACCTTGGGAGAAAACGGGAGAAACTGCACAGAGTCGGGAACTATCCTCCTGAAGCTGAGGGAGCCCCTTTCCAGATTTAAGGGCTAGAACCTCCTGCCCCTGGCTCAGGAGCGGACACGAAGCCCTCCCAGCACCGGGGGAGGGAGCAGGACCCGCAGAGCTGTGAGCCAGCGGCGTCAGGGCCCTGCTCACAGACAGACAGACTGCAGCAGAGCAGGCTGCCCCGGGCCGGCTCCCAGGGGAGTCCCAGACTCAGCCACCGGCGGCGGCGGGGGGCGGGGGGCGGGGGGCGGTGCTGGGGGGCACAAAGCCTTTTTCAGACACATGAGGCCTTAGGGAGCCGGGCTCCTATGCCTTGAGCAGGGCCTCTGTTTAGAAACCAAGTGGGCCAAGACGTGGAATCTAGAGAATAAGAAACCAGATGTGGGGGACGCTGGTGTAACTTGTCACATGCAGGGAAAAAGGCCATGGGGGTCACAGGCTGGGAACCGCAAGCAGCCCCAGGAGCGCAGGCCGAGGGGACTCAAGCAAAACCAGGAGGAGCGGCCCAGCAGCTGGATACGGCAGGCCAGGGGCTGGCGGGCAAGGCAGGGCAGGGCGGGCTTTTCACCAGCCTGTGGGTGACTGATTAACGCCCATCAGGCTAGAAGGCCCGCCCGTCATCTGAGAACTGTCTGGCCGCCCTCCCACTCTCCCTGGCGGCCCCCAGCCAGGGCCCAGCACTGTCTCTGAACCCCGAGTCTCGGTCTCCTAGTCCAGGGGGTCTCAGACCTGATACAATCCTGCATCAGGACAGGTTCTTGGAATGGGGGCACACGCCAGACGCCCCCAGGTGGGAAGCCCAGCTAGGTGTTCCGAGGGCACAGTGTGGCCCCGGCTGCTCTTGAGGGGCCCTCTGTTGCCCCTTCCTTGGGGAGAGCCTTGCTCACCCCACCAGCACCCAGAGAGACAGCCCCCAGCAGTTGGATGGGGGGTGGCGCCTAGAGAACCTGAGTGGAGAACCACCAGGGGGCAGATCACACCCCGAAGGCTGCAAGAGATCTGCATCCTGTGCTCACCTGTGTCCCTGCCCTCAGCTGTGCACACCTGTGTGCTGTGCTCACCTGTGTCCCTGCCCTCACCTGTGCACACCTGTGTCCCTGCCCTCACCTGTGTACCCTGTGCTCACCTGTGTCCCTGCCCTCACCTGTGTGCCCTGTGCTCACCTGTGTCCCTGCCCTCACCTGTGTGCCCTGTGCTCACCTGTGTCCCTGCCCTCACCTATGTGCCCTGTGCTCACCTGTGTCCCTGCCCTCACCTGTGTGCTGTGCTCACCTGTGTCCCTGCCCTCAGCTGTGCTCACCTGTGTCCCTGCCCTCACCTGTGTCCCTGCCCTCACCTGTGTACTGTGCTCACCTGTGTCCCTGCCCTCACCTGTGTGCTGTGCTCACCTGTCCCTGCCCTCACCTATGTGCCCTGTGCTCACCTGTGTCCCTGCCCTCACCTATGTGCCCTGTGCTCACCTGTGTCCCTGCCCTCACCTGTGTGCTGTGCTCACCTGTGTCCCTGCCCTCAGCTGTGCTCACCTGTGTCCCTGCCCTCACCTGTGTACCCTGTGCTCACCTGTGTCCCTGCCCTCACCTGTGTGCTGTGCTCACCTGTGTCCCTGCCCTTAGCTGTGCACACCTGTGTGCTGTGCTCACCTGTGTCCCTGCCCTCACCTGTGTGCTCTGTGCTCACCTGTGTCCCTGCCCTTAGCTGTGCACACCTGTGTGCTGTGCTCACCTGTGTCCCTGCCCTCACCTGTGTCCTCTGTGCTCACCTGTGTCCCTGCCCTCACCTGTGTACCCTGTGCTTACCTGTGTCCCTGCCCTCATCTGTGTACCCTGTGGTCACCTGTGTCCCTGCCCTCACCTGTGTGCCCTGTGCTCACCTGTGTGCCCTGTGCTCACCTGTGTCCCTGCCTTCACCTGTGCTCATCTGTGCACCTGCCCTCACCTGTGTACCCTGTGCTCACCTGTGTCCCTGCCCTCAGCTGTGCTCACCTGTGTCCCTGCCCTCACCTGTGTACCCTGTGCTCACCTGTGTCCCTGCCCTCACCTGTGTGCCCTGTGCTCACCTGTGTCCCTGCCTTCACCTGTGCTCATCTGTGCACCTGCCCTCACCTGTGTCCCTGCCCTCACCTGTGCATACCTATGTGCTCTGTGCTCACCTGTGTACCCTGTGCTCACCTGTGTACCCTGTGCTCACCTGTGTCCCTGCCCTCACCTGTGTGCCCTGTGCTCACCTGTCTGCCCTGTGCTCACCTGTGTCCCTGCCTTCACCTGTGCTCATCTGTGCACCTGCCCTCACCTGTGTCCCTGTCCTCACCTGTGTGCCCTGTGCTCACCTGCGTCCCTGCCCTCACCTGTGCACCAGCTGGAGGTTCTCCTGCCGCAGCCGGCTGTGCTGCTCCCCGTTGGCAGCTGTGTCCTTTTCCAGTTCCGACACCCGCTTCTCCAGGAAGACGACCTGGGGAATGAGATGGTGGCTTGAGAACAAGGGGCTGGGAGAGTGCATGCCCCAAGCAGACGGTCCTGGAGGCCACACCCACCAAGCTGGAGAGCCATAAGCACCAGTGAGGGCGGGGTGCACACGGTGCCCTCAGGTCTCTAAGGGTGAGGCCTCAAGGGTGGGCAAGGCACTGCTCTGCAGGGGCACTGTGTGCACAGAAAGGCCCAGGGTTGGCTGTGCCCGCCTCAGGGAGCCAGGCACACTCAGCAGGTGGTGAGAGGTGTGATGACCAGACCACCAGACTGGAGAGCAGGGAAGGCTCGGAAGAGCTGAGATGCTCCAGAGGGCAGGTCCAGGAGGAGGGTGGACAGGGAGGAGGAGAGGAGGAGGGTGGACAGGGAGGTGGGGGGAGGAGGGTGGACAGGGAGGTGGGGGGAGGAGGGTGGAGGGGGAGGCAGGTGGACGGGGAGGAGGGTGGACGCGGAGGTGGGCGGATGGGGAGGCGGGGGGAGGAGGGTGGACAGGTAGGTGGGGAGGAGGCAGGGCTGTGCCGTCACCTGGCCCCTGCACGTCCCAGAGCCCTGAGCCTCGTGACCTCGGCCAGAGGGAGGCTGCCCCTCCCCTAGGAACCTCTCCTGAGCAGCAGATTCCACCCACAGCCTGGCTTGGGGCCCTGGCTCTGGGATCGCCACAGCCACACCCCAGCACCTCTCCATGAACAGGTGTCCCTTTCCTGTTCACCTGAGGCTGCCGACTCTGACAGTGCCCACCGGAGACCAGCAGGGCTGCTGGGGGTCTGCTCAGCCCCCACGGTGCCAGCCCCACCTCCCACCGTGCTCTGCACACCTTGCCCAACACACCCGCCAGCCCTGCCACCAGTCCACGGCCCACCTTGTCGGCGATGTCCTCGTCCACGCCCTCCATGGGACCCGGAGGAGAGTCCTGCAGGGC
Source organism: Capricornis sumatraensis (assembly GCF_032405125.1). NCBI lineage: Eukaryota > Metazoa > Chordata > Mammalia > Artiodactyla > Bovidae > Capricornis > Capricornis sumatraensis. Next base: position 41,895,788 of record NC_091071.1, read on the forward strand.
CTCCATGGTCAGGGCCCCCGACTGCTGCAGGTGCCTGTGGAGGAGAAACAACAGGCCCGTCCAGAGGTCCTGCAGCGGGGCGAGGAGAGCAGAGAAGGGGAGCGACCACGGAGCCGGGCCTGTGCACATGAGCAAGCCCGGGACCGTGCAGAGGCACAGCCTGGGGCTACGGGCAGGTCTCCACTGCAGGGCCTTCTGGCAGGACGCCACAGCCAAGCGCCGGGCAAGCAGAGGCCTCACAGGCCCGGGCTCCTCCTCTGCCAGCTCCTGGACCGGGTACTTTGTACTTGGGCAATAAAACAGGACGTCACCCCTCTCGGCAATATGAAATAATCTAACGTCCCCCGAGCTGGTGAAACGTGCTCAGGGTCGTCTGGGGGCACACCGGGCCTTCGGCGTCCTCTCCGTGCCTGACTTGCAGGCACACCACTGGGGGCAGCCACGGGGCCCAGGCGCAGGGCTCCAGAGGCCGAGCAGGCCCGCGGCTCTGATACACAAGAGAGGTTCAGCACAGTGTGACCCCGAGGAGGCCAGGCACCCCCACTGTGCTAGGGCACGGGCTCCCGCAGGCGGTCACACAGCTAAGAACACAGCATGGAGAGCCCGTTCAGTAAAACGCTGTTAGAAAGTGTGTGTTTCTAACGCACACTGATGAAGGACGAGCTTCCTTCATCAAACATATGAAGGAAGCTCTTATTTCCTTTTCAGTACTGACCAAGCTTCTACATTCTTTTCATCTTTTTCCAAAAGCATTCTCAGGGGAACAAAAAAGAAGCGCATCTTCATGCCCAGGGGCCTCGAGCCCGACGGTGCCCTGGGGGGCATATTGGCGCCATGCTGTGGATTTCACTGACCCCGCAGGGCCGGGAGGAAGGCAGCAGCTCCTACTGGATCACTCCATGTCCGCGCCCACAGCGGGACCTGGACACGATCTCCTGGCCCAGAGACCATCCCGAGGAGGGGCCACGCCTGGGCCAACACCTGACCCCGACCTCAGACTGGGGGCTGACTCTGGTTTGAAGGTGTGTGGCCGAGTGTGGAGCCATCTCAGTAAGGCCAAGGGTCCTCATGTGGGGGTGAGAGCTTCTTTATTTAAGCCCGTCCTCACTGAGGAGGCCCAGCACAAGAAGGGACCGGGTGCCCGATTCACCCAAAGGAGGCAGGTCAGGTGGAACCCTAGACACGACCAGACCCCAGAGCCGCCTGCACGCGGGGACCACAGCCAGGTAGAGAGAAGTGACAGCAGGCATGCTGAACTTCCTCAGGAGGCCAGGGGCAGTTATGGAGGCAGCAGACTAAAACTGCACGCATGTGTGTGTGTGCGCACGCACGGCAAACTACACACACCTGCAGGCCGGGCTTTCTCACACAAGGGCACTCATGTGGGAGGGCCAGTCCTCAGAGCAGCACCACAGGCCAGCCTCAGGGCCACGGCCCGGGGCCCAGGCGCCCGGGCCTGATGCAGGGCTGGGAGGACGGGACTCGGGCGGCACGTCCCACCCGCTGCAGGTGTTTGGGTGAAAGGCGGGGTGAGCACGGCGAGCCCTCAGCCCTCAGGGTCACAGGGAAAGGAAAACAAGCAATCCACAGCCTCAGGGACGGACGGGGGGAAAGCACATGGCACCGAAGATCAGACGTTCAGGGACCACACGCTGGAGGAGAGGCCCTCCAGCGCCTGAGGGGCCACAGAGAGGAGCGCAGTGGGGGGCCAGCCCCCAGCAAGCGCACGACTGGGGACCAGGGCCTCCCAACAGGCGGCACCTGACCTGTGACCTGCCTGAAGGCAGCCGCAAGCCAGCTGACAGAGGCGCACTGGCCCCAGCACACACTGGCCCGGGGGCCCGCCAGCTGTGAGCCAGAGGCCTCCAGCAGGAGGCAGCGCTCAGAGAGGGGCAGGTGGGAGCGCCAGGCAGAGGCCACCAGCAGGCGCTCCGGGGGCGGGGAGCAGGGGACACCACAGACCGACATCCCAGAGAGGCCAGCAGTCGGCCTTCCACTCCGCCAGCCTAATTAACCTGGAAAGGGGTGCAAAGACTCCCCAAAGATGCCTGAGCGTCAGGGAAGGGGAGCGCTCCTAGGAGCTCCCAGAAGGGAGACATGGTCACCAAGAGACCCAGAGAGCACTGTGCCAGACCCTCCGCAGCAGCGCTGGGGCTAGCGCCTCAAGAGCAGCGCCTTCCAAGCCGCGAAAGGGAAGCCACTTCTGATGTGGAGTCTGCACGAAGCCAGACCACAGGGGCGAGGCACCCGGCAAGGGCGCAACCGTCTATTTTCTGGGCACCCCCTTCTCAAGAAGCTACAGGAAGATGTGCCGGACAGAAAACAGAGATTAAAAAGGGAAGAAGGGCCCGGAGGCGAGACAAGCTGACACCCCAGAGAGACACGCAGCCTGCATGGTGCGGGCGCGCAGGGCCAGGGCTCCAGGGCCGTCCAGGCAGGAGACAACACGAACAAAGAAACGTCAAGGCAATCAGTGTCTCCAGGAGAAGCAACACGCTTCTCGGAAAGGACATCCAGTGACCACGTCGCACACTTCCCTGTGGAGAAGGCTGGCCCCAGACACGCCTGGCGGAGGGGGAGCGTCCACACGTCCCCAGCCCTCAGTGTGGCTCCGAGACCGAAGAGCAAGGGACAGTCCTGATGCGCGATGTTCCCAAACTCGTCCACCTCGCCGGGGGGAGACGGCGTGGCAGGAGGGGTGCAGCCTTGAAGGAGGCGGACCCAGACACAGGCTGCAGCTTTGGGGGCCCCCCGACCCTGCCCAGCCCTCAGGTGGGAAAGACTCGACCCAACTGGAGGGAGGCGAGGGCTCCCACCAGGGACCCCCTGCCACACACCCAGGTCCCCATCCACCGCTGGAGCGAGTCCTTTTACAGCCCACCCTTCAAGTCATTTTCAACCCCAAACCATGAGAAGTGACTTTCAAAAGTTTTCTTGGAAAAGCGCAGTGAGCAGGCATACGTTCCAGAAGGGCTCCTACCTTGCCACCTTCTTGCTGGACAGCCGCTTCGTTGGACTGCAGAATGAAAACAGGAAAGTGGAGTCAGGGGACAGACAGGGAGGACGAGAGGAAGCAGGAAGTGCTGGCGAGGCAGACGGGGTGGGGGCACGTCACAGGCATGCACACCCGCGCCCCCGGCCGCGCCATGCAGGAAAGGCTGGCTCCCAGCTCAGCAGAAACTCAGGGACACAGGGACAACTTCAGGGCCCGGCGAGGGCCCCGTGCGTCACGTGGTCCTAGCTGGCGCAAAAGTCTAAGACGGAGTCACCGCTGGACCATTAGGGCGGGACCCAGAGGGGCCACGCAGGGTCCGAGCCATCAGCCGGGAGCACGTCCCGGTGCTGCAGGGCCGCGCTGCGCTCCCGAGGCCCGGCTGCAGAGGCCCACGTGCACATGAGGTTCAGCCGTGGGCTTCGCTCCAGTGCAGGCACTGCACACCCTCGGCCCTGGCCGCCTGGAAACCCACACAGCGTTCCTGCACCATCCGTGGCAGGCATGCCGGCTCCAGGGCGCTTGCCTCATGGGACTGTCCGCGGTGGCGGAAGGGCCAGCTGACCGCACCTCTTGCCTCTGGTGTTCCTGGGTTCCACTTCCCAGTTTACCTGCTAAACCATCGCTGGGCTCTGAGGAGGCACCAGCCACCTCTCAGAGAACAGCGAGGTCTGAGAAGAGACGTGCCCCCGGCCCAGGCCTGTGACGCTGCAGAAGCACAGGGACCCAAGGTGGGGCCTGCTTCCTGGGGCCCATCTGCATGAGCCGCACTGCAGTGGACTCAGGCCCTGGTGGCCGCCCCCTGGCAGCTCCGTGGTGGAGTTGCTCTGGCGAGAGCCCCACACCCGCCAGCAACAGCATTCCTCCAGGAGGAGATGTCCAGTGAGTCTGGAAGGCATGGCCCCGGGCCGGGTGGCTCTCCTCCCTGCCAACCCCTGGCCCCATGAGAACTCTTTATCATACTTCCCATTCAGCTTACTAAGTGGTCCCCTCTCCTGACTGAAGAAGTGTCAGCTCAGGACAGACCACTGTCCAGCCGACTCCTCCCCTCGGGCCCACAGCACCTACACCTCTGGATAAAGCCGACTCCCCAATGTCACGCAATGAACTATTTCACAGAGGCGCCAGGAACATGGCAAGTACATGGCAAGTGTGTTCTGAGGGTCCGGAGGTAGAAATCACGCCTGATATCAAACCTGTTGGACACTGGACCGAGTCACCTTTCACAACCACCAGATCCGCTCACCCTGAGACAGTTCCATGGATGCCGAGGGAAGCCTCTCCTGGAGCAGGTATGAGGGGAAGTTCCCACCTGACAACTGTGTCCTGATCGTAACAAAGGCTTTGATGGCATGGTAACCCTCTTATCAGTGCCTTTCTTAGGGGACAGGTGGCAAAATGGATGTGAGACCCCCCCCTAGATTTGCTGGCTGGATGTAGCCATGCCCCACTCTAGTCTTTGCCCCACAAAGCCTCGGAGAAGTGACTGTGGCTGCCCTGTGGCAGGCCCTCAACGTGGAAAAGACCACCTCCGTGTCAAGAGACTTCAAGAGCAAGAGAACTAAGATGCACATATGTCCTCAAGTTCACTCTCAAACACAGAGACGGCAGGGCCCCGCTCGGGAAGTACAAATGACCTCCCCAGCCGGGCGGGCGGCCTGCCCAAGGCGTGCATGGAGCACTGGGCTGAACACGAGGGGTAGAGGGGGCGGGCAGGTCTCTGAGCCCCCTTGTCCCCTGAAGCCCCTCACTGGGCACCTCCAGTTCCTCCTCAGTGCTGCCGGGGCCCAGCCTCCCTGTGAAGCTGCCCACCAGCCCTGTCCCTCACTTGACTGGGCGCTGGCTAGACCCGGCTGAGTGGGGCAGGAGGATGCGCATGACGGGCTATTCTCAAGGGCCCACCAGGCCGGCTGAGGGGCTGATGGCAGGTCCAGGGGACATGGACACGTGGCACCATCAGGATGGTTCACATTCTACACGACTCCCGCAGGTCAAGGCCCCTCCTCCAGGAAGTCCCCTGGAGGTCCACAGCATAACAGCACTGGATGGTCCCGCACCTCCTCTGCGGGACGGGACTGTGGGGTGTGTGGCATGAGGGCTCATCGCTCCATGCAACAAGCTAGAGTGCCAACCTAACGGACATGTTGACGCACGCCAACTGCCCAAGCTGTTTCCTGCAACTGGAGGCTATGAGGAGCCAGGGGCCGCCCCTGGGACTCGGACTTGGGGGTGGGCGGCGTTAGGCGGAGAGGGGAGCGGATGAGGAGGGGGACGGGCGAGGAGCAGCACATGCACATGGGCGGCAGAGAGCCGACCCTGAGAGCCGCTCCTGTTTGCACCCAGACCTAGGTCCCTTCAGGTTTCCAGATGCTGCTGTGCCTCCACTGAAAACGTCTTTTGGTGAAATGCAAAGAGCACGTCCTCCTAAGAGCAGGCTCTCCTACATGCGCTGCGGTCCCCAGGGAGGGCAGGGCGGGGGACGGGGCGGTGGCATGCACACGGGGCAGCAGGCCGGGCAAGAACATGCAGGGCCGGGCGGAGGCGAGGCCGCAGCCCGCAGGCCCGCTTGAGGGAGCCCCTGGCACTCGGGTGGCACCTGGGAAGGGCGGCGGGCACTGCGGGCCGGCGGGCTCTCCTGCACCCGGGACAGACGGCAGGCCAGGCACCGTGGGTTACCTATTATTCTCGAGGTCGTTCAGGCGAGCAGAGAGGTCCTCCAGGCGGTTGATCTGCCTGTGGCACTGGCTGCAGTAAAACTCAAAGGCCTCGTCAGTGAGGATGCTGTGCAGCTTGGTGCTGAGTGGGTCGGCGCTGGAGGGGCGAGAGGTGTGTCTTCAGGAGGGACCAGGCCGGGGCTGGGCAGGGTGCCAGCAGGAGGCCTCTGCTCATGGCACAGAGGCCCTTGCCCCACCTCTGGGACCGCAACGCCCCGTGTGGCGGCCAGAGTGCTTCCCGGTCAGAAGGCGCACAGGACGCGGGTGAGCCTGGCAGCTTCGCCAAGAAGCCAGCGTCGTGACACCCGCGACCCCCACCTGAAACATGTCCGTGTGAGTGCGGAGCACACAGCCGGCGCCTCACTTCCCGCCCTGTGGCCACAGCAGTGACTGTCTAGGGAGCGCCACAGCCGGGGCTGCGAGGAGGATGTCCCATAAAAACTCAGAATCGTTACTGCCCCAGGAACTAAGCACAGGGGCCTTCAGGGCAGCGGGAAGTGCGGCCACGGCTTGCGGCCACGAGGAGGACCCCAGGAAAGTGAAAGGGAGACATCAACTGAAGCACAGATGGCACCCCGTAGACGAAGCCGAGGACGCGGGCGGGCATGGAACCAGTGGAGGCATGTGCGTGGGGGGCCTCGGCCGGGCCCTCGGGCCACGCCAGCAAAGCGCACCCCTCTTGGCACGCCCAAGTCCACAACCTCCACTGTGGGCACGGGCGGAGAACCCCCAGAACCAGGAGCAGGGGGACAGGGGGCTGACAGGGGCGGGCACAGGGGTGGGTGCTTCCTCCAGGGCCTCCTGACGCCCGGAGAGGAAGCAGAGCTGGGAGGAGCCCACCCATGAGCCCAGGGCTGGCCTGCCAGATGCCACAGCTCAGTGTATTCAAGGCCAAACCTCGCCGTTTGGGGATGCCAGGTCATTATAGGAAATGAATCCCAACAGCAGTCTGTGATGCAAACACCTCTCTCAGAGGCTGGTCAAAGGACACAAGCATCCAGCTGCAAGAGAAGCACAGTCTGAAGACACGTGGGAAAACACGGAGAAACAGAAAACTCCGAGACAAGGACAGCCTCGGAGCTACTGCAGCCTCATCTGCGGCCGGTCGCGGCAAAAGGAGTCACTGGAAGTTTCTGTTTCCAGTGCAAGTAGAAGTGACATTTACACTATACTGTAGTCTGAAGTATCACATCTAAAAAAAAAATTGCAGGGACTTCCTGGACGCCCAGCTCCCTCTGCAGGGGCACAGGTTCAATCCCTGGTCAGGGAACTAAGATTCCAAATGCCGTGTGGTGCAGCCAGAAAAATGTACAATGTGCATGCCTTAACTGAAAAACACTTTATTGCTAAAAAATGCTCACCATCACCTGAGCCTTTAGGGAGATGCAATCGGTTCACAACAGTCACATCGCAGGTTGCCGATCCCAGACTCCCACCCTGATCATAATCATACCAAAGGTTTGGAATGCTGAGAATTTCCAAAATGTGACACAGAGATCGATGTAAGCACTGCCCTTGGGAAAGTGCGGGAGGGTTTCCACAGGTCTTCAGGGTGTACAGAACACGAAGGGGCGTGTAGGGCGAGGCCCATCAGCACAGCCAGACTCGGAGAGCTGAGCAGGACGCCAGCGCTCACTCACACAGGACAGGCCACACACACCACACATGTCACACACGCAACACACGTGACACACACACAACACGTGATATACGCAACACGTGCAACACACACAACACGTGTGACACACACAACACGTGCAATACACCAACAACATGCGCGACACAGAGAACACAGGCAACACACACAGAACAGGCCACACATACACCACATGTCACACACATAGAACACAGGCAACACACACAAGACACCACACACACCACACACATACCACACACGTCACACACAATATATGTGACACAACAGGCCCCCCACACACAGAACACATCACACACACAACACACGCAACACACAGAGAACACGTGCAACAGACACAGGACAGACCACACACCACACGCACAGAACACACATGACACACACAGAACAACCCACACACCAAACACATCACACACACAACACACATGACACAGAGAACAGTCCACACACATCACACACAGAGAACACACGTGACACACAGAGAACAGGCCACACACACCACACACGACACACACAGAACACACGTGACACACACAGAACAGGCCACACACACCACACACGACACACACAGAACACACGTGACACACAGAACAGGCCACACACACCACACACGACACACAGAGAACACACGTGACACACAGAGAACAGTCCATACACACCACACACATCACACACAGAGAACACATGTCACACACACACAACAGGCCACACACACACAGCACACAATACACATGACACACACAGAACAGGACACACACACCAGCCACATCACACACAGAGAACACACATCACACACGCGACACACACAGAACAGGCCACACACATGAACACCACACATCACACACAACATGCAACACACACCACACGCAACACACACAGAACACACATAACACACAGAGAACATGCCACACACAGAGAGAACACATCACACACAGAGAATACACATCACACACCCAGAACAGGCCACACTCACACCACCCACCGTGTCCCCTGCAGCCGTGGTCCCCACCACAGAGGGTCTCCGGGGACAGCTCCTCCTCACTGCTCTCGCCATAGTCCTCATCACACACACCACCCACATCACACACACCAGCCACACACACTCACACAGAGAACACATGTGACACACACAGAACAGGCAACACACATACCACCCACACATCATACACAGTAGCACACACACACTCTCTCACACACACAGAACACACATCACACACTCACAGCCTCCATCAAGCTCACTGCAAATCACAACTCAATTCACAAGCAGCGCTGAGAAACGTGCATAGCCAAGTGTCCCATCTGTATGCCTGGGGCTTGGCCGAGGCCTCTCAAACGAGGAGAGACTGGACCACGACGGGACGAGAGGAGCTGCAGCCGGCGGTCACCCCAACGGGAACCCTGACCTCAGTGGCACTGCTCTGCTACATCACAGGGAACGAGACCAGCCTGCGAACAGGAGCCTTTACCTGGGGGTAAGGAAGGCGGGGTCCCTGCAGCCGTGGTCCCCACTGCAGAGGGTCTCCGGGGACAGCTCCGCCTCACTGCCCTCGCCATAGTCCTCGAAGTGTTCCTCGCCACCTATAACCGTGACCACAGACTGGCCCTGCAGGTGGGACCTGCGGAGGCAAAGGAGAGTCAGCTGCCGCCTCGGGACCGAGCACCCCAGAGCTGTGGATGTGACCCGAGCCTCTGTTCGGAGCCCACGGCGACCACACGTGTGAGCACCTATTCCTCCAGTCACGCTGGGAAAGGTAAACAGGTGAGGCTGACTTTGCCCACGGATTCCGCCTGGCCCAACCGACCCAGCACCACCACGTCTATAACCAAAGCTTCATGGTCTGTGTCCTCCAAGATGCCCTGGAGTCTAGGGGTCACTGCACCCTGGCTCTTGGCAGATGCTCCTGGCCAGGGCCGGACCCCCTCCTCACCACAGCCCCCCCACCCCAGGACCCGTGAGCAGGCACTGGAGCTGCCCCTTGGGGGGGCCCAGGGGTCACGGAGGCCGTTGGTCCTCTGCCCAGACCCACAGCTGTGCACACGCAGCTCGGGCTCCACCGTGACCCAGCCCGGGGGCTCAGGATCTCAGCCATCTCTGAAGAGCACCCTTAGTCTGCCTGCCACCCACCAGCCACTGAAGCCAAGAAGGGATTCCTCCCGACAGCCACCCGATCACACAGAGCTGCTTTCTGTTTCTCCAGACAAGCTGCTTGTGTGTGCACGCGCCCAGACCCGGGACAGGAAGCCGCCCGCATGGTGAGAGGGACCCTGCACAGCCTCCGCGGGTCGGACCCGAGTGCTTGGGGCAGCGAGCGGCCAGGCGCGTGTCCCCACGTCAGAGGGGACGTGCACCTTGTGCTGGGGGCCTGGGGCAGGCCGTGGGCGCGGCACGCACCATGACGACAGAAGACAGGTGACCTCAGCTCAGATCGGCATCCTGTCGCCAATTCAGGTGTGTCTCACACTGAGGCTCACACGATGTCAGCGCATCCTGACAGCAAGTCACTGCTTAGGCAGCACAACAGCCCAAGGCTGGACACTTCCAGAGAAAGTCAAAGACATAATGGTTTCCTGAGTTTGGCACTTCTCCAGCTTTGATTACTTGACCCAAATGGAATTAAACGAACTTACCTGATTACCTTAAAAACACTGGTTAGGAAGCTGCGCTAAGGCAGTGCCCCAGCTCTGCGTGCTGCATCCTAACCCCCTCTCCCCAGCCCCTGGGGAGTCGTGCAGGCTCCGGCCTCACACACAGGGCTCGGCCCGCGGCCCCCACAGCTGTCCCTCTGGCCCCAGCAGAGCCGAGAGCCCACGGTGCACACATGACCACCCGCCACCAGATGGCCACCCCCACCACGGCAAGCCAAGGAAGAGTCCAGTAAATGCACCAATAAACTGTGTTCGAAGATCGGAAACCCATACTTCAGGATGCTGGTTCTGTCAAATAACCTGCGGACCCAGCACACGCCTGCCCAGCCCAGCAGGTGCCCTCCTCAGAGACTGACAAGTCGAGTCTGGGATCCACATGGATGCGCCAAAGCCAAAGCAACTGGAGAGGGGGCTGGAAGCGCACACGCCGGGACCACGCAGTGCTGACCCGCGCAGGGCACACACAGCCGAGCGGGTCGGCCAGCACAGCACACTCACTCAGCCACCTCGGGGGCCAGAGAGCAAAGAGGAAGCTTCAAACAGAGCCTGAGCCAATGGACGCCCTGATGCCTCTGTCTCCCGAGGAGGGGAGATGTGACCCCTGCCTCACAGCACACACAGGAGATGCAGAGCTGAGAACAGTGGCAAAACAATAAAGCTTTCAAACAAAAGTGCAAGTATCACTGCAGTGATGTGGAGTGAGCAGAGACTGAAACAGCACAGGCAGCCAACCACAGACACGCCAGGCGCCTCGGAGAATGAGAAGCTACCCCAAGCGAGTGGCGGGGGGGACATGCTTGCAGCACACCTGAGATAGAGGGGACCCCTGAGACATAGCAAGGGCTCCAACCGCTGAGGCCAGAGGACCTGGGAGGCCAGGTCTACCCAGAACTGAGGAGCAGCACCCGCTCACTGTCCCATTTCTCGCGGACCAGCTTGCAGAGCCCAGCTGTCAACAAAGGGGCACCAGCCTGCAGGGGAGAGGGTCTCCATGGGGCAGCGTGCCAGCAAGGCGCTGCCCGTCAGGCTCCTGGGAGACCCAGGTGAGGACCGCTCGCTCTGCGCCAGGACAGGACAGGGAGAAGCAGATGATGCCAGGAGCTGCCAGGATGGAGCAGCCAGAGCCTGCGGGCAGCCGGCTGGCAGGGAGCCACCCAACGCTGCCCGAGACCATCCGACCCACAGTAACCCCTACAGCCGAGCCCGAGCCCCAGGCACACACCAATCTGCGAGGACAAAGCCTGCACAGAAAGACATCACACTTACGTGAAGCAGCTTCATCCAGGAAACCTAAACTGCAAGCTGCCCCGGAGCCCAGGGCCCACTGACAGGAAACGAAGGAGCCGCACACATTCCCGTGGTGCGGCTGACAACAAGGACAACCCTCCGGTGCCTCTGGGCCAGGTGAGGGCACGACCCGAAGAGTGAGTCTCTCGCTGCGTCACGAGAGCCAAGACCGTGATGACAAAGCCCTGAGCACCAGTCGAATCCTCCCCACGACGGCGCATGAGCACCTGACGGGCGGCCTCGCGGCCTCTCCCAGGGGGCCTCCGCAGGCTCGGGCCCCGCCGACCCCTGCCGGCCGGGCGAGTGGGAACGCACCTGCCGGGCAGCAGCAGCAGGGCACCGTGCCCGGGCTCCTCCGCGGCGTCCAGGCACTCAGGCGGCACCAGCGTGCCCGTGTCCTCATCCGTGAAGGTCTCACATTCGCTGTAGGTGCTCTCGGAGCCCATGTACGCACTGTCCGTCACCTCGTTGGCCTAGGAGAGATGCCCAGAGTCAGTCCCGGCAGCAAAAGGGGCCCGCGGCGGGGAGCGCCCATGAGGAAGTGCTCCTGCACTTCCAAGCAGAAACAGGGGCTCACGGCAGACTTCAGTGTGTTTTAAAGTTAGCTGTGTATGTAAACATGCTTCAAGCAGACACAAGTGCCCCAGTGTCCCAGGGTACACACCGGGAGAGCCGGACCTCTGTGGGCCCCGGCACTGGAATGACACACCCCGTGAACTGACGTCCAACAGTCTAAGGACACGCCTTTTTCAATTTAAAAGTCCCCACCAATGACTACTACCTCCGTGCAGACTACTGCTCTGAAATTCAATTACGTGGTCTAACCTCAAAATTGGAATTCATCAACTGTTGGATCAATTACATTCGCTAGTTCAGGGCTATTTCCCACTAAACACGCCTGTGTTTTCACTCTTGTGGACCCAGCACCAAGTAACTGTCTGCAGACGGTCCAAGTGAACCTGCAGCCATACACAGGTTGCCTTCACTTTGCAGCCTCAGCCTTAATCAAGGGGCAACCGGTTAGCAAAGCAGCCAAGCTTTCACGCTGGTTAACGATGGACAAATGAGTGAGATTTCAGAGAAAAGGCTGGAGAGGCTGCACTTTGACCTTGGGCTCTGCCAAGAGATTTGGGGGGGCAGAGGGCCCCGCACGGATGCCCCCACACCCGTGCCCAGTGGAGACCAGGTCCGACCCCATCTGCCGTCCACCAGTCGTGTGACCCGTCCACCAGCCGTGTAGCTGGTGAGCGTCCAAGGGGCGCCACATCGAGGGGAGAACGGACGCTGGACGCGGCTTTCCCGAGGTTGCCACCTCTCAGAACGTGGCCGCCACACGGGCAGGTGCGGGACAGCCTGAAAGGGGGCCCACATGCCAGCTGGTCCGGGGCAGCGTGAGACGGGGAAGGCCCGAGGTCCCCACTGCAGGCCTTCCTCGACGCTCCTGTTCCCATACTTCTCCAAGTCCCCGGCGACTATGTAATCCACAGAGTGCTCACTTCAAAACCGAAACCAGGGACTCCCTTCAAGAGGCCCCCACGGTGCTTCTCATGACCACTGAGTGACTGGCTCCAAGCTGAGCCTGCAGGCAGGCACTGTGGTGTCGAGGCTGGACCCACCGCCCGGGTCCTAGGGACAGCTGCCTGGGGCCCTCCTCACCCCCCACTCGCCCTCGACAAGAAGCAGGTGGGCCCACACACCTGAGACACAGGCTTCCCGCAGGGACAGAGCGTGACTCAAGGCCGCACCCCAGCAGAGGCTCCTCTGGGCAGCAGGGCCCCGGTCCTCACGGGCAGCTGGGTGCGCAGAAGCGGGGTGGGCCTGATGTGCAGGTCTGACCTCCCCTGAGGTCATGGCTGCAGCCTGAGTGAGCCTTCCTGCTGGGGCTCGGCAGGACAGCTCAGGATGGAAGTCACCCCCCTCCCCTGCCAGCGCAGGAAGACCAGGCAAGCGCTAATCCCAGCTGCCAGACAGAGAGGAGCACTCGCCCACCTTCCACGCTCCTTCCCACAGCAGGACAGGCCCCCAGGGCCCAGAGCGGCCCAGGAGGCCCTGGGGCTCCCGGAGGACCCCAGGCAAAGTCTGAGTTGGGCTGAGAGGGCCAGGAGGACAGGGCAGCTGGTCTCCCCGAGTCAGGCTGCCCTGAATAAGCGTCACAAGCCGGATGTTTTCCAGGGAGGGCTGGTGAAGCTGCCCTTAGAAGGCAGAAGCTGTGTGGGGCGGCCCTGCAGGAGCACAGAGGGGATCTGAGCCCTGCTCCCGCAGCCCTGGTGCCACCAGACGGGCCTCAGGATGAGTTCAAGGAAATCCCAGTGCGCCTGAGAACGCTTGGCTGTTTCCTCACCAGGTAACAAAATGTGGTGGGCAGGGAGCTTGCACGCACCGCCCCCAGCAAGGAGCTCGGGGCGGCCAGGCCTGCCCGAGGCCCTGCCGTCTGGCCACGGTCCCTCTGAGGAGAATCAGCGGCTGGGCCGATCGTGGCCGGGGCCCTGCCTTCTCTTACCCTCAGACACCCGCCCGGCTGGCCGGCTCCACACAGCAGCTCCAGGAAGGGCGTGTGTGCAGACGGCCTTCCCATGGAACTGCGTGCCGGCACTCCGTCCAGCTGGCCGGCAGCTCCAGCAGCCTCCTACTGGCCGGGCGTGCGGAGGTTCTGTCTGTCCACCTGAAGGTCCATCACAGCCTCAGCAGTTGTTTAACCCGCTCCCAGACAGGCTCCATTAAACCTGCTCCGCTGGCTGGCAAGGGGGCAAAGTTCAGGAAACGCTTGCTGAGCTTTTAACAAACATTTCTCAAAACAGAGAGGCTTTTGTTCTTGCTCTTCTAGCCCTTCTGATAAGAGTTTGCACAAAAAGCCTATTTCCCCGTCTTCTTATAAGGCTGGGAGTGGGAGGAGGATGGAGCCGGAGAAGGCACAGCAGAGCCCACTCCTATGCTCCCATTCTCAACGCCAGTCCAGACAGGGGCCCAGCCCCTCCTGCGGCCCCTCCTGCAGGCGGGGTCCTCCACCACTGCCAGCTGCTCAAATTCACACCCAGAGCCGCCTTCTCCGTCACAGAACTTCAGCGACAACCTGCACTCACCCCCCACCCCTTCTTAGAAACTCCACATCAGAAACTTTCTTCTGGGGAATTCTCTGGGGGCACTTTCACTGTCAAGGACGAAGTTTCAAATCCTGCTTGGGGAACTATTAATAAGATCCCGCAAGCCACATGGTAAGGCAAAAAACAAAAACAAAGAAACACCTTTCTCCTGGGAGCTCTGCTACAAGCTGGGGCCACAGGGGCGCTTGGGGAAACGCTGGGAGCCACGGACCCCCGTCACTGGCAGGAAAGGCCCCGGGAGGAGCCCTCGATGTTACACACAGGGCACCCCTGACCAGCACTGCTGGACCCCACCAGAAAATCAACAAAAGGCAGGGCGTCTCCAAATGTGGTACTGGATGTAATACACATCATCTTCACTCATATTCTTACAGGATTTATTAGGCTTACACGATTCAAAAGTTTAGGGGAAAAAAAACCCCCAGTTCTCTACAAGTCTCTGCTGCTGCTACTGCTGCTAAGTCGCTTCAGTCGTGTCCGACTCGGTACGATCCCACAGACGGCAGCCCATTAGGCTCCCCCGACCCTGGGATTCTCCAGGCAAGGACACTGGAGTGGGTTGCCATTTCCTTCTCCAATGCATGAAAGTGAAAAGTGAAAGCGAAGTCGATCAGTTGTGTCTGACTCTGTGCGACCCCATGGACTGCAGCCCACCAGGCTCCTCCGTCCATGGGATTTTCCAGGCAAGAGTACTGGAGTGGGTTGCCATTGCCTTCTCCACTACAAGTCTCTATATAGCACCTAATTCCACTCCTCTGAAAACCACATCTAAAACCTTAAAAAGCAAAAAACACATGGAGGAACCTTTAAGGCCCGAAGCTGTAGATTCAATCAAGTCTATGAAATCATGAAAGAGCAAAACTATGGAGACAGTCAGTACAAGTTCAGAGGTCTGGGTGCTGGTGGGAGGAAGGGGCGAACCTGGGGGGCAGAGAAGATTCTTAGAGCAGTAAAACTACAACTATCAACACCTACAGATCCTGCACTGCCAACATGGAGCCCGGATGGAACCCTGTGCTTCGCCGGTAACAATGTATCCATACGGGCTCCCTTCACAACAAGTGGGAGATGTTCATGGCAGGGACACTGTGTGTGTGTGGAGGGGGAGGGGGTGGAGGGGGGTGAACTGGGAACTCCCTGTACCATCTGCTTCGTCTTCTGTAAACCTAAAACTGCTAGGAAAAAAAACAAAAGCGTATTATTTCTTTTGAAACAATAACAAAAACTTAAAATAATTCCTCCTTGTTGAAAACAAATTATGATGTAAACACCTGAGCAGCAGTCCTGTTGCATTTTGTCAGGTTCCCCCCCACCTTCTGAAGGTGACACGCCCAAGGCGGGGCTGGCATGCCCAGAGTCAAAGCATCACCACAGAGGGAGGGCCGCAAGGGGTCCACCCTGCAGAGAAAAGGGGGCCGGGAGCCGGACAACTCTCCAAGCCTGCTCCATCAAGCTCCGGGAGGCAGCCCCAGTGTTGACGCCTCTCACAATCTGGATCACAGAAGTCACTCTAGTTCCCTGGGGGCATCCTATTTCCATAAACCAAAGGCTTGGAGCAACAGGAATGTATTCTCCCGTAGATCTGGAGGCAGAAGTTGGAAGCGAAGTTGTCAGCAGGGCTGAATTCCTCCTGTGGCTCCTGTGGAGGCCAGGTTCCTCCAGCTCTGCCCCGTCTTCATACCGCCTTCTTCCAGTGTGCCCTCTCCCTTTCTCTTCCAAAGACCCTGGTCACTGGAGTCACGGCCCACCCTACCCAGCATAATGAGCTCTGCAAAGATCTCGTCTCCAAATAAGGTCACTTTCACGGCTTCTGGAGGACTTTTGGGGGCCACGATTCAACCCATGATGCCCATGTACAAATAAAATACAAAGAATCAGCAGAACACTCTTAACTGAGATACCGGAGAAGAACAGAATGGAAGACACTGATGGCAAAGCAGGCTCTGGGGTGTCAACGGGCAGGAGAGGTCAGCTGCTGGCCGCCCAGGTAAGCGAGGAGACCGGGGTTCCCTGGACGCTCAAAGACAAGCAGCCTCTCCCGGCCCGAGCTGCTGTGCTGGGAGGCTCCAGGTGTCGGTCTTCCAGAGCCTTCCCCGACTCGCCACCCCAGGGTCCAGGGCTGAGGGTGGGCTGGACAGCTGACATGTCCGGGCCTGCACACCCTCCCTGCCCAACCACGCCGCCCCTCACAGCAAGCACTCATGCCCACGGGCACCTGGTCCCCACGCAGGAGGGCTGGCCCGGCACCCCCAGTCACAGCCAGAACGAAGGCACCACTCGCTACTGAATGGGGACGCACGGTGGGCGGTTCCTGTCCTCAGGGGCTCAGGCCCGGCTGGGGCTCTGGGACAGAGCTGTGAGGGGTGAACAGCTGCGGGTGGCCCGGAGGCCCGGGCTGGCAGGAAATGAACCTGTGCCATTGAGGGCCAGTTTCTCAGAGCAGGGAAACAAGACGCCAAGACTCCATGGAGGGCAGGGGTCCTGTGGGCTGTCAGCACTCCGAGGGGTTCTCACTTGCCAAGCAGCCAACGCCCAGAGGGTCAGGGCATGGCCTCAGGCCCACCCTCTCCCCACACCCCGCCCCAGGCAACAGCAGGCTGAGGGGCTGCCACAGCTGTGTTTTTTAAAAAGGAAATTCCTCGGGAATTCCCTGGTGGTCCAGTGGTTAAGACTCCAGGCTTCTGATGCAGGGGGCATGGGTTCGACCCCTGGTACGGGAACAAAGGTTCCCACATGCCGTGTGACCAAAACAGAAAAAAACTGCAGATAGAGCCACAGGGGGGGCCCTCCCAGCCTCTGCCCCCACCGCCCCGGTGATAAAGCTGTCTGGGTCTCCTCTGTGGCTCCGCTCACACACCTCCTCACGGTGCACGTGTGCTCAGTTGCTCACTCGTGTCCGACTCTGTGACCCCGTAGACTATAGCCAGTCAGGCTCTCCCGCCCATGGGACTCTCCAGGCAAGAACACTGGAGGGGGTTGTCATTTCCTTCTCTAGGGGATCTTTCCGACCCAGGAGTCAAATCCAAGTCTCTACTAATTCAGTTCAGTTCAGTTCAGTCGCTCAGTCGTGTCTGACTCTTTGCGACCCCATGAATCACAGCACGCCAGGCCTCCCTGTCCATCACCAACTCCCAGAGTTCAACCAAACTCACGTCTATCAAGTCGGTCATGCCATCCAGCCATCTCATCCTCTGTCGTCCCCTTCTCCTCCTGCCCCCAATCCCTCCCAGCATCAAAGTCTTTTCCAATGAGTCAACTCTTCGCATGAGGTGGCCAAAGTACTGGAGCTTCAGCTTTAGCATCATTCCTTCCAAAGAAATCCCAGGGCTGATCTCCTTCAGAATGGACCGGTTGCATCTCCTTGCAGTCCAAGGGACTCTCAAGAGTCTTCTCCAACACCACAGTTCAAAAGCATCAATTCTTCAGCGCTCAGCCTTCTTCACAGTCCAACTCTCACATCCATACATGACCACAGGAAAAACCATACCCTTGACTAGACGGACCTTAGTCGGCAAAGTAATGTCTCTGCTTTTGAATATGCTATCTAGGTTGGTCATAACTTTTCTTCCAAGGAGTAAGCGTCTTTTAATTTCATGGCTGCAATCACCATCTGCAGTGATTCTGGAGCCCAAAAAATAAAAGTCTGACACTGTTTCCACTGTTTCTCCATCTATTTCCCATGAAGTGATGGGACTGGATGCCAGATACAGCGAATCCTGCATTAGCAGGTAGATTCTTTCCCACTGAGCCCTCTTGGGGGCAGGGGCTGAAGGCAGCAAGGGGTAAGTCAAGCATCCCCAGGCCCATTTTCTGGGTCTAGGGACATTTTTGATAAAACAAGGCCCTCACCACACATCCCGGTGGCCTGGCAGAAGGGCCCAGCAATGACACAGGAGAGCCTGCCCCTGCTGACCCCAGGCCCCAGAGGCCCTCCTGCCATCAGCCTCGGGTGCAAAGCACGGAGGGCAGACCCCTGCCGACCACCGGGCAGTCACAGTGCCCCCTGCCTGCCCTGCACGGCGCTCCCCAGGGACCAGCGAGTGACGCAGGGTTTAGGGTGCACGAGGAGGGGGCGTGTGTCCATCAGACTCCCTCTCGGCTCTCCCAGGAAAACCACTTGCCTCAAAGGTCACGAAGTCATCGAACTCCTCAGGGCAGGCAGGCAGCTCCTCGTCAGGGGCGGGTGTGACACCGCACAGCGGGCTGTCAGGATCTGCGGGAGAGAGGAGACGGTTCAGCGGCAGCCCCAGGCCCCTCCACGGTGTCACAGGGGCGGGCACACAGGGCGGGCACGGGTGGGGCCAGCGTGGCCGTGGGAGGTGTGGGCGGGCGGCTACAGGCAGTGCGGCCCCTGGAGCCTTGGCTTCGTGCCAGCTCTGGGGGGCCCAAATGGCAAGAGGGTCCTTCCTCACAGAGTTGCTGTGCTGTAAGAAGAAGGCGGAGGACACAGAGCTCTGCGGCGCTCTCCAGCTCGAGAAGGAACAGGTGCCAGGCTCCTTTTTCGTTAGTTCATTTATTTACTTATTTATTTTAGCTGCACCATGTGGCTTTGGGAGCTCAGGTCCCCAATCAGGGAGCGAACCTGGGCCCCCTACCCGCGGGAGCACCAGGGATGTCCCGGATGCCGCATTTTCAAGAACCTATCCGGCGAGGGTCGGGTCGGGAGATAACGTCTGTCCAGCGTGCCAGATTCGCACGGCTTTCATTTCCCCCCTTTTTTTACTTGATCGTCTACAACATGTTTTATTTTATAATGAGTCTCAAGAAAACTCCATCACATCACGCTGGGTTACAGTGATGTCAGCAGAGACCCCACTTCTCAGACAGGACCCCACAGCAGCAACCCTCCTGAAGGAAATGCCCTGCCCCCCGCCCCCAGCCTCTGAGCAGCCCGAGCCCGTTCCAAGGAGCAGGCATGATGCCCTTGTTTCTGCAGCCGCCCTGCAGAGACACTCCGACATCACGACAAACATCCACCTGGTCTTCTTCCCCGTCCTGGCACAGAGCCCCGAGAACCCGGGATTTCCTGAGTGGAGGGTGAGAGGAGCTTCCTTTGTGCATAACAAGCCCCTTCAACCTCACCTGGGTTCACACCAGTCAGGTGACTCTCAGAGGACGGGGGCTGGTTGCCAGGGGACCCTACACCCCACCCCTGACCTCTGACCTCCTGGGACAAGGAGGGAGTGGAGACAGGTAGTCTCCCAAGGTCAGGGGTTAACCAGTCCCACCCATGGAATGGAGCCTCCACTCACACCCCGGACGGAGAGGGTCAGGGAGTTTGGGCTGGGAGCACCCGCAGGAGTCAGGAGGGTGGCACGGCCCAGACGCCCCCACGTCAGGCCCTGCCCCATGGACCTGGTGCCCCGCTGCTCACAAATCAACAGGGACTGGGCAGCAAAGCACCTGCCGGGGCTCTAGCCGTTCTAGCAAGCATCAGGCCCAGGATGGCTGTAGGGACTCGGGCCTGCGGTCAGGCCAGGGGGAAGGCGGGGCCGCCGGCACCCGCAGGGGCCTGTGCTCACTCTGGGTGGTGGCTATTGGAGAGCTGCTCCTGAGGAAAACCCACATGCAGGGCGTCCAAGCTGTGAGCACAACACAGGTGCCAGCAGTAACTGTCTACACATGCCAGGCCCATGCTGAGTGTACCACATCAGCCGGATGCCCCAAGGCCAACTGCACCAGCCAGCCCCCAACGTGCACGCGCAAGGACGCTGGGACGTCAGCTCCAGCCTCCCGGGTCAGGGACGCTCTTCTCCAGCATCTGGACCTAAGTCATCAGCCCCCAGCCAGGCTCTGAGGTCCGCAGCCTGGGGTCGCGGGACCACCTGGGGAGGGGCCCTTGGCACAGAGCAGCAGCAGGACCACGGTGCTGCCCTGCTTCTGCAGAGCCCTCAGGCCGAGCGGAACAGTCACGCTCCCCTCGGTGGCCTGGCAGAGCCAAGCGTCTACAGGTCCAGTCACTGAGGCATCCCCGCCAACTCAAGGCCCAGCGCCCGCAGGGCTCCCATCAGAAGAACCGAGGCATGCCCGCTGCTGCTGCTTGTGGCGTCTTCCCAAGAGAGTCACCAGCTGCGGCGGCACCTCGGAGCGTGGCAGGCTGGACCCAGGCCCCGTGCTGGCCGGCCTCCAGCCCCGGGGCCCCGTGTGGAGGCCTGGTCTCCAGAGCAGGTGACCAGCGGCAGAACCACGGCGAGAGGGTTTCCATGGACCGGGGAGGGAGAGGATGGCTTCCCAGCGCAAAGCTGGCAAAGGCTAGGCTGACACTGCCTGTCTTCCCACTTTCAAACGTTAAGTCCTGCTTGCACTTTCGAAAACCAAACAGAGGACCTAAAGCTTTCAGAACAGGGCCAGTCATGAAGCCGCAGTGGGCGTGGACTCAGATCCCAGAGACAGGCGCTGACCCCGAGATGGAGGGGATATGAACGCAGTGGAGCTTCTACAAGCTGGATGGGAACTCAGTATGGTTCTTTATCAGTTTTCTCTATAGAACTAAGACAAGTCTCCATCAGAGCCTGGCGGGGGGACGAGCTGGAGCAGTGGCCCATTTGGAACACCCTCCTCAATCTCGTTCTATTCCTGAAACGAGGCCTATGGCGAGGACAGCAAACTCCTGTGCTTTTCTGCAAAACTGGGTCAGTACGCGGAGTCAGCACTCCGTGCCGCACACAGGCCACACGTCTGACAGACGCGCCCACAGCCGCGGCGGCCCCGGCAAGCGTGCCGGCAGGACAGCCTGGGGTGAACTCTGGCTGGACGCAGGCCGGGCGAGCACGCTCCCCGTCTCCCTGTGAGTTAACAATTTCAAAAGTGTCTCTGACCTGCTTTTATTCTATTTTTATTTTCACTCTCCATTCCCAACAAAAGCTAAATGATGATGTCAGATTACCAAAGAAACAAGGGAAAGCAGGGGGAGTTCCTTGGCGGCCCAATGGATTCTCCACAGTTCTACTGCTGGGACCCAAGTTCAACTCCTGGTCGGGGAACTGAGATCCCACAAGCCCCTCAGCCAAACAAAGGAAGAGTAGGGCCCACAGCCTGACCCGCCCAGCAGGTCCCCACAGGCAGGGAAGGCGTCCCCACCAGCGCGTCCCCTGGAGGCCTGGCCCCGGCCCGCTCTGGGAGCTGAGGCGCTGGCAGCTTCCACACCTCCTGAACAGCCGGGACCACTCTGACCGCTCCCGCCCGGTCACGGGTCTTCCAGGAGCACATTCAGACTCCTGAGGTCCAGGGTGGGGGCCTCCCAGGTCACAAGCCCCCAGGAATTCCTACAGCAGAACTTGCTCCCTTTCTTGTCACCCGTGGGCCATCAAAGCAGAGCAGCAGAATCGCGGACAGGGCTCAGAGAGAGCCACACAGAAGGCCCGGCACTGTCACTTGCTGGCCACTGTTCCGGGCTCCTCCCTGCCCACGCAGCGGAAGCCCCAGCTGGAAGCCGTGGAGACGCCAAGCTCCTCCCAGGCCCTTTGCCCCTTGGCCCAGGGAACCACGACGCATCACCCCTGTCGGTAAATCACAGGACGCGTCCCGCCCACAGGCGGGGCCAGTGCCCGGTAGTCAGTGGCTGCTCCTCGGTCACCCACAGTGGGCCCGAGGAGTGGACTGACCTGCCACCCGAGGCTGGGAGATGAACCGGGCCACAGGCCGAGAATGGCCAGCGGGTGCTCAGCACGGCCGTGCCCCTCGAGTCTCCCGAGCTCCGGGATGTCTACCCCGTGCCCACAGGGCAGCATGGCGCTGGTCTCCAGTCACCTGAGTGCCCAGCTCTTTGATCACTGCGACTGCACACACGGTGGCCCCGCGGGCTGAGCCCCTCCAGAAGCACGCTTCCCGTTCGTTTTCCTGGTGTCCCGGGCTTGACCGCATGCTCCCACTGCCTTCCCACCCCCAGACCCTCAGACAGAGCTGCAAAAGCTTCTCCCGTGACCCACCAGTCCTGGGGCCGACTCCCATCACCTTCAACTTACAGCCAATAAAAAGCTGCTGGAGACAAACACCAACAGGACCACCGCCCTCTAGGACACGTGACCTCCCCACTGATCCCAGGACCCCAGGGACCAAGCCCAACCGGCAGCTACAGCCCTGTACACGGAGACCCCCTGACCCCTCGTGGAGGGCTCCAACGAGGGGTACGCGTGAATCTGGGCACATAGCACAGGTCCCAGAGCCCTGACAACGCATCCACACACAGACTTGGACCTGACGTCACTAGGAGGTTCATTTATCAGGACCCCACACTGCAGAGACTGTTGTCCATCACATGGGGGCACTGGAGACAGACTGCTGCCATCGCCTGGGGGGCACTGGGGACAGCCTGCTGCCATCGCCTGGGGGGGCACTGGAGACAGACTGCTGCCATCGCCTGGGGGTGGACAGGTAAAGCACACAGCCACACAAGCGAGCGCAGCTCACACTGGGGACCCTGACACACAGCAGCACCCGTGGGACGCGAGCATTACAGGTGGTGAACCCGACGCTGCAGCACAGCTGACGGTGTGTTTATGAGAAGCCCACAGCGGCCAGGCTGACGTGTGCTGATGGAGACCAGCTGAGGAGGCGAGGCGGGAGGGCAGGGGCTCGGCAGGCTGGCAGAGAGCTGTCCGGGGACGGGGAAAGCTCTGGGCAGGGGTCTACATCCCCTGCACGAGGATGTCACCATTCTCAGCAGGGCTCACTGAAGATCTGGGCACTTCACTAAAGGAGAGTTTGTACCCAAAAGGAGACTGCAAACCACCACCAAACTCTGGATGATGAGACACACAGGACACAGTGACTGGGGGAGTGCATGCTGGTGAACCGACCTAAACCCATCCCACTGAGACAAAGCGGTGGACAGGGGGCAGGTGGACACGCGATGCTGCCTGCAGACTGTGGACAGTAAATACAGGGGTCGGGGGGTGTTCACTGTGGGTCTTACAGGGGGACAGGTGGACACGCGATGCTGCCTGCAGACTGCGGACAGCAAATACAGGGGTCGGGGGGTGTTCACTGTGGATCTTGCAGTGTTTTTGTATGTTTGAAGGTTTCCATAAAGACTTCTGGGGGCAGCAGACCCATGTCCAACATCACGGATGAGTAGCTGAGCCACAGAACCCTGCAGGGCAGGGCATGAGGGGCAAAGATGGGAGGGGGCCTGAAGCTCAGCAGGGGAGCTGGGGCTGGGGGTCGCTCAGCAGCGGGGAGGGAACGAGGAAGTGTGTGGGCAACTCACCTCCATTCCTGATCGCCTCAATCCCCCGGTAAAAGTCTTCGAAGCTGATCACACCGAGCCCACTGGGATCCAAGTACCTCGTGAGGTCCGTCACCTGCAATGGCCAAGTGAGCAGGTTACCCGAGCTGTCACTCTGCATGTGGCCGTCCCCACGTTCAGAGGAGCAGCCAGCTTACGAGGGGCGGCGCTGAGGAGTCGGGCCGTCCAGTCCTCTGACAGGACTGCCAGCCACAGCTCCAGCCAGGGCATGGGCCTCTTCCAGGCAGGCACCGCCAACAGCACCCAAGACCACAACCCGCCGACCGAGACCCTGCACGCACGCCGCCGCCGCGCTTCCTGGGTGCACTGCCGTCCCGGCATGACTGCAGCCAATCACACAGCAGAGGCCAGCGCCACCACAGGCCTCCCAGCAGACACCTCGGTAAAGGGAACCCAGCAAGCAGACGGCGGACATCAGAAATGACAAAGAAGCCGGACGATGCTCACGTGACACTCCAGAGAATGGAAGTCTCCTAAAAGAAGGTTAATTTGTTTCGAAGTATAAATTGGATTTCATCAAAATTTAATACTTTTGCTTTTTAAAACACACCGTTAGACAACACTGCCAATCAACTATCTTCCAAGAAAAATTCATTAGAAAGACACTGGGACTTTCCTGGTGCTCCAGTGGGTTGAGAATCTAACTTTTAATTCAGGGAACACAAGTTTGATCCCTGGTCCGGCAACTAAGATCCCACATGCATCAGGGCAACTAAGCCGGAGGGCTGCTGCTAGACAGACATCCACAGGCCACAGCGAGGACCCAGAGCAGCCGAAATAAACAAGACAAAACTACTTAGGAAAAGTTCCCTAGAATTAAAAAATAGCTTTTAACTACATAATTGTTTTTTCCTTGAGATTTTACTTCATTGTATTATTATTTTTATCGAAGTTGAGTTACCATGTTTCAGGTGCCTATCGAGAGAATATACTGGGTACCTACAAGTATCAACTCCCAACCCTAAAGGACCTCACCTAAGACTTACTCTGGTATATTTCTTAGACTTTAAAGGAAAAGGGAAGAAACCCTTTGAATATGCAAAAAACGAGTGATTTATACTTTGACCACCTGATGTGAAGAGCCAACTCATTGGAAAAGAGTCCTGATTCTGGGAAAGATTGAAGGCGGGAGAAGGGGATGACAGAGGACGAGATGGCTGGATGGCATCACCAACTCAGTGGACATGAGTTTGAACAAACTCCAGGAGATGGTGAAGGACAGGGAAGACAGGCATGCTGCAGTCCATGGGGTCACAAAGAGCTGGACACAACTTAGTGTCTGAACTGCTGCTGCTAAGTCACTTCAGTCATGTCCGACTCTGTGCGATCCCATAGATGGCAGCCCACCAGGCTCCCCCGTCCCTGGGATTCTCCAGGCAAGAACACTGGAGTGGGTTGCCATTTCCTTCTCCAATGCATGTAAGTAAAAAGTGAAAGTGAAGTTGCTCAGTTGTGTCCGACTCTGTGCGATCCCATGGACTGCAGCCTACCAGGGTCCTCCGTCCATGGATTTTCCAGGCAAGAGTACTGGAGTGGGGTGCCACTGCCTTCTCCGAGTGTCTGAACAACTATGATCAAAGCCACACATGCCAATACTACAGGGGGTGTGACCAGCAAAACCCAATCCAGGGACCCTGACAAACAGAGGACCTGCTGTCTTTAAGAGAAGACTCACTAGGAGACTCAGGAGACACACCGACCATGCGGGGACTTCTTGCATCTGACCTCAAATTTTAAAGAATTTTACTCTCATTTAAAAAATAATTAGAAACTTGAATATTGACTGATCCAGGACACTGAATACTGACTGAATACTTGATGATGTTAAGCAATGGTGGTTAATCTTTACAAGTAAGACAATGGTATTTCAGTAATTTTCCCAAGTGCACTGCTTTTTGATATACACCTACTGCACTATTCTGAGGCTAAGGCACATATGAGGTTACACCTGGGGTGGGGGCAGGGGCGGGGGCACCAGGGAGGCACCACACAGCTCTCTCTACTGAACGCTCCCAAATGAAAATAAGAAAGAAAAGAAGACGAGCAAGAAAGAGAGAGGAAAGATGGGGGACGAGAGGGTGGGAAGGCGGAGTTGGTCAGCCAGGGAGAGAGTGGACCTCGGACCACACGGGTGCACCTTGGGGAGGGTGCAGGCCGGGAGGGCATCCGGTGTGCTGAATCCACCTGCCCACGCCACCACGAACACCGCTCTGCGCAGGGCAGGCGGGGGGCACTGCCACGTTCGGCCGTCTCCCCGCTGTTGACCTGCAGGGCAGGGACCACCTCGAGCCAACTGACCTGCAGCCCAGGATCCCCTGCTGTCCCTCCACCATAGGGCCCACGTGTCCCTAAAACGGTGGCTTGGAAGTCCACTCAGCAGGTGACTTCCTGAAACCACAGAGTCTGAGTCCCCACTCAGTACCTCACTCAGGCCTTGCTGGGGGCCTGAAATCCACTCCTGCCAATCTGTCTTTAGGATTCCTAAGAATTTCAACAATGAAGCTACAACTGGACACAAAGTACCAAGATTTTCCTTAGGAAATATTAACCAGTGCTTTAAAAACAAATTGTTAATTAGTTACCATGTTAGAATAAGCTCCTGTTGAGTTGAAGCAGGCATTTTCTGAAGTCCACTTTATTTTTCTGCAAAATCTGGAGGATAAATCAACATCCATGGGGCTGATGATTTGGGGGATGGTTCCAATTCTCCAAGGCCAAAGTACTCCATTTGGAGGTTTCAAGGGAAAAAACAAAAACAGGCCTGGAAATTAAGAACCTGCCCTTTCTGCAGAGAAGAGACAGGAAACCAAGCCCAGCGACACACAGCCCGTCCAAGCCAGCCAGCACCTCCCCAGGCAGACGGCATGGGAAGCCATAGAAGCAGCCACAAGAGAACCCTGCTTTGCAACCAGCTGTAGGCAGACAGACTGGCTCCCACAAGGTTCTTCTAACATGAGAAATTTACTGGCAAATCACTGCTTCTGCTACAGCTGTGCAGACATGAGTGCGTGCTAAGTCCCTTCAGTCATGTCCAACTCTGTGCGACCCCGTGGACTGTAGCCCACCAAGCCCCACTGTCCATGGGATTCTCCAAGAATACTGGAGTGCTGTGCCTGTGAATTGCTGTGCCTGCCTCCAAGAGATCTTCCCCACTCAGGGATTGGACCCGAGTCACTCAAGTCTCCTGAACTGGCAGGTGGGCTCTTTACCACATGCCGCCTGGGAAGCCCTGTGCAGACAGAATCTCAGGAGAGGACACCAGGTCATCTTCCCCACTCACTGCTCCCTCCAGCCACAGAAGCACCGGGAAGCTCCACCCTCTCTCCTGCCCCTCTGGTTACTGCTGTCCCTGAATCTTAACACCGACAGAATAGCCGTCTTACCGGAAGCAGCTCAACCTAAACTAACACTGACAACACTCCAGCCTGCAAAAGCAGAATCCTTCCAAGTACACATGGAACATATTTATCAAGACATAAACAAGTTTCAGTCAATTCAGGTCTCAAGACCGTTAGGGGATGTAAATTCCACTGCAACGAGGTCCATGTGTGTCTGAATGGCTAGAACATAAGGTGGCTGCACACGCACACCAAGTGTTTGCAGGGTGTGGAGGAATGCCACTGCGGCTGGAAGATTTCACGGCCAGTTTGGAAAACTCTGGAGATTCCTCAGGTCAGCCTAACTCCTACACACCATCCAGCCATTTCACTTCTAGGTATGCTCAAGAGAAATGAGAACAGACGTACATGAAGGGTTACAGACGCCTGATGGGTGGCGGCCCATGGAGACAGCCCAGACGTCCATCCATGAGAATGACCGTCTCTCCAGGGGCATCTCCGGAGCAGCTGCGTGCACACAGAGGCTCTCCCCTCTGCCCAGAACGCCTCTGGGCCGCCCAAGTTGCGCCATCCCTGCACCGGGAGGCCACCTGCCTCTGCAGCTGGAGGGGTGACCCTAGATCACCTCTTATGAACCAACTAACCACCCCTGCTTTAAGGGGGAGGGCTTAGAAAATTCTGGAAGGGAAGCATGGTGCCGGTCTCAGAAAGGTCATTCCTCATGCCCTCGAGAGGCGTCTTTGCATAGACGCGGACGCTGCAGTGTCGCCAGCCGTGGCCGCCGTGGACGCGGGGTGGCCACTCAGCGCCCAGCTGAAATCATCCACCGGCAGCTCCTCCCGACACACTCCAGGACGGGGCCTCAGAAGCTGCTGCCCCTGCAGCTGTCATCACCGAGGCTCTGAGAGCTCGCTGTCTGCCCAGCTCAACACCAAGAAGATCTTCCTGGTGTAGGAGGCGGGGGTCAGGGAGGCCGGGCTCCGGGGCAGGGGTGCCTCCAGCCGCTTCATGGGACACAGCCGTCCTGACCACATTATATCTGTTAACAGCTTTACAGACATACAATTCACCAACTTAAAGGGTACAATTCAGTGGTTTCTAGTATATCCATAGAGCTGTCTCTGTGTAATTTTAAAGACAATAAAATATTAAAATGCATGTGAGAATACTCGGGAAAACAGTCAAGCTTTATGCAAACGTGCTGAAAAGATATAACCATTTACAGGAGTAGCAGAGGATACGTCTGCTCCTCTTATGCACCCCATTAATCAGGGTGAAGAGGGGGCACTGCTGGAAACAAAGGCCTCCCACTCAACCCTGCGTGTCAGCCCCCAGGAGCGGTGCTGTGGGCCCCCCAAGAGGCTACCAAAGGGTCCCCCACTTGGCTCTCCTCTGACCAGGGATGACCAGGCCCTGCCCCCGGCCATGTGACGGCAGCATGCCCTCTGGCCTAACCGGCAGCTCTCTGCACAAAACAAGGGGAGGCGTCATTCCTTACAGGACACCTCTGGACCCCTAACCCAGGCCGAGCCTAAGGCGGGAAAGCAGCAACAGACAGTTACCAGGCGCAGGTGTGCGCAAGCACACAGCTTGGCAGTCACAGGGCTGTATGGTGGGCAGGACAGAC